>NC_082598.1:0-301063 GCF_030936135.1 Gavia stellata | reverse complement strand
TGGCCCCGCCCCCGCGCCTGGCCCCGCCCCCGCCCCGCTCCTCCACCGGTGCCCCACCCCTGCGCCTGATCCCGCCCCTCACCTGCGCCTCGCCCAGCACACCTGGCCCCGCCCCGCCCCTCGCGCCCCGCCCCTCGCCCGCGCCCCGTCCCCGCCCAGCGCCCACGCCCCGCCCCCCGCGGCCCCGCCCTCCAGCTGCGTGGGCGGCCCGGCGCATGCGCGGGGCGGTCGCACGGCGCCTGCGCGGCCCCGGCGCCCCCCAAGCGGCGGCGCGGCGCCCTCTTCCGCCCACGCATGCGCCGGCCCGGTGCCGCCGCCCGCCGCCCGCCCGCCGCCGCTCGCCTCGTTCCGGAGCGGGTCCATCTTGTAGACGGCCTGGAGCTGGTTCCGCAGCCGCATGGCGATCGCCATCGGGCCCCCCTGAGGAGGCGACGCCATCTTAGAACCTCCTCCGCCTCCCCGCTCACTTCCGGGTTCGGGCGGGGCCGCCGCCGCCCGCGCCGTGACTACGGCTCCCGCCGCGCCCGCGCGCCGCCAGGCATGCCGGGAACGGCCGGGACGGCGTAGAGCGCGGCCGCCCCCTGCTGGGCGCGGTGGGGAGCGCGGCCTCCCGCCGCAGCGCTGGCCCCGGTGCTGACCCCGACCCCGGTGCTGACCCCTGACCCCGACCCGCAGGGACAGCCGGGGATCCCGGGGCGCAGGGCCGGGCCGGGGCGCTCGGGAACCCCCGACCGGCCCGGCCTTGACCGAGTGGCACCCGCCGCCCTGGTGCGCCCGGGCGGGCCCCGGTCACGGACCCGCCGGACCCGCTTTGCGGGGCGGGTGTTCCCCCCCCCCCGCCGGTGGCCAATGGCTGGAGGGGGGCGCTCTTGACAGACAGCAGCCGCCGCCAATCGGAGAGGCCGCTGCCTGCGCGTGGTGCCGCGGGCCGCCGCCAGAGGGCAGCAGAGCACCGCGGGGGGGTCCGGGGGCACCCGGTGGCTCCGCTGACCCGGGGGTCCCGTTCGGCCCCGCCCCGATCCGCGCTGGGCCCCCCCAGGGCCCCGCTGTGCTCGGGGGGCCGCGACCCGCGGGGCGGGGGCCGGGGTCCCCGCCGGCCCAGCGCCGTGCGCACCGTGGGGCCGTGCCCCGGCCCCGCCGTGTGCCCCCCCCGCCGCCCCGTGCCGTGCGAGGGCCGGCCGGCCGCACCGAGGGCCCGGCGAGGGGTCAATCCCACCGTGCCCGGGCGCTGTCCCCTCGGGGCCGCGGGAGCGCTGGGGTGCTGGCGGCGGCAGCCCCCGCCGGACTCTCTCCCCGGGGGAGCAGGGCCGGAGGGGGCGCGGGGGCCGCCTGTCCGGCCCGGCCCCGCCCCGGAGCGGGGGCTGGAGGCTGCGGCCGGCCCCGGGGTGCGGGTCCCCCCGCCCCGAGCAGCGGCCCCGGGGGCCGCAGGGCCCGCACGGACCCCGGTGGCAGCCCCCTCCCCGGCGGGGCAGGACCGCTGGCGGGCAGCGTCCCCTCCCCGTGCACCGCCCGGCCTGGGCGGGCTGGGGGGCAGAGGGTGCAGGGGGACGTGTGGGGGGCGCGGGGGCTGGGGGGGGCACGAAGGGGGCCGGGCTGGGGGGCAGAGGGTGCAGGGGGACGTGTGGGGGGCGCGGGGGCTGGGGGGGACACGAAGGGGGCCGGGCTGGGGGGCAGAGGGTGCAGGGGGACGTGTGGGGGGCGCGGGGGCTGGGGGGGACACGAAGGGGGCCGGGCTGGGGGGCAGAGGGTGCAGGGGGACGTGTGGGGGGCGCGGGGGCTGAGGGGGCACGAAGGGGGCCCGGCTGGGGGGCAGAGGGTGCAGGGGGACGTGTGGGGGGCGCGGGGGCTGGGGGGGACACGAAGGGGGCCGGGCTGGGGGGCAGAGGGTGCAGGGGGACGTGTGGGGGGCGCGGGGGCTGGGGGGGCACGAAGGGGGCCGGGCTGGGGGGCAGAGGGTGCAGGGGGACGTGTGGGGGGCGCGGGGGTTGGGGGGCAGAGGGTGCCCGGGGACGTGTGGGGGCGCGGGGGTTGGGGGGCAGAGGGTGCCCGGGGACGTGTGGGGGCGCGGGGGTTGGGGGGGCACGAAGGGGGCCGGGCTTGGTGGCAGAGGGTGCAGGGGGACATGTGGGGGCCGCGGGGGTTGGGGGGGCACGAAGGGGGCCGGGCTGGGGGGCAGAGGGTGCAGGGGGACGTGTGGGGGGCGCGGGGGTTGGGGGGGCACGAAGGGGGCCCGGCTGGGGGGCAGAGGGTGCAGGGGGCTGCGCTGCGGGCTGGGGCTGCGGGGCCCCGGGCTGGGGGGCATTGCGGGGGGCAAGGCGCAGAGGCTGTACTGGGGGGGTGCCGGGGTTCAGGCTGGGGCCGGGGCGCAGGGTGGGTGCTGGCGGGGCGGGGGGTGCCGGGGTGCTGGCGGGGCGGCTGGGCGGCCTCCCTGGCGCAGCCCGCCGGAGCCTGGAGCCGCGCTAATGGGGGGTGATTGGATCAGGGCTCTGGAGGGGAAGGAGCGGCCCCGCTAATGCAAAGCAGAAGCCGTTAAAGGCCGTAATGGCTCGTTATGGTTACGATTATTGCTCCAATCCCGAGCAACAAGTGCCGTCTGGGGAGACGGCGGGGGCAGCCGGCGCGGGCGAGACTGCGCGGCCCCCGTGGGGACCCCGGGCCTGGGCCGGCGCGGGGGGCGGCTGCTGCCCGCCGTGGGCTGGGAGTGGGCAGGGGCGATGTGGCAGGACCCCCGGGCCGGGGCTGGCAGCCCCCGCCTGACAGGCGACGTCCCCCCCGTACCCCCGCTTTCATCAGCTGAGCGGCCGAGCTGTGGCTCCGCGCTCCCGGGGGGCTCCCAGGAAGCGAGTAAATGCCGGCGAAGCCAAAATGATGCCGTCCCACCGGCCTGGCTCAGGCAAGGCCCCGGCACGGAGCAGCATGGCACGCAACCGCGCTGCCAGCCCAGCTCTGCCACCGCCACCAGTGCTGGCACCGTGCTGGCGGACGGGGCCCAGCCGGGCAGGGGCAGAGCTAACGGGGGTCCGGTGCCCACAGGGCTCCATCCCAGCAGTGCCTGCAGGAGCAGCCTGGCTCATCGCAGCCGCGCCAGGGCCGCGACCTCCGCTCCCCTCGATTGAGCGTGTGGTGCCGGGATGCCTCTGGCGCGGCGGGGAGCGGCAGCTTCAGGGCCCATGGGTGATGTGGCACCGTCCCCGGCACTGCCAGCCTCGCCGGCACACTGACCAGCCGGCTGCGGCTGGCCCCCTCAGCTCCGGTGCTCCTGGTCCTGGTCCTGGTCCTGGTCCTGGTCAGAGCACCCGTGTCCCAGCGCCTGTCACTTCGGCTCCTCCAGGTCCTCGTCAGCCCAGTGTGGCCCAGTCCAGCTGGCCAGGCTGGCTCGGCCCCCCATGACTGACCGGAGGGGTTCAGCCTGGCCCCGAGCCGTGCAGTCGGCACCGGCTGAGCCCCGGTGTCCCCCCACGGTGCCAGCCCCCCCATCCCTGCCTCCTGGCCAGGGCTGAGCACAGCGTGTGGCCGGGCTCCAGCACCGCAGCCCTGTGCCCTGGGAGGGGACCCCGCCGGGAGCTGCACGGGCCCCCTCCCCGGTGCCGGGTGCCGGCAGGCAGAGGTGGGCAGGACCAGCCCCTCACCCCAGGGTGACCGTGGATCCCGGACTCACCCACCCACTGCCAGCCAGAGCCTGCCCGCCCCTCCGGCCCGTCCTCGCCAGGAGGTGAGAGATGAGGCCGGGGCCGGGGTGACCCCCGCGTCTGGGGAGGTCTCGGCCCCATTTGTACCTGCCAGGAGCAGTTCCTGGGAGGGACGGCCGGGCTGGGGGCTGGGGGGGTCACAGCCGGGCCAGCGCAGCCCTGGGGCAGGGCAGCATCGCTCACTGCCAGCACCGCGCCGCACCCGGCACCGCACCACGCACCAGCACTGCAACAGTACCAGCACCGCACCATATTGACCACTGGCACCAGTACCGGCAATGCACCGAGCACTGGCACCGCACCAAGCACCAGCACTGCACCATGTTGATGACTGGCACCAGTACTGGCACTGCACCGAGCGCCGGCGCTGCACCAGGCGCCAGCACTGCAGCATATTGGCCACCAGCACCAACACCGCACTGAGCACCAGCACTGCAGCAGTACCAGCACTGCACCATATTGACAACTGGCACCAGCACCGGCACCGCACCGAGCACCAGCACCGCACCATGTTGATGACCAGCACCAGTACTGGCGCTGCACCGAGCACTGGCGCCAACACTGCAGCATATTGGCCACCAGCACCAACACCACACTGAGCACCAGCACTGCAGCAGTACCAGCACTGCACCATATTGACCACTGGCACTAGTACCAGCACTGCACCGAGCACCGGCACCGCACCATGTTGATGACTGGCACCAATACTGGCACTGCACCGAGCACTGGCGCTGCACCAGGCACCAGCACTGCAGCATATTGGCCACCAGCACCAACACCGCACTGAGCACCAGCACTGCAGCAGCGCCGGCACTGCACCTTATTAACCACTGGCACCAGCACCGGCACCACACTGAGCACCGACACCACAGCGAGCACCAGCACTGCACCAGGGCCATAGTGAACGCCGGCACTGCAGCAGCACCGGCACCACATTGAACACTGGCACTGCAGCGGCACCAGCACTACGGAAAGCCCTGAGCACGGGCGCCACAGCAAGCACTGCCTGCCCGCTGCCCAGCCCCACGCACGCCCTGCGCGCGCCCCTTGCACCCCCATGTCCCCCCTTGGCCCAGGCCAGCAGGACGGGCTGGTCGTGGTGGTGACGGCAGAGTGAGGTGGCTCTGCCGGGAAGTAAGGACCGACCCCCGGCGAGGGGGCACCGGGGCAGGGATGGGAATGAGTGTGTGCTGGCCAGTGCACGCGCCCAGCCACCCTTCGCCGCTGTGCCTGCTGGTGCGCGTACCTGCAGGACCCGCTCACGCCGGCACAGGGCTCCCTGCAGCCCGCACGCCATCTCCTCACCCCGCCTCGTGTGCAGCCCCCACGCTGACGGCACCAGGTCCCCCCACGCCTGCACCCGCCGTCGCCCGCCCTGACCCCCCCCTGCATGAAGGACCTGTTAGTGTGCATGAGCACACGTGCCACCCCTGTGCCGCCCCGGCTCGTGCCCCCCACGCGCTCACACCAGCCTGACGCACCAGCCTGGCACCACCCGGGCACAACACCCCCGGGAACGAGGGGCTGCGGGGGTGCTCGAGGTCCTGCAACACCAGGGCAGGGTGCCCGCCCGCACTCCCTGCTGTGCCGGGCATGGGGGCCAGGGTGCCCGGCAGCCGGCGCTCCCGGGGGCCGTGCTTGCCAGCCTGGCATGCATGAGGCCGCGCAGCTCCATCTCCCAGTAAATAATTAATGCCTGGGCGGCAGCCGGCACTTCTCCCAGCCTCAGAGAGGCTCCGGGGCTGGGCAGGCCGGTGCTTTTAGCAGAGACCTGCTCAAATATTCAGCTCCATTTCCGCTGCGGAGCTGCGCGGGGCCTGGGCGGCTCCTTCTGGTAAGTGCCTGCCGGGGGCTTTCCTGGCCGGGCCCCTCGTCAGGGCCGAGCGAGGCCGGGGCTGAGGCCGGACGCACTCATGACCGCAGTGGGTGCAGGGCGGCAGCGCTCTGGCCCCCTCTGGGCCAGGCGAGGTGGGGGCCGCAGCCGGACCTGGCCCAGGGCAGCAGGGAGGGTGCTGCCTGCAGGGAGCTGCATGGGCAGAGCGGGGCTGGGGCGGCTGCCCGCAGGCAGGGACCCGTTGCGCAGCAGCGGGGACACGCCAGCCCGCGTGGCCCCAAGCCCCCACCCTGGGGTCCCCCTGCCGTGGCCGCCGGCCGGGTCCCTCCGCCCCGAGGTGGTCACGCTGCACCACGGCCGGAGCTGGGATCCCGTCCTGGTGTCCCCACAGGAGAGTCCCCATGGCTGAAGCTGCTGTCCCAGTCCCGTACCGGCCCCACACACTGGGTCCTGGCCCCGCAGGGGCTCCAGGGCCGGTGGAAGCATGGCAGGGCCGGTGCCAGTGGGTCCCGGGGCCAGGCAGGGTGGGCAGGGCGGGCAGGGCGGGCAGGGGGCCGCGGCAGGCTGCGGCGCGGGCGGCCGGGGGGCTGGGCGGTTATGGACTGAACTCCTGCCTAATGCACCTGATTGGATTTGCAGAATCCAATTACTTGCCCTCGGCCTTTGATAACGAGGTTCTGAGCGACGGCTTCTGTCAACGGCCCCGCAGCAGCCAGAGCCGCGGCCACCGGCACCTGCCGGCACCCCGGCCTGCGGGGACGGGCAGCACCGGCACCCGCAGCCCCACGCAGGGCAGCACCCCCCAACAGCCCTGGGCCAGTGCCAGCCCCCGAGGGAGGCAAGGATGGGGCTGGGGGTGCGGATGCCCCAAGGAACACCCAGCACGGCCAAGGAGGCTGGTGCGTGGAAGAGGATCGCGGCGTGCCTGTCCCTGGCTCCCGTGCACCGGCACTGGCTCCGCTGGACTGGGGCGAAGGAGCTGAGCTGGGCAGCGGGGCCGGAACTGCCCCTGTGCCTGCCCGGCTGCCTGCAGCCAAAGGGGCCCGGGACCCCCTCCTGTCCCCCACTCCATCTCCCGGCCCCCCCTGCCATGCCATCGCCCCACGGAATACCGGGGGGCTCGACACAGCCTGGGTGACGTTGGAGCTGGCCGTGGCGGGTGCCCCCACCCGCAGGACTCCCCGCAACCCCAACTTCTGCGCCCACCGCCTGCCCCCGGGACCCACCCCAGCCCGGGGCACCCAGCCGGGGAGGTGCAGCCATGGGCACCGCCGCCGCCTCCCCCAGCCCAGGCAGCAACCGCTGCCCGCACCCCCTCCGCAGCCCCTCCGGCCCCTGCCCCCAGCCCGCAGGAGCTGCCAGAGCCGGGGGGGTGGGTGGGTTTGCAGGGGGTGGCTCCTGCTGCACCCCCAGCCCAGGGTCCCAGCACCCGGACCCCCAGCTCCGCTGTCCCCCACCCCTGGGGGCTGCAGCCTGGGGACGCCCGTCGGGGAGCAGCCCCCCAGCAGCTCAGGGCCAACGTCACCCTGCAGTGCCCGCACGTCCCCGTTGCACCCAGCTCCTCCCCGAGGACGCCACGCAGATGCTGACAGCCACCATGACGTCCAGCGGGGCGGCTCTGGCCCTTGGGGCCCCGGGAGCCCGCCGTCCGTCCGGCGGGGCCACCTCTCACCCTGCGCGGTGCTGCCCCGGCAGCGCAGCATCCCTGTCCCAGCCCCATCCCAGCCCTCTCGGCGGGTCGAGGTGGGGAGCGCACCCGCCGGCTGCCACCCATGTCACCCCGCGCACCCCGGCCGGGTGCCGGCGCCCACCCCGGGGCAGGCGGCGGGGGGCACCGGGAGTGTTTCATGCGGTTAAGAAGTGTCTGATTGAGGCAGGAGGCGCCAGCAGCTCCCCCGGGAGCCGCAAGCCAAGGACTGGAGGACCAAATGCAGGCTAAAGTAATCCAATCTGGGCTGGCTTCATCTAATTAGCCCAGAATTAACCCAGCAGCCAGAGAGGAGCTGACTGTCCCTATAGTTTGCCAGCGGGTTTGGGGGGAAGCGGGAGGAAGAAGGGGACGTCCAGCGGTAATGAGATTACGGGGGGGAGCGGGCGGGAGCGGGCGGCTTGGCAGCATCTTGCCAGTGGTAACGTGGGGCCCTACCAGGCCTCCGCCGCTTAATTGCCGCGCGCTGGCCGGTGCGCGGGGAGCGGGCTGTCAGCGGTGAGGGGCAGGCAGGGACCCGTTTTAATAACTCCTGCCCCGGCAGCAACACCTGAGCCTGGCAGGAGTCCCCGTGGGGGACGGGGACACCGGCACGGCTGGCCCGCAGGGATGCAGCGCCGTGAAGCCGTGCGGCTGCGTCGGCTGCGACTGGCAGCCCCAGGGCCGTGGGCACCCGCAGGCATGGTGGGGGACGGGGTGAGAGGCTGGCGGCGGGTGTCCAATGGAGCACCGGCAGCTCCCGGGGTGGCCGCAGGGACGGGCAGTGACACCACTGGGACCCCCGCTGTGGAGCGGGGCGAGGGCCAGACCCCAACGTGCCCAACCACCTGCCTCCCACATTGGCTGTGCCAAGGGCTGGGGGGCCCCGGGGTGGCGTGGGGGGCGCGGAGTGTTGGGATGCTGGGGTGCAGCTCCACTCTGGCAGCCGGCCCTTGCAGAGCCGGTGCAGCTCGGGCGGCGGCAGGGCCCAGTGCCGCGGTGGCCGCAGGCAGAGTCTCGTGGCTGAAGCCTGATTTCCCACCTGGAACGGGGCAAATGCCCCTTCTTCTGCCATGTCCCCTCCGGCCGTCCCTGCCACCCAGGTGCCAGGTCACAGTCCTGCCCCGGCGTGGGGACACGTCCCCTGTGCTCCATGGGGGACCCTCAGGTCCAGCCCCGCGGGGCAGGAGGGGGCACACACCGGGGACCACGGGGGTTTGCGCTGTGGCTGAGGAATGAGGAGCGGGTTTGTACCGGTGGGCTGGGCGGTCCCAGCCCTCCCAGTGCGGGTGAGCGGGGTTCCCCCCGCCCGAGGCCTCGCTGGCCGCGGGATGCCAGGCTGGAGGCAGAGCCGGGGGGAGCTGGGGGCAGGGACCCTGCCTGGCCCCCACCTCGGGCTGCACGGCGGCTGTGGGGACCCCAGGGGCAGGCACAGGGAGACTGCCCCGTCCCGGCTGCCGGTGGCCTGAGGGTCACTGGGCAGGCAGGGCCAGCGGCACAAGGAGGTGACAGCGGGGGGCCCTGGGGCCAGCGGGGGCCCTGGAAGGGTGACCCCCCTGCACCCACAGCCGGGGGTGGCAGAGGACTCGCCGACTCCCCGAGCACCCTCATCCCTTCCCTGTGAGCCCTCGGGGCTCTCCCTGCCCTGGGCCACCCTGGGGCAGCCCTAACCCCGGTGCCGGAGGGAGCCAGGCAGGGGTGTCTGCCCCAGCCGAGGCACCTCGTGCTGCCAGCCCCCCTGCCTGGTGGTGCCGGCCCCAGCTCCGGAGACGTCCCGTCCTTCCAGAGCGGGTGCCCGGCGCTGGGGGCCCACCCTGAGCGGGGTCGGGGTGAGCACCACCCGGCGAGGCCCCGGCTGGGGGTGCCGCCCAGCAGACCCCCGTGGGCGCGGGGCGGACCGTGGTACAGGCAGGCGCCGCGTGAGCCCGCGCCGCCCCCGGCCCCATCACCTGCCCCCCAATCCATCTCCCGGGACCGGCAACATTCCAGCCCCTGGGCACGGCAAACATCTGCCTCCTGCTCCAGGTTTAATTAACCTGCTGCCGCCTCCCTCCCCCAGCACCAGGCATTTCCTCCTCGCCACCGCTCCCGGCCGGGGCAGGCGCCAACAGGGCCTGGGCCAACACCCGCGCCAACGCCAGTGCCAGTCCCGGTGCCAGTGCCGGTTGCGCCCCGTGGGGCCGTGGCGAGCCCCTCTGCTGTGGCAGGCCTGGAGCCGGTGGCTCTCTCGGGGTGGGAAAGCCGCAGCCGTGCCATGCGCATGCAGCGGGAGCACCGGGCAGGTTTCTCCCGGCACCTGCCAGGTTGTGAGCAAAAAATGCCGAGAAACATCTAGCGCTCAGCCCGGCAGGGCCCTCGGCGGGGCAGGGTCCCAGTGCTGCGGGCCAGAGCGCAGTGTCCCCCTCCCCTGCTGAGGCGCACGGGGACCTGCACCCGCCGCACGGGGCTCCCTTGGGAGCAGCGGGAAGGGAAATGCCCCCGGCATGGAAAGGGGCAGCTCCGTGCCTGCCCGGCGCTGCGGTGGGATGCGGGCATGGCCAGCTTGGCACGGCACGAGGGTCGGGCAGGGCGGCATGGGGCCAGCGTGGGCCTGGTGGGGATGGATGTGTGCATGTGTGAGCGTGTGCATGCGTGTGCGTGTACCAAGGCGGTGCAGTCGGGCCTGCGTACGAGTGCGCAGCCATGCTGAAGTGTGAGGTGTGCGTGCGTGTGCACGCGGGTGCTGTGTGTGCCGGGGCAGCTGTGCCGTGCCTTGGGTGATGTGCGGGTGTGTGAGCATGTGTGTGCGTGTGCAGCCGTGCTGTGCAGCGTGCGTGTGTGTGCGCGTGCAGCCGTGCTGTAGGCTGGGTGTACACCCGTGTGTGTATACACACACTCTGCCCCGCTGGGGGGGTGTTTGTGCATTGCCACCCCACGCCTCCGGGCGAGCGTGCGCCCCTGCAGCCCCGGGTGCCGTGGCCCCACGCCCCGGCGGACTGCGGGTGCAGGGACCGTCACCCCACGCCGCAGCCGGTCCGGCTGAGCCCAGGTCCACCCGGTGCCCCCGGTGCGTGCGGTGCCCCTGGGTCTGCCTGGTGCCCCCGGAGCGTGCGGTGCCTGCAGTGCGTGCGGTGCCCCCGGGGCACGGCAGCTGCAGCTCCCGGTGCCGCCGTGATTTACAGGCGCAGGCCCCGGTAATGTCGTTTGCCCCAGACCGGTGGCGCCAGGGTGGCCGGGTGGCCGCCCCCCCGCCCGCCGGCCCCTGCCCCGGAGCCGTGACCCGCCGCCCCGAGCCGCCGCCCGCCCGGGAGCCGGGACCCCTGGCCCGGGAGCCGCCGGGACCGACCCGCGGGGCCGCCCCGCCGCCCCACAGCCGCGCCCCACGGGCCGGACCCACCGCCCGCGGCGCGGCTGTCGCGATAGTCGCCGGGAGGCCCGGCCCGGCCCGCGCTGCTCTCCGCTGGCCGCCACCGCCCGCCGGCGGAGCGGGGCCGGTCCGCGGGCCGGGGCCGGGGCCGGGGCCGCCCCGAGCGGCGTCGTCGCACCCCGCGCCCGGACAGCCGGTGGGGCCGCAGCCGCGCCCGCTCCTGCGAGCCAGGTACGAGCGTCCCGACGGGGCCGGTCTGGGCTCCGTGCTCGGGAACGGCGGGCTGGGGGGGACCGGGATGCATCACCCGGGCAGGGCGCGTCGGGGGGACCGGGGTCGGTGTCCCGGGAACGGCTGGTTAGCAGGGACCGCGGGTGCGCGGTACCGGGAACGGCGAGTCCGTGGGAACCAGAGTCCCTGACTCGGGAACGGCGGCTCGAGGGGACCGCGATCCATCACCCGGGAACGGCGGGTCGGGGGGACCGGGATCCGTGCCCCGGGAACGGCGGGCTCGGCGGAAACGGGATCCGTGATCAGGGAAAGGCGGGTCCGTGGAAAACGGGGGCCGCGCTACCGGGAACGGCGGGTCCCGGCGAAACGGTATCCATGACCCGGGAACGGCGGGTCGGCGCAACTGGGGTCGGTGTCCCGCGAACGGCGGGTTTCTGGGAACCGGGGTCCGTGCTACCGGCAGCGGCGGGTCGGGGGAAGCGGGCTCCGTACCGCCGGGAACGGCGGATGGGTCCGTGTCCCGGGAAGGGCGGGTCGGGGGAACCGGAATCCGTGTCCCGGGGACGGCGGCTCCGCGCTACCGAGAAGGGCGGATTGGTCCGTGTCGTGGGAACGGCAGGTCGGGGGAAGCGGGCTCCGTACCACCGGGAACGGCGGATGGGTCCGTGCCCCGGGACCGGCGGCTCGGGGGAACCGCGGTGCGTCCGGGAGCGGCGGGTCGGGGCCACCCCCGGGTCGGTGTCCCGGGAGCGGCGGTGCCGGGGGCCGCGAGGTCCGTTCGCTCCGGGGTGGGCGGGACCGGTGGGAGCGGGTCGGTGCGCCCGGGCAGCGGCGGGTCGGGGGAGCGAAGCCTGCGCCCCCCGGGAGCGGCGGGAGCGCAGCCGGTCCGTGCGCCCCGGGAGGCGGGAGCGGGATAGCGGCGCCGGGGCCGGCTCCGTGCGCCCCGGGATGCGCAGCCGCGTGCGCCCGGGAGGGCCGGGGGGGGCCCGGCTCCGCCTCGGGCGGGCGAGCGGCGGCCCCGGCCCTGCCGCGCTGGGCGCCCCGACGCCGCCGGGACGCGGAGAGGCGCCGGTACGGCGGCGGCTCCGGCGGGCCCCGCGCCGCCCCTTCGCGGCTGCGGGCCGGGGGACGTCCGGCGGCTGCCCCGGCGGCGGGGAAGCGGGCCGGAGCGCGGCGGGGCCGGGGGGCGTCCCGGGGCCGGGCGGGGGCGCCGTGCGCTCGGGGCCCGACGGGCCGGGCCGGCCGCCCCGGGGCCGCGGCGGAGGCGGTGCGGGGGCCCCGGCGGGCGGCGGGCCGGGCGGGGCGGGGGCCCGGTGGCGGGGCGTGGCCCCGGGATGCGCGAGCCCCCGCCCCCGGGGGCGCGGGGCTGTCAATCACGGGGCGCGGCCGCCAATCAGGGCGCGGGCGGCCGGGATTTTGGCAGGTCCAGATGGAGCGGGGCAGCAAAGCGCGCGCCGCCGGGGCCCGCCGCGCACCCGCGCTCCCGCGCCGGGGCCGCCAGCAGCCGCGGGCCATGCCCCGGACCCGGCCGCTGCCCCGGAGCCGGCCTCAGCCCCAGCCCCGGAGCCTGCCCCAGCCCCAGCCCCGCCGGGCGCGCAGCCGGCGCCCCGAGCCAGCCGCCGCCGCTCCCGCCGCCGCGCGGGGCCGCCCGCCGCCGCCCGCCGCCCCCCGCCGCCCCCCGGCCGCCGGCGGCCCGGCCATGCCCGCGCCCCGCCGGCTCTGAGCGCGGCCGGGCGATGGAGGCGGCGGCGCTGGCGCGGGAGGGCGGCGGCCAGGGCCCCCCGCCCCACGAGCCCATCAGCTTCGGCATCGACCAGATCCTCGGCGGCCCCGAGCCCGCGGGCGGCGGCGCGGGGCCGGCCCGGGCGGCGGGGGAGCCCGACTACGGGCTCTACGGCGGCGGCTACGGGCCCGCCTGCTCGCTCGGCTCCTACAACCTCAACATGAGCATGAACGTGAGCGTCAACGTGACCCCCGCGCCCGCCGCGCCGCCCGCCGGGGTCATCCGCGTCCCGGCGCACCGGCCCGCGCCCGCCGCGCCCCCCGCCGCGCCGCCGCCGGTGCCCGGGCTCTCGGGGCTCACCTTCCCCTGGATGGAGACGACGCGCCGCATCGCCAAGGACCGGCTCTCAGGTGAGGCCCGCGGGCCGCCTGCCGACGGCTCCCGGCGGCTCCCGACGGCTCCCGGCCGTTCCGGCGGCGCGGCGCGGCGGGGGCAGAGCGGGGTCGGGGCGGGCGCGGACCGGGGCCGCTCCGCCCGCGGGGACCGGCCGGGGTTGCCCGGGGGGCCGTGCGCTCCGCCGGCTCCCGCAGCGCGGGGTCCTCGCCCGCCGCCCGCCCCGCTCCGCTCCGCTCCGCTCCGCCGGGGCCCGGGCCGGGCCCGCGCCGCCGCGGGAAGCGGCCGCCGTCGGGGCCCGCGGAGAGCGGCTCGGGGCTGGCGCAGACAGCGGCAGCTCCGCCGCGGTCCCGCTCCGGCTCCGGGCAGGGGCCGGGCCGGGGTCCGGCTCCGAGCGGCGCCCGAGGGGTCCCGCCGTGCTCCGGCCTCGGGCTCTGCTCCGTGCGCGGCCCCTTCCCCGGGCCCGCGGGCAGCGAGTGCCGGCTCTGTCCCACCCGTAACGGGGAGGCTGCCCCGGGGGCCGCGGGGCGAGGGGAGCCGGGGTGCGGGCTGGGGGCAGCGGCTGTGGCGGGAGCGGGGGGCAGGGACCCGCCATGGGGTGGGGGCACCCGTCCGCGTGTGGGGCTGGGCGCGGGGAGCAGGTGCCCCTGTCCCGCGCGCCCCTGGGGCCGGGGCAGGCGGCGGGGGGTGCCTGTGGGGCCCGGCTGTGGGGCGCCTAGGGATGGGACTCAGACACCCGTGCGTGCAGGGACGGGCACGGGGCACAAGGTGCCGGTGCCGTGGGAGAGGCTGGGGCTGGTGCGTGCCGAGGCCGGGGAGGACGGGCGGCAACGCAGGTGTCGGGGAGGCGGTGCGGGGTCCCGGTGCTACTGGTGGGACCAGCTCCCGTGGTGGGAGCTGGAACACCCACCGCTGGGGCGAGGATGCCGATCGCTGCACCCCAGAGGAGATGGCGCGGGGTGCTGCAGTTGGGGTGCTGGGTGCAGGGGCTGCATGCCAGGCGCACGCGGGTGCCCAGGAGCTCTGGCCTGGCTCGGCTCAGCTCGGCTCTTTCCCAAAATGGCGGCGCTGCCACGTCCACAGCGCACGGCTCTACGCAGGGACGAGGCCGGGGGCCGCGTGGGGCTGGGGCCCAAGCGCTGCCTATGGGGGCTGCTGGAGCCATGCGGGGCGGGAGGCCGGGGGCTGCAGGGGCCCAGCCCGGGCACCAGCAGAGCCGGATTCGCCTCCTGGCCCACCCCGCCATTCCGGTGGTGACGAAGCACCGTCCCTGCGCAGGGGCGGTGGGTGACGTCCCTGTCTCCTGCCTGGCGCCAGTGGCGGGTGGACGGGGCGGCCCCTCCCCGGCACGGGGTCTCCCAGCCGCGGCCATCACTCAGCGCCGCTGGCCTTGGGGTGGTCTGTGGGCTGTCGGCATCTGTTCCCGGCGAGGGGCCGCCCCGCACGGGGAGGGGGTGCGAGGGCCTCCGTCCCCCCGACTGCGTGGCTCCACCTGCGTCAACCGCGTCCGCCCCCGCCGGCGGGCAGGCTGGCCTCCTGCCCGCGCTGCCTGCATGGGTGCTGGCGGGAGGGAGGGTCTGGCCTCGCAGGGAGGGTCTGCTGGGCGCCGGGCTGTCCCTGGGGCTGTTGTGGGGTCTGCCCCACGCCCCCGCGGGCATGGGGAGCTGGGGCCCCATGCCAGCCCCATGGGCCAGGCCATGCGCAGCCCTGCCCATGTGGTGCCGGCGATGGCGAGGGCTGTGGCTCAGCCCTTGGCCACCAGCAGAGCAAGGGGGAGCAGAAGCTGGGCGCTGCACCCTGGCCAAGCTCTTGCCTTCTTCCACACTCCTTTGCTGCCCTGACGCTCCCCGTGGCTCTGGCTCTGGCTTCGTCTGGGGCTGGGACGTGGCATGCCAGCCTTGCTGTCCTCGGCTCACGCCCCGGCCGTGCAAGGACAGCCCCTTCCCTGGCCCCCATCACTTGGACGCTGCTGGCACGCAGAAGGAGACGTCGGCCACCTCCCGACAGCTTCTGGGGTCCTGTCTCCTCCCTGGGAGGGCTGGGAAGCCCCGGCAGCACCACAGAGGCTCCTCTGGGGCTGCGGCAGGGCTCGGCGCGTGGGGAAGGGTGGGTTTGTGCTGCCGGGAGCCTCACCGGCACCGCACCGGCGCTGGGACCGGGCCTGCCCAGCCGCCCCACTGGCCCCGGTGCCCACCCAACGGGGCTGGGGGAGCGATCCGGCCGTGGGGTGGGGATGGGCCCTCTCGCCACGTCTTGAGCTGCTGAGCGCGTCCCTTGGGCTATGGGAGCGGGTGGGGACAATTCAGGGTCTCTTCCTCCCCTCCTCTCTGCCAGGCAGCACTGGTGGCCCCCCCGGAGCTCCCCATCCCCACGGCCCAGAGCATCTGAGCATCCCCCCTGGGCTCCGGCGCTGCCCTCGGCAGGGGCTCTGCCCGGCCCCTGCCTGCGCGGCAGCAGCGGTGGGCAGGGTGCTCTGCCCGTGGCTCCCCGAGCAGCCCCTCACCTCACCTCTGCCCACAGCTGCGCTGTCGCCCTTCGCGGCGACCCGGCGGATCGGGCACCCCTACCAGAACCGCACGCCGCCCAAGCGGAAGAAGCCGCGCACCTCCTTCAGCCGGGTGCAGATCTGCGAGCTGGAGAAGCGCTTCCACCGCCAGAAGTACCTGGCCTCGGCCGAGCGTGCCACCCTGGCCAAGGCCCTCAAGATGACGGACGCCCAGGTCAAGACCTGGTTCCAGAACCGCCGCACCAAGTGGAGGTAACGGGGCCGGCCCCGGGGCGGCCGCCGCAGCTCCGACTCCCTGCCTCCCTCCGGCAGCCACCCCCCACCGCGGCTGTGCCCCCCCGGGAGAGGCTGGGCTGGGGCGAGCTGGGGTGCTCGTCCCCGCTGCATTCCCCTGAGCCCGGCTGGGTGAGGCACGGTGGTGCCAAGGGAGGGATGGGCTGCCGGGCAGAAGCTGTGGGACATTGCCGCACCAGTCCACGGCAGTGCCGGCAGCAGGATGGGCTGTGGGCAGAGGCTAACGGGGCGCTGCTGCATCGGTGCGCAGTGGTGCCAAGAGAGGGACAGGGCTGTGGGGTGGCGGCTGTGGGGCAGTGCCACACCGGCACGCAGCGGTGCCGGCAGCAGGACAGGGCTGCAGGGCTCTGCCAGACCGGTGCACAGCAGTGCTTAGAGAGGGACGGGGCTGTGGGGCAGAGGCTGCGGAGCATTGCCGCACCGGCACGCAGCGGTGCCGGCAGCAGGGTGGACTGCGGCGGGAGGCTGTGGGGCATTGCTGCATCCCAGCACACAGCGGTGCCGGCAGCAGGATGGGCTGTGGGGTGCAGGCTGTGGGGCGTCGCTGCACCGGCACACAGCGTTGCCAGAAGCAGGACGGGCTGCAGGCGGCAGCGGGCACGGGCAGCGGGGCAGTGCCGGACGGGCCGTGTGTGCTGGCAGGAGGCAGACGGCGGAGGAGCGCGAGGCGGAGCGCCAGCAGGCCAACCGCCTGATGCTGCACCTGCAGCAGGAGGCCTTCCAGAAGAGCCTGAGCCAGCCGCTGCCCCAGGACCCGCTCTGCATGCACAACTCCTCCCTCTACGCCCTGCAGAACCTGCAGCCCTGGGCTGAGGACAACAAGGTGACGTCCGTCTCAGGGGTGGCCTCTGTGGTGTGAGGTCCCCGGGGAGCTGTGGACGTGCCAGGAGGCGGCAGTGGGCGATGGGAGCGCGGCAGGGTCTGAGCCTGGCACCTCCAGCCCGTGGCAGGGAGGGGGCTGCTGCTTCCCGGGCGTCCCCTCCATCGGCAGCCCCCTCCCTGCCACGGGCCAGCCCCCTCGGGCCCCCCTCGGCCACCCCACATCTCTGGGTGGTTGGATGGGCCCCCGCGGTTCGACTCAAAGCTCTGCCGACCCTGCCTGGACCCCCGCCCGGAGCATCGCTGTGGGCAGCCCCTTGCCCGGACCCCCCAGGGCTGGGCCTCCGCACCCCGCGGGCCTCTGCAAGCGCAGCCCCCCCCTCCCCAGGGCCCCCTGCTCTGGGGGCAGCTCCTCGGGTGGTCCCTGCTCAGGACCTGCTGCCCACCCATCCGTGGCTCTCCCGGCCGGGCCAGGCCCTGCTCCCTTGGGACAACCGCAGCCCCCCAGCCCACCCAGGGCCGGCCGAGCACGGGGTGGGGTGGACCCCCCCATTCCCGGTGCTGGGAGCTCCCCCTGCCCTCGCTGGCGGCCGCCGCGGGGTCTGCACCACCTGCACACACTTGCCTTATCCCAGTGGGATTTCGCCAGCTCTGGCTTCCAGCCGCACCCCCTGGGCTGGACGAGGAGCCCAGCTCCCCGGCCCCCGCAGTGTCGGGACAGACTGACGGACTGGGCTTGTTTGCCCCACGGGCTGGGCTCCCCAATGCTCC
Organism: Gavia stellata; assembly: GCF_030936135.1. Classification (NCBI taxonomy): domain Eukaryota; kingdom Metazoa; phylum Chordata; class Aves; order Gaviiformes; family Gaviidae; genus Gavia; species Gavia stellata. The sequence continues at coordinate 283,770 of NC_082598.1, read as the reverse complement.
CGGCCCCCGCCGGTTTGCCGGCTCCCTGCGGCCCCGGGCCTGGACGTACCCCCGCAGCACCCCGCAATAGACTTGGGGTGCCCCTGCGTGCCGAAGGATTGCACCAGCCCCCCAACCTCCCCGCGCGGAGCTGCACCCGCCAGCCTCTGGCCCCCTTCGCCTCCCCCTGCGCAGCCCGGGGTCGGACTGAGCCTTGGCCTGGCGTGACCCACAGCACACTCATGGGGAGGCAGAGGGGTCTGCTGGGGGCTGAAACCCCCCTCCTCCAGCAAATGTCTGCCCCCCCTCCTTTTCCCTGGTGACCCCCTGAGTGTCCCCAACCTCGGGCGGGGACCCCCTCCCCTGCCTTGCTTCCCCCCCCCCCCCAGGGACCGATGCCCTCAGCCCTACTCCAGCCCCGTTTGGGATGGGGCATTGCCCCCCCCGCTCTGCCAATGCAGTGCCCAGTCCCCGGGGCCAGCTCCGGGCGGGGTCCCTGGTTGATGATGGAGGGGGGGGGGGGGGCAATAGCGACCACCCTGACCCTAAACTTGACCTTGACCCCCCCCCCTGCCGCTGTCCATGGTGCTGCAGCCGCTGACCGGGGGCCGGCAGGAGCCTGCCCCCGCCCGCAGCCCAACGGGCTGCGGGCGGGGGGCAGGCTCCTACCGGCCCCCCCCCCTCCGTTGCTACCGGGAGGAGGCGGACAACCGGTGCCGGTTCCGCCGGCGGCAGGATTGGCTGCGTTTCCGTGACGCGGCCCCGTTTTACCGGGGGGGTGTGGGGGGGGTGTGTGTGGAACCGCTGCTGCGCCGCCGCAGAGCCGTCGGGATGAGCGCGGCCGAGGGTTGGCCCCGGTCCCGGTGCCGGTGGGGCGGTGGCGAGGCGGTACTGCGTGCCCGTGCCGAGGCTGCCGGTTACCGGAGGTTGCTGCGCGCCCGCGCTGCCGAGGTGGAGGCGCTGCGCGGGGCCGTGGGCGCGTTGCACCGGCAGCTGGAGGGGCTGCGGGACCGGCGCAGCGGGGAGCTCGCTAAGTACCAGGTGCGGTGGGGCGGGGGGGACACATGCGGGGATGGGGGGGTGCCTCTGGGGTGGGGGGGTCCCAGGTGGTTTGGGAGGGGGCATGTGGCTGGGTTGTGGGTGGGCGTTTGGGGTGGGGGGGCCCAGGCAGCGGGGGGGAGGGGCTGGAAGGGGGGGGGAGAGGGGTCGGGATGGAGCTGGGGAGGGGGAGAGGGGTGCGGGGGGTGGGGGAGGACGGGGGACGGGAGGGGGGTGTGGATGGGCTTACGGGGCGGGATGGAGCTGGGGAGGGGGGAGAGGGGTGCGGGGGAGGACGGGGGTCGGGATGGAGCTGGGGAGGGGGGAGAGGGGTGCGGGCGAGGACGGGGGTCGGGATGGAGCTGGGGAGGGGGGAGAGGGGTGCGGGGGAGGACGGGGGTCGGGAGGGGGCTGGGGAGGGGGGTGTGGGTGGGGTTAGGGGGCGGGATGGAGCTGGGGGGAGGCGGGAGTGCGGGGATCCGGATGGAACCGGGGGGGTGTACCAGCGGGGGGGCAGGGGACGAGGGTCGGGCTGGGGCGGGGGCTTGAAGTGGGATCCGGGCGGGGGTCCCGGGGGTCGCGGGGGTCCCGGGCGGCGCTGACGGCCCGGCCAGCAGGAGCGGGTGGCGGAGCTGGAGCGGGAGATCGGCGAGGCGGAGGCGGAGATGGCCCGGTGCCTGCGGGAGTACCCGGCGCTGCTGCGGCTGCGGATGGCGCTGGAGGCGGAGATCGCCGCGTACCGGTACGCGGGAGGGGGGGGCGGGGGGGCGGGCCGCGGGGCTCAGCCTGGGCCTGTCTCTTGCAGGGAGATGCTGGAGGGCGAAGAGCTGCGCCTGGGCTGCCTGGCCCCGCCGTGACGGGACCCCCCGCCCCGCGCCCGGGCCCCCAGACCCCGGACTTGTGCGCCTCGGGGTCCCCTGAGCCCCCGCTCGCCCGTGCCTCGGGACCTCTGCCGCTGGACCCCCAGGCCGTGGGATCCCTGGACTCTCTGGACCCCCGTGGACTCCTGGAGACCCGGACCTTCTGTCCCCCCGCGCCATGGGCCCCCCAGACTCCTGAGACCCCCGGCTACCCGGGCCCCCCAGACCCCTGCCCCGGGGGGCCCCGGCCCCCCAGGAGGGCAGCGCCCACGGGGCCGCACACTCTCACCAGCCTCTCCGGAGCAGCAGCGGGGCTGGGGTCCCGGCCCCGGCCCGTGCGGAAGCACCTCAATAAAGCTCCGTGGCATTACCTGGAGCGGGCCCGTCTGTGGTGGTGGGGCAGCGTCCCCCGGGGCACCCCGCTGCGCTCTTGGGGTCTGCGGCAGAGCCGAGGCATGGGGGGGCTCTGTGGGAGCTGGGGTGCCGGGGCCGTGTCCCACGGGGGCTGCCTAGCTGCGGGGTCTTGGCTCCCTCCCGCCTGGCCGCAGCCCCTCACCCTGGCGCTGGGCATTCCACGGGGATGCCGAGTGGGGCACATCGTGGGGGCCTGGCCACGGCCACGTGGTGGAGGGAACTGTGCCTCAGTGGGAGCTGAGCCCCCCCAGTGCTGGTGGGTGGTCGCTGAACCCCCCACACCATGGCCATGTCCTGTGCCGGGACTGGCGCTCCTGGGGTCGGGCAGGGATCCTGCACCCCGGGACGTGGGGACGGGGTGCTGTGCCCCAGGCCATGCCCCCTTGGTGTAGGGCAGCACATCCCCGCTGGGGTGCTGCCCCTGGGGCTGGGCATGTTGCCCCAGCATAGCCCCCAGAAAGGAGGCAGATCTGGGGGGGGGTGATGAGGAACAGGGGGGTTCAGGGCGCCCATGTGCCCTGGCAGACAGTTGGGCAGGGCTGTGGGTACCCCCACCCAGGCCAGAACTGGGTACGGCTGCTGAGCTGGGCTGCCCCGGCCGGGGTGGAACGCGTGTGCACGTGCGTGTTAACACGTCTGTTTTCAGCTGTGGGTAAGGACCCCAGGGGCCGAGCCCAGCAGCCCAGAGCCGGCAGGGAACGGGGGCCCCTCAGGCAGCTGTGGGGCAGCGGGGGCCTTGCACAAGCCTATGACCCCCCATGGGGCAGGGGCCAGTCTGGGCACCTTGAGCAGAAGGGCAGGGCAGGCAGGAGCCCTGCCTGTGGCGTGCCCAGATGGAGTCCGTGGAGGCTGGGGGCTGGTGGGGCCCCAGCAACCCCCCCCGCCAAAGACTAACCGAGGTTTGTCGTAGTAAAGCCAAGCCCAGCTCTTTAACAGAGGTAGAAAGCCTCTTCTAAATCATACAAGAGAATGGGAAGGTCGGTGTTGGGTGCCTATGGTTGCCACACCTGGGGGGTGCCCCCCAGCCCCCGGCATCCCTGTGCACATGGAGGTGCAGCGGGATGGGGGAACGGGTGCGAGGTGAGAAGGGGGTGTCGTGCGCAGGGTCAGTGCACTCGGAGCCGGCGCGGCTGGGCTGCATTGACGTCCTGCCAGGCGCTCCAGGGGCTCCAGGCAGGGTTGGCGTAGGGGTCCTGGCAGCTGATGCGCACCCGCCGCGCGCTCTCCTGCAGCTGCGTCTCCTCCGCGCCCTCCACGTACTTGTCAACCTGCAAAGCGGAATAGGTCGTGGCCTCGGGGAGCACCCCGGCCCCGGGGTGGGGGGCAGCCGGCACGGGCGCCGCTGGAGGTGAAGCTGCGGGGAAGATGGGACAAGGCAGGAGCAGCGCTCGGTGCTGGGGGCTCGGGAGTGGGAGATGCCGGCACCTCCTGGACCCGGGCAGTGATGCTGCCTTGCATGGGCAGTGCTGGGGGTGGAAGGAGAGGTGACAGCCAGGAGCGACAATTCACTGCACCGAGGAGAGAAGCAGCGTAGCAGGGAGGGGGCCATTGCTGAGCCCCCGGCAAGTCCCTGTTCCCAACGGCACCCCTGGGCAGAGGGGAGAGCCCAGGCAGGGGCTGGGGCACGGGGCAGGGTGGGCACGGGGCAGGGTGGGCGCAGCAGAGCAAGGACGAGGGATGGCACGCGCAAGGGCAGGCTGGGCGTGGGCATCCCACAGTTACCTGGGTGCCGTTGAGGAGCTCGTACTGCAGCCGGTAGAGCAGAGCGAAGTAGGACTTGGGGAGCGACCAGGAGGCTGGGGGGGCCCAGGCCAGGTGGAGCTGCTCCCCCCGCCGCTGCACGGTCAGCTGCTGCGGTGGGTCAGGCCGAACTGCGGGCAGAGCAGGGCTCAGCATGGGGCAGCACTGCCCAGCCCTGGGGCTGAGCCCTCCCACAGGGCCCCCAGTGCCCCGAGGATGCCCCCCCGGACCCCGCTGCCGCTGGTCTGAGCTCACCGATGTCGCGGACGAAGAAGTGGATGGAGAAGTTGAGGTAGGAGGTGTCAGTGAGACCCTCCAGCTGCAGCTGCAGCGGGTGCAGCTCCTCGGCGAAGGGGCAGAAGGAGGGGTCCGTGAAGCTGGCGCTGAACCGGCCACGGTGGCTGGCCACTGGCACCCACTCCCCCAAGGAGCCGTCGCTGCGGGGGGAAGGCAGGCGTGAGGGCTGGGTGGCCATGGGGCTGGGGCTGGGTTGGGGGGGTCCCTGGGGCACCCACCTGTGTGTGAGTCGGGTGCGGAAGGCGGCAGGGTAGGGGACGGTCCAGGAACAGCGGAAGGAGCCGCGGTAGGACTCAGCCTGGCAGGAGACGTTCAGCCTCTCCTCGCCTGGTGGGCCGAGGGGTCGATGGCTCAGGGGCTGCATGGGGCCAGGAGCGCTGCCCCTTCCCCGTGCGGCACAGGTGAGGCTGCCCCACGGCTGGCCTTCCCCCGGCCCCACCCAGCCCCGCCCGGTGCATCCCCACAGCCCCATGGGTTGGGCATGAACATCTGTAGATGCATGAGCATCTCCTGGTCCCCAGCCTGCCCCGAACTCCCTGCATCCCCCCCTCACCCCATCACCCCCCATCCGCCCCCCTGCTCCCTCAGCCCTGGCTCCCCTGCCCAGCCATGCCAGCCCCCTCGTGCCCGGCCCCACGTACGGGTGCTGCTGACCACCACGTAGGTTGTGTCCAGCAGGACGGTGCCGGCCCAGCAGCTGTAGTTGCCTGTAGCCGGCAGGTCCAAGCCGTGGATGGTGAGAGTCTGTCCCTCGTTCGTGACCTCGATCATGGGGTCCAGCTCCCCGTTCAGCGTCCAGGTCACTTGCTGCTCCGAGGTGTTGCATTTCACCACCATATCCCCATTCATTTTCCCCACCTGAACTGGAGACGAGAGGCAGAGATTGGGGTCAGAGATGGGCTATGGTGTGGGCAGCCCGTCCCCCACACCACGATGGGGCTGGGTGCCCCCTTGTCCCAACACACCACATCCATCCTTCCCTACGGTCCCCACCGTGCTCCCGCACCCCACATCCATCCCCCCTGCCCCATCACCTCACATCCATCCCCACCCTGCCTCATCACCCCATGTCTATCACCCCACATCCATCCCCACCCTGCCCCATCACTCTGTGTCCACCCCCCTGCTCCGTCACCCATGTCCACCGCCCCCCCCGACCCCATCACTCTCATGCCCGTCCTCTAACCCCCACCCCACCAGAAGAGCTGCCCCAACCCAGGCTCACGTCGCCCCGTATCAGAGGGATGCAGGATGCGGGCGCTCCCTGCTCCCTCCAGCTGCTGTGTGGGTCCTGCAGTCCCCCCCACATCGGGGTGTCTCCCCTCCAAGGCCCCCCCGGTGCCCAGGCAGGGCAGGACTCACACTTTGGGGGGAAGGCAGTCAAGGCGTCCGCAGGAGCGAGGCACAGCACCAGCCCCACTAGCACCAGCATCTGGGAGGGGAAGGGGAGTGGTAGGGGAAGGGGAAGGGCAGCCCCGTGCCGGGGAGGGGGCCCAGCCGTACCCCAGAAGAAGGGGAGCCGGCTGAGCTGGGGTGCAGCCAGCAGCACCAGCGAGGGCAGAGCCCTCGGCCCTGGGACAGCCGCAGGGTCAGGCAGGAGGGGGAGCGGTGCAGTGGGGTGGGGGAGCCCCGCAACAGGGCTGGCAGCTGATGCGACGCCCCGACCCTTTCCGCTGCGGCCCCGCCGGGTGCCCCCCCGGGCAGGGGGTTGCAGTGACTGCCTGGAGCAGCAGCTTCCCGGGGCTCCCCGGTGGCCGAGCCCCCCCCCGGGGCCGCAGCACCAGGGCCCCCCGGCAGGCCCCGTGCTGTGCCTACCTCGCCGTCGTGGTCTGCGCTGCGCCAGCGGGCTCGGCACGGGCTGGGGGCCGGCGGGCAGCCGGGTATATACCGAGCTGGGACCCTGCGGGGCTGCCCCAAGGTGAAGCCAAACCACAGAAGCATCACAGTTCTCAGAAGAGGAGAAAGCTGCGCTGGGTAGAGCTGCGAGCCGGGACCCATGCTCAGCCCCCGACCCACCCGGCCCCAGCCTTGCTGGGACTCACCGTGGGTACTTCCCAGGCTGGGGGGCACCGGGGACCCGCTGCCCTGCCCCGGCTGCAGGCATCGCCTCGGCAGAGGGGACGGATCCCCTCCCATGCAGGGGTGAAGGGGCAGCGCTGGGCACGTGGACGGGTGCCGGAGCCCTGGGTGCTGCCAGCTCCCTCAGAGCAGTCCTGAGCCCCAGGACCGGCTGAGGGTTTGCACATCACCATGTGCCCCAGGGAGCACCGAGGTCCGGCAGTGCCTGTGCCGGGTGTCCGGCGAGGGGCAGGCGCGGAGCTCGGCCCTGGCCGGTTGGGCTGCAGTGCATCCCTGAGGAGAGGAGCGGGTCCCTGCAGAGGCTCGGGGTGCTGTCTCGCCCCTGCCCTGCCCTCCCCTCCCCGGGCCATGCAGCTGCCCCGGCCACTTGTCCCGCAGGACACTGTGCCGGGATGGGGACACAGGAGCAGAGGCAGCCACAGCCACCAGCCTCCCCTTCGGCATCCCTGCGAGCACCAGCCCCGCTCCGCTGCACGGCCGCCTCCGCTCAGCCTGGCAGGGCGCAGCCCCCACGCCCAAAACGGGCCCCAGCCCCAGACCCCACTGCCTGTAGCCCCAGCCCAGGGACAGGGCAGGCCCCCCACCCTGGGGGCAGGCCCCCCACCCTGGGGGCAGGCGGCCCCTGGCTGAGAAGGGTGGAGAGGCGTGAGCTGCGCCCTGCTGCTCCCGCTCACGTACTTTCTGGGGTTCCTAGAAAGCGAAGGGGAAGTTCGGGCTCTGAGGAGGCTGCGGGGGGGCCCGACCCTCACCCTTCCGGCCGACCTTCGAGGCGCTGCGGTGGGAACGGGGCGGCGGAGCCTCTGGGCCACTTCCCGGGAACAGCGGAGCACCCATGCGTGGGCTGCGGGGAGGGAAGGAGGGAGGGGAGACAGGGGGGTTGGCTGCCGGGATGGAGCAGCCCCATGCTCATGCCAAGGGGTCCGTCCTGGGGCAGGGGCTGGAGCACAGCACCTGCGCCGGGACCCCCGGCCCCCCCGGCAGCAGCTCAGCCCTTGGCCATGATGCCATGAGAGAAGCGGGACATGCTGGAAAGCTGGAGGGGACCCCAAGGGAGGAACGGGGACCCCGAGGAGCGGGAGGGAGGGGGGGCACCTCGCCCCAGAGGAAGCACCCGTGCCCATCCCGTCCCAGGGGGAGCAGGAGCTGGCTGCATGTCCAGGCTGCCGCCCGCCCCCCCACCAGCCGCAGCTTCCCCTCTGCTTCTGCAGAAGAGCGCGCAACCGCGGAGGGGAAGACCCGGAGCAAAGGCCAGGGCTGCCCCTCGGCGCGTCGGTGTTGACCGGGGCAGCGGCACGCTACCCAGAACCGGAGGTGGGAGGTGAGCAAGACCAGGGATGCTTCATGTTCAGAAACCCCCCTGGGAGAGGGGAGGCTGGGGGGGGCGCAGAGCTGCCCCACAGGGGTGCGGGGGGTGGAAGGAGCCCTCACCCCACTGCAGGCAGGACCCCGGGGTGGGATGGAGCCCACCCTCACCAGACCCCTCTGCAGCGTGAGCCCTCCTCGGCTGCAATCACGGACACGAGGCCAGGAGCAAAGGTCACAAAACTTTATACAGGAGAGACCCACAAGTGGCCCCTCGGCCACTGGGCGCAGCTCCCCCGGGCGCAGGGGGAGCGGAACAGGCAGGGCTGGCAGCCCCAGCCCCACGGCAGCCCCCGGGGAAACACGGGGTGAAGGAGCCCTGTGTGCCTCCCCAGGCCCAGGGCCAGCGCTCCCCCAAACCGGGCTCCGTCCCCAGGGGAGATGCCGGGGGCCGGTCCCCTGGCCGCTGGCACCGTGACCATGGCGCAGAGCTGTGGTAGCAGCAGGCTCTGCCTGCGCCTCCCTGGGGATCGGGTCAGCCCCCGCAGCAGCACAGCCTCCCCGGTGCTCTGCCGTCTCCGGTGATCACAGCCAAGCCCAGGCGGCCCCGACGCGGGGGCTCCGGTGGCTCCGGCTCACTGCAGCACGCAGACTTCCCTCTCCTCATCCTCGCCACCAGCCGCCTCTCCCAGCGGCTCTGGCACTGCTGGCACATCTTCCACGGCCACCACCTTCTCCCGCAGCTCCATCAGCAGGTCGCGGCTCTCGCTGGGCGGCAGGTTGCTCAGGTAGTACTGGGGTGCCAGCTCCACCAGCCTGCAGGGACAGGGGGTCAAGGAGGGGCCACCACACCCGGCGGCCTCCCTGGAGCAGCCTCCTCGTGCCCCCACATGGGGACAGTCCCCCACCTGCCCACAGGAGCGGAGGCCAGGCCAGGCAGCGCACCCCAAGGCTCCACTGCGCTCCCAGGCCAGTGGCAGCTCCGGAGCCACGCACAGACGCAGCCCGGGCGCGACCCGCCCCTCCCCGGCCCCGAGGTCCTCACATTTGGGGCTGGATCTCCGAGACCACGCGGAGGCAGTTGTCCTGCGAGATGGTGAACTCGTGGTAGAGGACCCAGGGGGGCAGGCGCTGGGGGGGCTGCCGCAGCAGGTAGCAGCAGGCGGGAGGCAGGTGGGCCACGTGCTTGTGCGTCAGCATCACGTAGTTGCCAGAGCCGTCGATGTCCCGGGCCACCTTGGGGGAGCGGAGCGGGACGGGAGCGGGGCTGGCTAGCACGACCCCCGCCTCGCGGCCGGGCCCCTCGCAGCCCCCCGGCCCACCTTGAGGAAGTAGCCAGAGATGAGCGCTCTCTGGATGTTGAGCACGTTGGCGTCGGTGCCGAAGGCGGGGGGCGAGATGGGCAGCTCGATGCGCTGCATCACCTCCAGCAGCTCTGCCCGCACGATGCCCGCCAGCCGCAGAGCCTCCCCGCTCACCGCGTGCTTGCGGCACCAGCCCTCGTCAGCGTTGTCTGTGGAGAGAGCGGGGTCAGCATCGCGGGGACAGGGCTGGACGAGACCCCACGCAGAAGTGCTGACACCGCTGCTCCCGCAGACTGCGTCCCCTCAAGGCAGCGCAGTAAGGGACTACGCAGAGCACGGCCCCCAGGCTGGGGCTGGGACCCCCTTGCAGCCAGGCTGGGGCACCTGGATGGGGTCACGAACGTGGCTGCGGTGCTTTCTCCCGAAAGGAGCAGGGGACGCGCGAGGGAGCTGTGGGACACCGGTGGGGTGTGCAGCCCACCGGCAGTCGAGTCCCTGCCTGGCACTCACGCTGCTGGAAGGCGTTGAAGATGTTGATGAGGGTGAAGTGGTCTCCGTCCGGGTGCAGCAGGGCCCGCCGGCGCATGGTCACAGCTTCCTCCAGGTGTGTGGAAGGGGGCACAAAGCAGGGGGAAGCTGGGGATGGCGCAGAGGGAAGGTCACCGTGTGCCCCCCAGCACCACCCCTGCCAGTGCTGGCGCTCCGGGGCTGCGCCGTGCCCCACGCCAGCAGCAGAGCGAGCTCCGAGCCCCTCGGCACGGTACCTGTGAGCATGGCGGCCAGGCTGACCATCTCCTCCACACAGTCGAACTCGCAGGAGGCGATGAGCGCCTTGGCCAGCTGGGGGTCCAGGGGGAACTCCGACATGATGATCCCCACCTCCGACAGGTTCCCATCATCGTCCAGGGCAGCCAGGTAGTCCAGGTCCTCCAGTGCTTGCATTAACGACTCGGGGGCTGGGACAGGACGTCAGCCGGCTGCCAGGACCAGGCAGCCCTACCCATCCTCCTCCTGCAGAACCCTCCAGCCCCTCTCCAGAGACAACCTGGGCTGCAGTGACGGCCACAGCCATGGCCATCCTCCAGCTCCTCCTGCACAGCCACCCCTATCACGCCCCTCTGCTCCGGCCCCCCCATGCTGTGCCCGGCCCCTCTGCACCCCACGGGCACTACCTGGCCGGTCGAGGAAGTCGCACTGGCCCATGTCGGCGATGTCCAGGCGCTTCAGCAGCAGCACAAGGCGGCTGAGGCTGGTCTCGCTGACGTGGGGCGCAGGGCTGGGGGGCAGGCGCTGCTCATAGAAGGCCTCCGAGTAGAGGCGCAGGCAGGTGCCTGCAGGAGAGGGGCCGTGAGCCATGATGGTGGGAGGGACGGAGCCCAGGGACAGGGCAGCAAGCACAGGCAGGCAGGCACGGAAGCGTGCTGGGCCACGGGCTGCCTGGGGCCCCAGCAGGGTGGGACAACAGCCCTCTCCCGCTGGAGGCACATTTGGGGGATGCCCGGGCAGGGGCTCTCACCTGGGTGGCTGCCTGCGGCTCGCTGCATGCGCGACTCTGCCTGGCTCTTGCTGATGGGCCGCAGCACCTGGGACTCTGCCCTGATGCGGGGGTTGTAGACCTGCAGGCGAGGCCGTGAGAAGGGACACCCGCAGGCGAGCCCCCACCTTCTCCCAAGGCCCCTCCACCCCGCCGGCACAGCGCCGCCACTGCCACCTCCCTGGAGCAGGTCCCGCACCCCGCACAGCGTCCCCCAGCCCCGGGCGTCATGGCAGTGCTGGGGCTGAGCAGACAACGCAGACCGCCGCGGCTCTGCTGCTTGCTCCCTCGTGCCCTCCCTTGCGGGCTGCGCCCCAGAGCAGAGCCAGGCCCTCTGCTTGCCACTGCTCGGCTTCCCATCCCGCTGCCCCCAGCGCAGGCTGGCACACTCACGTTGCGCAGCTCCAGCCCTGAGTCGATGACGAAGCGCACGGTCCCCAGAGAGAAGGACGAGTCCGCAAGCCAGTGGGTGACGATCACCCGCCTTTCTTGGTCGCTCTCCTCCAGCACCTCGTACACCTTCTGTGCTGCGCGGCCCACGCCGGGGTGCAGGGGCAGGACCAGCAGCGGGCCCAGCCCTGGGTTCAGCGCCATGGCCTCGGTCTGGATGGCCCCGCAGCACTCGGTGATCTCCTGCGGGGAAGGACGGGGGACATGAGTGACGCCCACCGACGCCTGGAGCGGCCCCATCCCCAGGACAGGGCGCTGCGCTGTGCCCTGCGGCTGCCTCCCGGTGCCTTGGGGGAAAAGATCCCAGGCCCCACACGGTGCCCACGGCCCCGCTGCAGAGGAGCCCCAGCACCCACAATTTAATCCCCAGCAGCTCCCGCTGTCCTCAGGGCTCCCCGCACACAGCCGAGAGGGATCCCCCATACCTTCCCACCGCCCCGTTTCTGCCTGCCTCATGGCACACTGAGACCCCCAAGAGCTGAGCCACGGGGCGCCTGCAGCCCACCTGCTCGCTGGCCAGGAAGAGCAGGACGTGGCCGGGCTCCTGCCGCCGGTGGATGTCCAGCACGGCCTGGCAGGCAGCCGCGACGCGGCCGCGGGCCGGCGGGTCCCTGTAGAGCAGCTGGGGAGGGGGCCCAGGCCCCGGCACCCGCACCACAGGGGGGTCCCCGCAGAAGGCGCGGAGCCGCTCCTCCATGGCCGGCGAGGTCACCACCACCACCTTCAGCGCGGGGCGCTGGCGCAGCACGTCCTTCAGCAGCCCCAGCAGCACGTCGGTGGGCACCGTCCGCTCCTGCGCCTCGTCCAGCACCACCACCCCGTACTGCCGCAGCAGCGGGTCTGATGTCATCTCCCGCAGCAGCATCTCGTCTGAGCAGTACCTGCCGTGGCCCAGCCCTGTCAGCGTGGGGCGGCCACGGGGACCCCTGGCACCACGGGCTGCACCCCCGTGAGCGTCCCCGCACGCAGCCCCGAGGGAGCACGCCTCACCCCCTCCCCCATGGCAGGAGCCCCCGCTGCAGCCCCAGGAGGGCCCGGGCAGCCAGCAGCCCGCTTCGTCGCTCCCTCAACGAGGCCAGGCTGGATTAAGAGATTACGCTGCTGCCGGGGAGCTCAGCAGGATTAGAGCGCGGTGCAATGGGTGCTCCCGGCACAGGCAGCCCGTGGGCCCCCCCGTCCCCATACCTGAGGATGGTCTCGGTAGTGCAGCAGTCTTCGTGGGGGACGCAGTAACCGACCTCGTGGCCCAGGTTCAGGTCCATCTCGTCCGCCACGCGCAGGGAGAGGCTGAGGGCGGCCAGGCTGTGGGGCTGGGTGCAGGCCACCAGGCCGTGGGCGAACTGCAGGGAGAGGGCGTACTCCGCGCACCACTGTGGGATCTGCAGGGCCAGAACGCTGGTCAGGGCCCGGGGACAGCGCAGCCCCAGCCAGGAGCACTGGGATGTTCCCCTCTCCATCACCGAGCGGCGCCTGCTGGGCCCCCCCAGAAGGGCAGAGGGACCCTCCCCACAGCAGCCCCCAGAGATCCCGCTGTAGGACCTCCCGGGCCAGAGGCCATACAGAAGCACTCGACAGCCCTGGCAGGACCTTCCCTCCCTGGTACCGTCACTTCTGAGCACCAGCAACCGGTGACACGAGGCCCACAGCCTCATCGCCCGTGCCTGCAGCTTTCTGCCTCGCTATGGGACACCATGTCCTCAGCTCTTGCATTAAGGACATGGGACAATGTCTCTCTCCGCCTCCACCTCCCCAGGAAAAATGGGGCTGGGGGGGGTATGAGCTGCGCTGCCTTTGCCAGAGCTGCCAGCTCAGACAGAGCAGTGCCTGCGGGTCACGCCTGCCAGGCTTTAAGAGGCATTTGGGCACTGCCGTTAATAATGTGCTTTAAGTTTTGGTCAGCCCCGGAGCGGTGAGGCAGTTGGACGAGGTGACGGCTGCAGGTCCCTTCTGACTGCAGCCATCCTGCTCTACTCTAACCAGCCCCCTACTCCTCTCTAGGGAAGGCTGGGCAGGTCCCCGGCCAGGTTCAGCACCGAGCAGTGGTCACTGCCCAGCTCCACGAGACCCAGACCTTGCAGCAGCCACAAGTCTGGCGCAGGGGCTCGAGCGTTCTCGCATGGGGCCAAAGGGATCACACACCACCCCAGGAAGCCCCACGGTGAGAGATGGGGAAGGAAGTGCCAGGGAGCAGCCGCTGCCCAAGCACCTGGCCAGGCGGTGCGGGACTGTCCCGGGGCTGTGCTGGCATACCTTGGGCACTGGGGATCAGAAATCTGCTCTTTAACTGCTCCCAGCACACCTGCCCGCCTCGCTCACTCCTCCTGTGCCGTGTGCCCCCCATGAGCAGGTGCCTGCGCCCCTGTCTGCCCAGCACCTGGGGTCACAAAGCAGCAGAGTCCTGCCCAGGGGCTGCCTCCAGAGAGCCCAGCTCACAGCCGGGCGGGAACACACGGGTCATCCACGCACCTGGCAGTGACTGCGGGCGGGCGTGCAGCCTGCTCTGTTCCTCCCCCCGGCCCCACAACTGCCCCACGGATTGGCCGTGCTCGGCCATGTCTCTGTGCACGGCTCTGCACCCTCTTCTCCACCGCCTTGCTGCATGCAAAGACCGGCAAGGGCAGCAGCACAGGGTGCAGACAGCCCTCAGCCGCCACAACGGTGAAGGGACCTGGCTTGTGCGTTGGCTCTTCCCACTTTGGGTGGAAACACCACGTTTGAGGGGTGCTGGTGCACCAATGTGCAGGATTAGATGCTCCACATGGATCGAGTCACATCCCCTGGTCCGTGCAGGGCACAGTGCTCCCAAGGCCCCGCAGGGATTGTAGGCAGGGTGCCTGCACCCAAAAGCAGCCCAGCCCTGGGACCAGCCCAGGCCAGGGCCTGCACAAGGGCTTTATTCCCCAAATCCGGCACCCTGTGGGTCAGCCGGCGCTGCAGGCTGAACCCAGGCCTGTACTGCAGCGGGGTCACACCCAAGAGAGGTGGTTTGAGCCAGCAGCCCCGAGCCCAACGCCCCGATAGCCCCAGAGGCCAGCAGCTGCCATACGGTGACGCAGCCTGCATCCGGCCCCAGGGAGGCCATGGCTGCCCCTGCAGCTTCCAGGTGATCCCTCCCCGGGTCAAAGTCTGCCTGACGATGTCTCCGGGTGCCGCAGCAGGGGCTGTCAGACAGGATCAGCTCCTCGGGGAGGGCAGGCGGGATCCTGGCAGCACGGACCCACCACCGTCCAGCCCGACTGCCCACAACTGCTGCCGCCCTGTGCGCCCGGGGCCAGCTCCAGGGAGGGGCCGCTTCCCCCTCCCTGCGCTGCTGCGGCAGCCGCTCCCGCAGCGGCCGTGGCACCACTTCCGGGCTCGTGCCGAGGCTTTGCCCGGGGCCCCAGCGCCTGCCCCGGCACATGCTGGCACGCGACCGCCCAGCTCTGCACTAGCCCTGCCCCACGCTGGGCTCACCGCAGCAGCACGCTCCCGGGTACCGCGGTGGAGCCAAAGCCCTGTGGGGTCTGCTGCCACCTCTGCTCCCACCACAAGCTCAGATGCTGCCATGGGGTCAGGGAGCTGCTGCCCGGCCATAGTCCCGTCTCCGTGCCTTCTGCCCGCAGCCCCACGGCTGCCCAGGCTCCCACCATGGCCCAGGGCCTGCCAGCATGCGGCGAACGTGTGGTAACGCTGCGCAGGGGGCTGGTGGGAGGGGAGCGCGTGGGGCCTGCCGGCGCTGCTCTTGCAGGGGTGAGGGCCTGGCGGCTCCCATGCCACAGGGGCTGTGGCTCGCTTGCACAGGAGCGGGATCCATGCGCAGGCTCCGTGGGGAAGGCAGCGGCCTCGGGGCAGGACCCGGCTACTGCCAACAGTGGTGCCGCAGGTGTTTGGAGCAGGAGGGACGGGATGCTCAGCTGGGAGTCCGGCTGCCCTGACACGGCCCCCCCGCTCACCTGGGTGCTCTTGCCAGTGCCGGGGGGCCCGGACACCAGGACGATGCCGCTGTTGCCTTCCAGGTGCTCCATGAAGCTGTACTTGGTGGTCCAGACGGGCAGCTCTCGGCGCTGCCGCAGGAGCTCGTAGTAGCAGGAGGAGAAGGGCAGCCCATCGTAGGGGTTCACCTCCAGGTCGCCGTCGCAGCCTAGGGCTGGGTCATCCTCCTCCTCCTCCTCCCTCTCCAGCACGCAGCCAGAGCCGCTCTGCCGGGGTGGGGAGCCGGGGGCCCCGCAGCCGGCCATGGCGGGGACGCCGGCACCGGTGCTGCAAGGGCAGGCAGGAGGTGGAGCGGGACCCGCCGGCTCACAGCAGACCTGCGGGAGCCCGGCACTGACCCGCCCTCGCCCGCGTCCCCGGCAGCAGCCTGGGGCGGCCCACCGTCCCGTCCCGCTGGGGTGGAGCGACCTGCGGGGCACAGGGGACCGGGACGGGCTGGAGGGCGCGGGCAGAGAGGAGCAGGGACAGGCGGAGGGGGTGACAGGGCGTGGGGAGCAGGGACAGGCAGGGACCGGGCGGGGGTGCGGGGGACTGTCAGGGCACCGGGGGGACAGGCAGCGGGGTCAGACCGGGCCGGAGGGGGCCGAGCCGGGCCACAGGGAGAGCACGGCAGGACCGAGCGGGCTGCGGGGGAGCGGGCCGCGGCGCAGGACAGGGACGGACACCGTGGAGGCGGGCGGACAGCCCGGGGCCGGTCCCAGCAGACGGACCCGAATGGCACGGGCCGTACCGGGCCGGGGGGGCACGGGGCCGGGTCGGACCGGCCCGGGCACCTGAGCACCGGGACCAGACCGGACCTCACCGGACCGGACCGTGTCCCCCGACTCAGCCCCCCGAGCCGCGGCTCCGGCTCCGGCTCCGGTTCCCGCTCCGGTTCCGGTTCCGGTTCCGGCCCGTCCCGGCCGCCGCTCACCTGCGCGCGCCGCCGCCACCTCGGGCCCTGCCTCGGGAGACCGTCAGGTGACCGCGGCGCCGTCACGTGGCCCTGCCCGCGGCCACCAATCAGCGCCGCGGGGCGTTCCCCGCCCGCCGGCGCGCGGCCCGTTGCTAGGCGCGGCTCTGCCTGCGTGGCCACCGGCCGGGCCGGGCCCCGCTGCCCCCGCCGGGCCCCGGGGCCGCCTGCGCGCCCCGGCCGAGGGACGAGCCTCCCGCTGCCCCAGCCCTCCCGGGAGCGCGCCCGGGGCGCCCCCGGCCTCCGCGCTTCCCCGCGGGCTCCGCCCCGGCGCGTTCGCATGGAGCAGCCGCCCGGGACCCGACCCCGGAAAGGGGGACCCGCCCCGGCAGCGCTCCCGGCCCCGGCCGCGCTCGGTGGCTCGGACGCGAGCGTGCTCGGTAGCGCGGGCCTCGCCCCCTCCCCGCTCGGAGCCCCGCGCTGTCCAGCCCGCGGGCCGGCCCGCTCCCCCGCGGCTGCCCGGTGCCCCTCCGCTGCGAGACCCGGGTGCGCGGGCCCGAGCCCACCGGCATTGCGAGCCCGTGCCGAGCACCCCGGTGCCGGGCATGCCGTGCCGGTGCCGGGCATGCCGTGCCCGTGCCGAGCACCCCGGTGCCGGGCATCCCGTGCCGGTGCCGGGCATGCCGTGCCCGTGCCGAGCACCCCGGTGCCGGGCATGCCGTGCCGGTGCCGAGCACCCCGGTGCCGGGCATCCCATGCCCGTGCCGAGCACCCCGGTGCCGGGCATCCCGTGCCGGTGCCGGGCATCCCATGCCCGTGCCGAGCACCCCGGTGCCGGGCATCCCGTGCCGGTGCCGGGCATGCCGTGCCCGTGCCGAGCACCCCGGTGCCGGGCATGCCGTGCCGGTGCCGAGCACCCCGGTGCCGGGCATCCCATGCCCGTGCCGAGCACCCCGGTGCCGGGCATCCCGTGCCGGTGCCGGGCATCCCATGCCCGTGCCGAGCACCCCGGTGCCGGGCATGCCGTGCCGGTGCCGGGCATGCCGTGCCCGTGCTGAGCACCCCGGTGCCGGGCATCCCGTGCCGGTGCCGGGCATGCCGTGCCCGTGCCGAGCACCCCGGTGCCGGGCATGCCGTGCCGGTTGCCGGGCATGCCGTGCCGGTTGCCGGGCATGCCGTGCCGGTGCCGAGCACCCCGGTGCCGGGCATGCCGTGCCGGTGCCGGGCATCCCGTGCCGGTGCCGGGCATGCCGTGCCGGTGCCGAGCACCCCGGTGCCGGGCATGCCGTGCCGGTGCCGAGCGCCCCGGTGCCGGGCATCCCATGCCCGTGCCGAGCACCCCGGTGCCGGGCATCCCGCACCGGCGCGAGGCATCCCGTGCCCGGGACCCTGCACCCAAACCGAGCGCCCTCAGCACGCACCGGCGGCGGCTCCCGGTGGGGGCCGGCAGGTGGAGCTGCCAGACCGGCAGACGGCCCGTGGCAGCCCGGCCCGGCCCGCGCACCCTGGCACCGAGCTCCCGCCGGCGCCGCGGGGACCGGGCAGCGCGCCCCGCGGGGCCGCAGGGCAGAGCCCGGCCGTGCGGTCCCTGCCGGCCCCGGGACTTCGGCGTCGGGAGCCGCCGGCGCGGGCGGGGCCCGGGAACCCCGGCTGCCGGTGGAAAGCGAAACCGCGGAGCCGCCTGCAGCTACCCCTGCCCTCGCAGCTCCGAGAGACGGCCGCCGTCCCCGGGCCCTGCCTCGGCGTGCCCGTGCCTGTGCCGCGCTGTGCCGTGGGGACGGCCGTCCGACTCGGCCTCGGCCACCCTAGAGCCGTGGGCCCCGGCGTGGGCAGGTCCGCGCGGGCGCGGTGACGGCGGGGCAGCTGGCTGCACGTCCCGACCTTTGCCGCCAAAGGATGGCGGCTGCTGCGGCTCCCGCCCCTCGCACCTCGGCCCCGCGTGTCAGCTCTCCCGCGTCGAAGGTCCGTGCTGCAGGCTTCAGCGCTGGCACAGCCCTGCGGCAAGTGCCCGCGGGCTGCAGCACGCCGCCCCGACGCGCTCTGCTGGCACTAGGCATTGCCACCCCGGCCAGGGGCCTGGCCGTGCCACCACGCGGGAGCAGATGCCCAGGCAGAGGGGAGGATGCTGGCAGAGCGGTCGTGATCCCAGGTTATCCCCTCCCAGCTCTCTGCACTCGGGGCCCTTAAGCCCTCCCGGCCACCTCCTTGCTCCTGGATCCCCCTGTATGCCCAGCTCCCCTCGCCCAGCTCCGGCGGCTCACCCGCACCCGCTCGAGCACCCTTTCCCGTGGGGCTCCACGTCCCCTCCATCATCTCTTCCACATGCTGAAGGGTCTGTGAGGGCTGCCTGGAGGGGGCTTTGGGCCAGGGGTGACCCGTGGGGTGGGGAAGCTGCACCCAGGGGTGACCCCAGTGCGGGCTCAGGCTGGCGGGGGGAGGCGGGGGCCTGCAAGGGGGGTGCGGGCGGTGCAGGGAAGGAGCCTGACGCTGCCTTGAAGGGGCCGATGGAGAAATGGTTCAAACTGCGAGAGCGGCAGCCCAGCTGCGGCAGGCCAGCAGCGGGTCTGGGGGCACAGGGGGTCCCAGGGCAGTGTGGCCGTGCAGCGGGAGAGGGCCTGGCCAGCGCTGGCTCGGGGCTGAGCAGGGCCAGGGGGTGAGGGTGCCGGACAGCCGGTTTTGCAGCAGGCGGGAGGAAGGAAGTGGTTGATGCTGAACCGTTGCTTTGCTCACCGTCCTGGTGCTGCAGGGAGCAGAGGGCTGGGCACGGGCCCGCAGAGCCCCGGGCGTGGCCATGCACCGTGCCGGGCATTTGTGGTGCCGAGCATCGTGCACTGAGGGATGGGGACGGGCAGCCCTGGCTGGGGAGGCAGAGGCCTTGTCCCGGCGGTGCTGGTCTGGAGCGGCACAGCTGGCCCAAGCGCACGGCTCCCTGCGGCTCCCCATGTTGTGGGGCGGCCAGGGCTGCCCTTGCTCTGTGCTCCGGGCTCCAGCCCCGTGTCCCGCTGGCAGCTGGGCTCTGGCAGCGGTGCTCAGCCAGAGGGGCTCGCGGTGCAGCATTGCCCGGGGCCGGCAGCCCCATCGTGCCCTGCGGGCAGGGCCAGTGACCCACCCGAGCCTGGGCCCCCAGGTGGGCGGCGTGGCAGGGTCCCGGGGGCTCTGTCCCCACCATCCCTGCCCCGGTGCATTGGGGGGGCGCAGGGCGGTTGGGTGGGTCCCTGCAGCACCCAGCTGCGCGTTGAGGAAGCGGAGGTTTGCACAAGCCGGTGAGATACACGTGACCTGGGGAGCGCGGCAGGAGGAACCAGCAGCTGCCCCGCGGAGGGCCTCGGTCCCTGCGGCTCAGCCAGCCATGGCCCCGTGGCTGCCCACCAAGGAGGAGAAGTATGGTGTGGGTGAGTGCAGGCTTCGGGGCTGAGCGGGCGCTGAGCCCTGCTGGGCTCCCCGGCTCGCCGGAGGGGTGTGGGGCTGGTGGGATGAGGCACTCGCTGCCAGGGTGATGCTGCTGGTGCCCCCCCGGATGCCGTGGCCCCACGGCAGTGGGCTGTAGAGGGGGCGGGCGCTGGCGGCTGTGCGATGGTGTGGGGCTGCGGGGGCTGTGGGGTGAACGGTGCCAACAGCGCCGGTGGTGCTGGGCTGGGTGGGGCTGACGGCGATGCTCAGCGGTGCGAGGCGGGGGCCGTCCCCCTGCGATGCCAGCGCTGGGTGGACCAGTGGGTGCAGGGATGAATGGGGCGTCGGCGGGGGGCTGCAGGGCTGGTGACAGGGTGGCCCAGGGGACCCACACACCCAGAGGCTGAGCATGGCTGATGCTGGGTGGGGATGGGGAGCTGTGGGGCTGAGCGGGGCGGGGGTCAGAGCACTGGGGCAGGGGGGTTGGCACAAGAGCTGGCCCTCCCCTCTGAGCTAGGGTCTAAGCTCAGCCTGGCTGTTGAAGTGCGGAACCCTCCACCCAAGAGGTGGTTGGCTTGTTAACAGGGATCGTTAGCTCCTGTATGACCTGCTCTCGGGGAGGTGCCTGGGGACGCCAGCGCCACCCCTATAATTTACCCCCGGTTCTGGCTGGGTCTTTGCTCCCAGCCTCTGTGTCGGTCATGGCAAAGCCCTGGGCAGCCCGGTTCCCTGCCCCACCTCCCAGCTCCGGGTCCCTGCGCCGACCCCAGTCCCCGTGCGAGCACACACTCCTCGTGCCCTACGCCGGCCCTCGCAGCCTTGCGCCTCTTCCCGTTTCTGGCTGGGGCCGTTTCCCGCGCCCTCCTCTTGCACTGCCGGCAGCACCGGGAGCAAGGGCTGAGCCCCCGTGGGGTCCTGGGCAGTGCCAGGAGCAAGGGCTCGGTTCCTGCTTGTGCCCGGCGGGCATTGGCTGTCCTGTGAGGAACCCGGCCTGGCTGTGGCCTGGGAGGGGTGGGAAGGGACTAGAGGGGAGCGAGCCTGGACCGGGGCTGGATGTTGGTCCAGGCTGACTTAGGGTCCTCATGCGGAGGGCGGGGTGGCAGGAGGGGTCCCGTGGGACCTCAGGGTATCCGCCGTGCAAGGTGTGCCGGGGCCAGCACGAGGGGTCCTGCTGAACAGTGCGGGTCTGGGGGTGTCGCAGTATGAGCTGGCCGGGGCCGGGGCTGGTGGTGGGCACAGGCAGCGTCCCAGCAGGGACCCCCCGGGTGCAGGCATGTCTGCAGGGGACTGCCCCCCGCTGCAGGTTGCAGCCGGTCCTGGGGCCAAGCCAGGGCTGCCTCCACCAGACAGAGCTGTCACTGTCCCCAGGACCAGAAATAGCGGCAGGACTAACCACAGCCTGGCCCGGTGCAGCCCGCGCCGCAGCAGGAAACGTCTGGCCGCCAGCGAGCTCCTGCGCTTCCACCACCTCGCTCCGCTCCCCCCGCCACCCCCACTGCCCTTGCTGCCCCGCTCCTGCCGCCAGCTCCCGCTGCCCCCCGGTACCGGCCCCGGGGGGCTCTGCGCAGGGGCTCAGCTGGCGCTTGCCTCTCCGTGCCGCTTCTGGTGGGAGCGGGACCACTGGGCTCAGCGCTCGCTAGGGCCAGTGGCGCCAGGGTGCGGGTGGCCGGCAGCGTGGTGGGGAGGACGCCGGGCAGGGGACCCTCCTGTGCTGTGGCCAGCACTGCTCTGCCTCTGCGTCGCACCACGGCCCGGCCCCACGCCTGCTCGAGGGTCTCACGTGTTTGTGTGGGGCTGGGACCCTGCACCGTCTCAGGGCTGAGCAATGGCTGTTGAGGTCGCTCTGCCTCATGTGGGGAGGCCGGCTGTGGGGCACGCTGCCCCTAAGGGCACAGGGCCCCGGGGGGGCTGTGCTGGGTGAGGGGGGGTCGGGTGAGGGACCCGTGCTCATGGCTCCCTGTCCCTCTCCCCGCAGCTGTGTGGAACTTCTCGTGCACCAGCGAGCATCACCTCCCGCTGCAGATTGGGGAGACGGTGCACATCCTGCAGGCCTCCGAGGGTAAGAGGGTCCAGCAGCCCTGGCCAGGGGTCACCGTCCCCTGCCCGGGAGAGGCTGGGCTGGGTACCTGGCTGCATCCTGACATGGGGGCTTCATGCACCCTCTCTTGGCCGCGCTGCCGGCGGGCACCCAGCCCTGCCCTGCCGCGGGCTGCCGGGTCCCCAAGCCCGGCTGACGGCATCCCCTTCCCTCCCCTTGCAGGCTGGTACCGCGGGTACTCGCTCAGGAACAGGGCTGCCCGGGTAGGTGAGGGGCTGCTGGGGGCCAGGGCGCAGGGGAAGGAGTGGGCATGGCCGGCGGCTTGCCCTGCCCTTGCAGGGGGGACGTGCCAGGCACCCTGTGGCACTGCCAGGCTGGGACCCTCTGCGGGACCCTCAGTCCCAGGGCGGGGAGCCCCCGGCTGTGGCCCTTGGGGAGGGCTGTCTCCTGCCCAGCCCAGCCCGCGGGTGCTGACGGCTCCGGCTCCCCCAGGGCATCTTCCCGGCCTCGCTCATCCACCTGAAGGGCGCCGTGGTGGAGCGCAGGGGGTAGGTACCAGGAATGGGTACGGGCGAGCGGACCCCATCCGTGTGCCCGGAGAGGGGCCCGCGCGGTGCTGCAGGGCTCCAGGGCTCCCCCCGTCTCTCCCCAGGGCGGAGGAGAGCGTGGTCCCCGCCGAGATGCCCATGGTGCAGGAGATCACCACCACGCTGCGGGAGTGGGCCACCATCTGGAAGCAGCTCTACGTGGTGAGGGCCGGGGGCCGGGGTGGGGCCGGGGCCGGTGGGGGCACGCGGTGACCCTGCGCTGCTGCCCACAGGCAGGGCAGATGGAGCGGTACCGGCAGGTGAAGCGGATGATGTACGAGCTGATGGAGCAGCGCTCGCAGCTGCTCTCGGGGACGCTGCCCAAGGATGAGCTCCTGCAGCTCAAGAAGGAGGTGACTGGCAAGATCGACTATGGCAACAAGTGAGAGTGGGGACGGGAGCGTGGGGTGTCCCGGGCCTTCGCCCCAGGCACAGGCTGCGCGGTGCCGAGGAACGCTCGGCCCCTCCGCTGCAGTGTCGCTGCCAGCCTGGCTGGCTGTCCCTTTGTCCCCATCCTCCTGGCTGGCCGGCAGTATGTCCCTGCTGTCCTGGCTGGCTGTCCCAGGGTGGCTGGGGACAGCAGGTGCTCTGGGGGTGTGCAAACCACCTAGCCAAGGGCTACCACCAGTGAGCCCTGGCTGGGGCAGGAGAGCATCCCTGGTGCTGCCTGGCTCTTGTCACCTTGCCACGGCTCTGCTGCTGTCCACGACCCGTCGGGATCTGTCCTGCCCCCACACCATGCCTACACCCCCAGACCCCGTGCCAGCCTGTGCCTGTGCAAGGGCAGGCGTGTCCCAGTGGGATGCACAGACCCGTGTCCCCCCGGTCTAGCCGGGTGCCGGGTCCTGCCTCACCCTGGCCTGGCCTCCTCAGGATCCTCGCGCTGGACCTGGTGGTGCGGGACGAGGACGAAAACATCCTGGACCCTGACAGAACCAGCATCATCAGCCTCTTCCAGGCACACAAGAAGGCTGCGCAGACCATCACGCAGCGCATCCAGGAGGAGATGGTGAGAGCCAGCGCCGGCCCCAGCACGCCGACCCCTCCGTGCTGAGAGCCTGCTGCCCCACATGTGGCCATGCCATGCGAGCGGCTGTGCCATAGGGCAGAGCCGTGGCGCTGAGCAGCCTCGTGCCTCGCAGAGCCCGCAGCAGAGCGCGCTGGGGTGCAGCGCCCG
Organism: Gavia stellata; assembly: GCF_030936135.1. Classification (NCBI taxonomy): domain Eukaryota; kingdom Metazoa; phylum Chordata; class Aves; order Gaviiformes; family Gaviidae; genus Gavia; species Gavia stellata. The sequence continues at coordinate 260,717 of NC_082598.1, read as the reverse complement.
CCTGGCGGCTTCACCCTCCCACAGCCTCTACCTCTGCGTGCGCAACTTCGTCTGCAACATCGGCGAGGAGGCGCAGCTCTTCATGGCGCTGTACGACCCCGGCGAGCAGCGCATGATCAGGTGGGGCCCCAGCGGTGCAGGACTGGCCGGGTGCCCGTCCCACCACTGCCTGCAGCGTCCCCTGCTCTTGTTCCCCCTGAACGGGGAAGCCCCTGCCCCTTCGTACCCCCTTCCCACCCCTGGGCTGCCCCTCCTGCCCAGCCCGGCTGCCCGCCCAGCTCCGCACGAGCCAGCACTTCTCACAGAGGGGAAGGACGCATGTCGCTTCCCGCAGGGTTTTCTCCTCCGGAGCGGGAGGGTTTGTTGGCAGCATAAGGCATGCAGCAACGTCCCATGGGGCAGCCCATGGCTCGCCCTGCCCGGGGCCATCTGTGCCCGATGTGCTGTGGCCCGTTGCGGGTGTGCTGCCCCGTGCTGATCTGCCTGCGGCCCCACGGCAGGCAGAAGCCGGCTCAGCCTACGCCGGATCCTGGGTACCGCTGGGGCAGCACAGCCCCGTGCAAGGGACCGTTGAGCTGGTGTGCCCGGAGCACCTACAGCTGCCTGCCCGCAGGCAGGGCTGGGCTGGCAGCCCGTGCTGCTGGGGATGGCCAGGCTGGGCCAGTCCGTGTGCTGTGACTGGAGCCACTGGTCGGACGAGGGGTCTGCGTGTGGGAGCTGGCAGGGCCCGGGCACGCGACCCGGGGCCCGAGCGCACCCTGCCCGTGGCCGAAGCGCTCCGGCCATGTCATGGTGTTCGCTCGTGGGCTGCTTGCCGGCAGCCTCTGCCTGGCTGGACCCCCGCTGCGCAGGGACACGCTGAGCTCCAGCTTTGATGTCCTGGTGCCTGCCCCCCCCGCGGGCTCCTCACCCCCTCGCCTTCCCCTCACAGCGAGAACTACGTGATCCGCTGGGCCAGCACAGGCGTCCCCCAGGACATCGAGCTGCTCAACAACCTCAAGGCCATCTTCACGGTGAGCGCAGAGCCCTCGGGAGCAGCGCTGCTGCTGCCTGCCTCTCCCCTCCTACAGAGCTGCCTGCGCCTCCTCCCCTCCCCGCTGCCTGCGGAGGTGCCCCCCACACCGTGCAGCATTTCGGATGCACCCAGCACCATGCACGGCCCCAAGGCTCCGCCACAGCTGGGTCTCCCTCCGAGAAGCCAAATCCCCGCTCTTTCCCGCTGCTCTCTTGCTGCTCGTTTCTCCCACACCCCCCAGCCTGGCGAGCCCCACGGCTCCCCCGCAGACTCCAGTCCTGGCACCAGGACATCGGCACCCTTGCAGCCTCCCCTCCCAGGTTCGGGGCTGCTGGGGCACCCGTGCCCCCATCCCCACTCCATCCCTCTCCCGCAGCTGGGCTCCTCGGTCCCTGGCTGCGGGCAGGAGGGAGGCACAGGCAGCGCCTGCTGACACAGCATTTTTCCTGCTGCGCCAGCAGAGCTGAGCTGACCCTCAGGATGGCCCAAGCAGAGCTGTCGATATGCAGATGAGCCGGGAAAATCAATGCTAATGAGCAGCATCAGCACTTCCAGCCCCTGCGGTCCAGCTCCCCTGGCTCTCGCCCACCTCTGACCCCTGCCCGCTGCTGGTGTCGGCTGCGCATCCCTGTGTGCTGTGGCGTGACCCTGCCCCGTGCCGCAGCCCCGTGCCGCAGCCCCGCAGGAAGGTTCTCGCACAAGGGCAGCACCCGCGGGACCCGGCCCCCCCAGGGTGCCTGGAGCTGGGGTGCGTGGCCACCCCACCAAGCCCTACGCCATGGCAGACCTGCTCCCTCCCAGGGCAATGTGCCCCCCTCAGCTGCGCTGCCTGGCCTGTGGGTGCCCCGCGGGGCCATCGGTCGCCACCAGCCCCAGCATCGTCCCCGTCCCTCCGGCTTAGGGCTGCCTGGGGTGCACAGAAATCCCAGGCTTCCTGGGGCAGTGGGGCCATGTGCCCTCCAGCTGAGCCCCTCTGTGGGGCACAGCGGCAGGGGGACTCCCCGGCCCCTGAAGGCAGAGCCGGGGTGCCGGGAGCAGGGACCTGCGGTGGCTCTGCACCCGCTGGTTCATCCTTCCGCACAGCCCCGGGTACACTGTGGTCACCCGGCGCTGGCAGAGGCACATCCCTGCATGGTGCTGCCGGTGCCCGGCTCACACAGCCCCTGTCCGCCCCAGGACCTGGGCAGCATAGACTTGAAGCGGGAGAGGCTTTTCCTGGTATGCCAGATCATCCGGGTGGGACGCATGGACCTCCGGGAGACCTACAGCCGCAAGCTCAGCACGGGCCTCCGGCGGCCCTTCGGCATCTCAGGTGAGAGCAGGGTCTGCCGTGGGTGCCGGGAGGAGAGCCCCCAGCGCCGTCCGTGCCAGCATCCCCCAGCATCCACCTTTTGGCCATCGGGCTCCATGGGGCTTGCTGGCTGTGGGGTGCAGTGGTTCGGGCCAGCAACGCCCCAGGGCTCCTCCTGCCTCCAGCCAGGCAGCCCCCATCCCCACGCATGGACCCCGATCCTCGCTTGCCTCTGCACGGCCGTGCTCGCCCCGTCCCCCCGGGCTCGCTGCCCCGTCTCCCCCTCCCCAGCCTGACCCACAACCACCCATGGTGGCGCAGGGCCTTTCCCGCGCGTGCCTGATGCTGGGGTACGGGGAGGGATCTAGCACGGCCGCTCCGGCAGCCAGGAAAGCTTTGGCTCCCTGCTCCCGCGACAACCAGGGCCAAGCACTTCCCCTGGCCGCCGTCGCGTCATCCCCCACGGGCTGGCCCTGCCCTACCGGGGCTGCGGCTGCGGGGCCCGTGGGGGTGCAATGCACCTGCCCCGGCAGGGGAGAGGGACTGGGGGGGCCCAGCCGTCCCTCCTTGCTGCGTGGCAGCGGGGACCCCCAGCATGGCGCTGCCAGAGGTGCCCCCGGGACAGCCCTGGCTCCTCCGTGGCACCTGTCCCCCGCGGCTCAGGGAGCTCCCCCCTCCGCCTCGACCAATGCTCCTGCTCTGGGTATTGATCCCCATCGGATGGGCTTGCTAGGAAATTATTAATTTTACTTGGCTAATTAGAGTGTGCTAGGACCTCAGCCACAGAGAAACTACCAGGTGAATTATGAACATGTCGGCGGCTAATCGTGCTCTGAGCTGAGCGTGTCCCCGCGGAGGGGCCAGATGGATCGTCCTGGTGCCCACTCTGCCGTGCCCTGGCCGTCCTGCGCCAAACCCTCTGTCCGTGGGCGATGGAGAGGTTCTGGATATGGCTTATTTTGCCCAAAACCTGCCCCAGACCTCTGAGATCACCTGTGGTGACCGTCTGGTTGGTGGCCGCACCATCTCTGTGTGCCATTCCCCAGAGGGGACGCTGGGCATGTGGCACGAGCCCGGAGCCGCCAGCTCTGCCCCAGGGCGGCCGGAGAAGCGCAGGGCAAGGAAGGGAGAGCCGGAGGGGCGGCCGGCCTTCGGGCCAGACCCCAGCACGGGATCCTTCCCTGCGCTGGGGGCTGATGTCAGTGCTGCTGCAGCCCCCCCAGGAGCGTTTCCCATGGGTGAGCTGTGCCGGGACGCTAGGTCCCAGCCATGTTGGCAGCACGTCCGTCTGCCGTGGAGCCATGCGGCTGAGGGGTTTCTCCCCACCAGCTCGGTGCTGTCTGGCGTGGGGTGGCAGAGGGGTCTCGGTGGGGCACAACGACCTCCCCGTGGAGCACCGGCTGGGGCACAGCAGGGTCAGCACTGGGGGCACAGGCGAAGTGGTGGCTGCAGGACGGGACGAAACCGTCCTGGGTGCTGGTCCCAGGAGGATTTGGCACGCAGGGCCGTGGCGCAGGGGGCTGGGGCTGCCGGCACCCATGGCAGCTGCTCCATGTTGCTGCCTCTGTGCTGCTGCAGTGATGGACATCACGGACATCACCAAGGGGAAGTGCGAGAGCGACGAGGACAAGCAGCACTTCATCCCAGTGCACCTGTGAGTCCCGCGGGGCTGGGCAGTGGGCAGGGGGGCAGCGGGCAGGGGGGCTGCACTCCATGGGCCTGGCTGGCAGAGGGACAGTGGTTGTGAGGGGGCAAGAGGTGCCAGGATGAAAGAGAAAAGATTTTTTCCATTAAATGTAGCTTTGCAAAGGGACCATGGATCCCTGGGACACGATGTCACCAGGTCCGAGACCTCGGTGAGGTTACAAAAGGGGTATTTCTATGGGCAGTGACGTACTCGGAGATACTGAAGCCCCGCTGGAGCTCTGCCTCCCGGTCCCTTGGGGCATACATGTGCTCAGGGTCCCAGGTCCACTGTGGGTGCTGTCCTGCACCTCCCTCCTGGCAGGCTGGAGGCTGGCAGGTTGGGGAGCCGCAGCGGGATCCGGGCTGCTGTTCGGTTTGCTGGCGGTCAGTGCCCGGCTGCGGGGAGCTGCCACGCGGCGTTCCCCGTGTGCGCCCGGCTGGGAGCTCCTCCGAATTGCCCCACTCTGGCGTTTGCAGGGTGGCTGCTGACAACGATTTTCTTCACAACATGATCAGGAAGGCGGTGGAGGGGAAGGACATCAACCACAAGGGACAAGGTAGAGCTCCCACCTGCCCTGCGTGCCCGCTCTGAACCGTGGTGTGCAGTGGGGGACGGGGTGAGACCCCTCCCCGGCCCACCCGTGTTTTCCTGCAGCTGCTGCTTGTGCTCGGAGAGTCGGGCTGCCCCCCAGCCCCTGCGCTGGGCCAGCCCCCCCGACGCTCCTCGCAGGGTCTGGGGGCTTGGTCCAGCTCCCAGCTGGCCCTGGGCCCCCTCCCACTGCCTCCCCCCGCTCTTGCACGCTGTCACCCATTGAAAAACCCCAGCGGCCACGGGGGTGTGAGTTTGATCCTGCGTGTGGCCGGGGCTCGCTGTGTTCATTGTCCCGGCAGTTGGGATCAGAGCCGTATGGGGTGACCGGGAACGACCACACGCATCCAGGGCTGAGCCCCAGGGAGGGGCAGCCGCTTCCGCAGGAGGCGTGCATGGGCAGCGGTCTTGCCCGCCATTGCACAGCTCAAGCTGAGCTGATGCGGGCCGTGGGGCGACGTCCCGTGCTCTGTCCCGGCAGGGTTCTGGGTGTCCCTGAAGATGCTGTGGGGAGACTTGAGCCAAGTGCGGAAGGACCATCCCCACCTCGTGGACCGCAGCACGGTGGTGGCACGCAAGCTGGGCTACCCGGAGGTCATCATGCCAGGCAAGCAGGGTGGTGGGTTGGACCATCCCTGGATGGTCTCTGGGGGTCCCAGCATGGGGTCACGGGGTGCCCTGCTGCAGAGGGGACCCGGCCTCGCTGACGGGGCTGTCTCCCCAGGAGACGTCAGGAACGACATCTACCTGACACTGGTGCAGGGCGAGTTTGACAAGGGGAACAAGAAGACGCAGAAGAACGTGGAGGTCACGGTGTGCGTCTGCGACGAGTCAGGCAGCGTGGTGCAGGTATGGCAGGCACTGGATCAGACCTGGCGTGAGGGACTGTCCCTTGCATCACCCCGCCTTGGGCAGAGGCAGCATCTCCATGGCACGCCGGTGCTGGTGTTGGTGCTGACATGAACCAGCTGGACTAGCCTATTTTCTGGCAAGCTGGAGCCCCTGAAGCTGCTCTTTAGAATAAAGATTTGGAAAAGGGGTGGGAAGGGATAGAGAGACAGTCGTCCTCCCTTGGGGACAGCCAGAACCCCTGGCCAACCCCAGAGGCCCCCGGCGCAGGGTGTCCCAGCCCTCCGTGTCCCCAGAGGGGCAGGAGGGGGAAGGAGGCGGACTGGCTGTTGTTGCCTTGCGTCTCTCCAGGGTGCTTGCTTTCATTTCCCACGCAGTTCTCACCCGGCCCCTGGGGAACAGGCTGTGAATTGCTGAGGGTCCCGCGGGGCTGGTCCAGGGGCGCAGCCCCCACCTCCTTCTCCGTCCCTGATAATGCCTTTCCCACGGGGCAATGGAAGCCAAGCCATGGCTGTGCCGCGGGGGGCTGTGTGTCCCTTGCCGGCTCCCTTCGGAGGTTGCACCAGGCCTGGTGGAGGTGGAAGGGTTGAGGATGGGGATGGGGAAGCCTTTCGCTGCTCCCGGGCCCTGTCTGGGAAGGGACAGTTGGAAAGATGTCCCCGCGCCGGCTGGGTGGTTGTAAAGGGGCAGCTGTGCCGGGGGGCACTCGGGTGGGGGCTGCCGTGGCGTGGGCAGCGGAGAGCAGCTCAGGGGGGCTGGACCACTCGGGGGCTGGCCCGGGTTAGCAGGGGATGCAAAATTCTTCAGCCCTTTGAGTTTATTGTAACAAGTAATGTCAGGAGCTGACCATGAAGCATCTCTTCTGCTGCTGCCCTCTCTGCAGAACGTGATTTACCACGGTGCGGGGGACAAGCCGGCGAGCGAGTACCGCTCTGTGGTCTACTACCAGCAGCGGCACCAGCGGTGGATGGAGACGGTGAAGGTCTGTACCAGGCTCAGGGTGTGGGGACCGAGGTGGGACTGGGGCTGCGACCCCCCAAGGCTGCGTCCCTCGCTCCTCCTGCGCAGCGGGACTGAGCTGCTGGAGGGGAGCCATCAGGGCTGGCTTTTCAGGGGGCAAAGTCCCCTGCTCCCTGGCTTGAGGAGGACAGGAGATGCTGCCAGTGTCACGGCTTGACCCCTGGATGGAGACCCAGGGCAACCCGCAGCAGGCAGGCGATGTCCGCCGCCCCTGCCGACGAGCAGGGCTGGGGCAGGGACTCTGGGTGCGCTGCATGGCCGGCGGTGCTCCTGCATCGCTCCTGCCTCTCCCAGCGGGCTCGTGGACGTACACCACCGGCCCCGCACAGACACCCGTGTCTCCAATTCAGCCTCATTAATTGAAAGGAAAGCACGTGGGTTTGGATTTAGCACAGCCTTTCCCCAGGCACAGCGGGTCTTGGCCAGCCAGGTCGCTCAGCTCGTGCCCTCCTGTCTCACGCGGGCACACGTTCTCTCTCTCAGATTGCTGTTCCCATCGAAGACGTCCACAAGACCCACCTGAGATTCACCTTCCGGCATCGTTCCTCCAGCGACTGTAAGTATCTCCTTTCTTCAGGTCGTCTTCCGCTAACGTTCGCAGCAAGGGCTGCAACGGCGGTGGGCTGTCTGCAGCTCGGGGGCTGCAGGAACAGGAGGGCCCTGTGAGCGGACCTCGTCTCACACCGTGTGGGGACACATCAGGGATGCTGTGAAACCTGGATTCACGTGTGGGGGGAAGGAGGCCGTCACCCCTGCTCTGCTCTGTCCCCGCTGCCCGTGGTGAGGCAGCAGACCTCCGGGAAACCTCTGCCTCTTGCCCGCAGCTGCTCGCCGGCTGCCTGCGCTTGGCTCTCCGGAGCTCCCGCCCTGTGTCCTGTGGCATTTGGCTGCAGCAAAGCTGTGGGCTGCGGTGTGCGGCCAGGAGGATGGGCCGCTCCCGGAGCAGAGGCGCTGCTGTCGGTGCCTTCACAGAGCCGAAAACCACACGTGGTGAGACGTGGTGTGGCATGTCCGGCGACTGTGGGGACCTTCGCCAGGGCCACTGTGGAGACCTGCAGCTGAGGCTGCTGCTCGCCTGTCTGATCCTGCCTGCCCCATGCCCTGCCTGCCCCATGCCCTGCCTGCCCCATGCCCTGCCTGCCTCAAACCCATCTCATTCTCGCAGAGGCGGCTCTCCGACGGCTGCTTGCCCAGGCAGCACGTGCTGGCAGCCCAGCAGCTCCTCTGGTTGCACATCGGCTTGTCGCTGCCGTCTCTCCCCTCTCTCTTTGCCCGAGGTTCCCAAATGGCTGCAGCAGTCGCTTCTCCTGAGTGCGCCGGGGAGACCGGAGTGTCTCGCTGCACGTGGGCACAGCCTGTGGGCTCCAGGAAAAGAAAAGCAATTTCCCTGGCAGACCCCTCCCTGGACCGCTCCAGCTGCCGGGAGGGCAAAAGCCCCCGGCTGCGCTGCCCCTTCCCTGCCCACGCGGCGCGTCCTCGGGCTCCTCCTGAGCCGGCTGCACCTCACCCCGTGTTTTGTCTCTCCCAGCCAAAGACAAAAGTGAGCGGATTTTCTCCATGGCCTTCGTGAAGCTGATGCGACCGGACGGCACCACTCTGCGTGACGGGGAGCACGACCTGCTTCTGTACAAGGTACGGGGGGGCCAGGCAGACCCCCCTCGAAGCGGGGAGGCCGCAGGATAGCAGCTCTCCTGGTGCGCAGGGCTGGGGTCCCAGTCCCTGCCGGAGCTGCCGCACTGGTGGCACGTACCCAAAGTCCCCCGGAGGGTTTCCAGTCCCTCCCTCCCGTCCTTTCTGTCCTTGATGGGGGGGCTTCTGCCACGGCTCCCTGCACGCGGCATCTAATCTCTGCGCTGCTCCCTTGCGAATGACAAGTTTTGTTTAGAAAAAAGTAACTTAAACGTATCTGACTTGGGAGGGAACGTCCCCGTGAAGATACTTGCTGAGCTTTACCTGAATTCACCAGCGTTTGTCTGCCCAAAACCGCTTGGTTTTTCTTCTGAGAGAGCAGAGAGAGAATGCGAGGAGGGAAAATTCACTGTTCATTTGGAGAAAAGGCGGGTGGCTCTGACGCTGGAGTGTGAAAGACCCCATGAACACGCTGCCCGCCCCTTGCCTTGGTGTCCCCCTCTCCCAGGCTGGGGCTGGCTGCGGCCAGGGGAGCGGGAGGTGTGAGCTGGGCCCCGCTGCAAGGATGAGCTCAGGACTCTTCCTCTGCGTGTTGGCACCACTTTGGTGTTCCTCGCTGGCAATGGAGCTCCAGCCTCCCCAGGAGGTGACCTTCCCACCTCAGCCCCTTGGCTGCTCTGGTGTTTAACTGAAGTTTTCTCTAATTTTCCCTGCTGTTCCCGGCGATGTGACCGCCGTTACTTGAGGCAGACCCATCTTCCTTCCCAAGTCCTGCATCTTTTTTGTGATGCGCAGATCTGTCTCCCGCCTGCTGTGGCAGCTGTGCGGCTGGCCTCAGGCAACGCTTCCCATGAGCCTGATGGAGGAGTTCCTCCTCGTCATCATCCCGTTTCCCTCTTAGCACCCCGATGCTGCTCCTGCAGCTACGTAACGTCCCGCAGCAGCAGAGGTGCTCCAGCAGACGGGCTGCTGCCAGCACACCGCTGTGCTCACCATCGTCCCACATCGGAGGACTGTGCTGTGGATCTGACGCTGTCACTCCGGAGCGCTCCTGCCCTGTGCTCACGTAACTGCCCCACAGGGGCTGAGCCGCCCGTGTGCCCCTGCAGGTCTCTGCCGTCTGTCTGTCCGTCTGCACCGGGGCCACCCTGTCCATCTTCTGCCCCGAGGCAGGACCAGCCCTCCCCGAGCCGTCCTTGCTCGGACATGCTTCTGCTGACGGGACAGGCTCACCCCTGCCTGCCCGGTCTGTCCGTCCTGGCGCTGCCATTACCGTTCCTCCTCTATCGCTGTTGTGATGCTCGACGTCCCTCCCGCAGGAAGCCCACGGTGCCCTGCCCTGCCCAGCCTGGGGACCGGGACAGAGCAGTGCTTTTCTTCCCCAGCATTTGAAATTGTTATCGTGTCCCTCCTCCCTGTTCTTTTCGGGCAAAACACCCAAATTCTTTAAATGCTGTCGTGGCCTGCAGAGCTACAGACGTGGTCCCTGGCTCTGCGGGGGACTGTCCCCTCCGCAGCCTGGGCTGCAGCAGGAGCACCGAGCGCCTTCGGGATCTGCCAGTGCTGGCTGGGGCAGCGAGATCAAACCCTGCACACCTCCCACCTAGATGGGTTTTCTCCTTAAAGGGTTGTTGCTGCCCTCGTTGAACCGTCGCGTTCACCAGCATCCTCCGCCCCTCAGCAAGTGAAAGCCAGTGTGCTCCGCTTCGTCTTCTCCCTGGCTGACTCCTGCTCTTCCCGGCAAACACCGGGGCTTGATTCTGGGAGTCAGAAGCTATTTCATCTTTTTATCTTTGTTTACCAGAGGAATGTGAATTATATGCTTTTAGCTCCTCAGGCCTCTTGATCTCATGCTGGTCGAGAAATGTGAAATTAAGCCAGTTTACCCTACGAGGGCTTAGCTGCCCTTGGAAGAAGCGCAGTGCCTCCTGCGAGTCAGCTGGCCACCGTGGGTGCGCTCCGTGGAGAGAAAAGCCAACAACAAACAATTTTGTGATCTTCCTCTGACCTTCAGCAGGAAGGCTTTTATTGTGCAAGGTTGCAGGCAGGGAAGGATAAATGCCCTGTTGCCGAGCCGTAAGCGAGTACTGGTGAGCTCACAGCGGCACGGCTGCGGTCCATCGTCGCATGTCTGTCCAGCTCTGGACATCCACCACGTCCCAGTCTTGCAAACAAGCACGGAAGGATCATTTAGAAAGTCACCCCAGTGAGTCCTCCTAGATGTAACATCATCTTAATTCTTCAACTTAAGAGTAGGGGACACAAAGAAATAGGATGTTTTGCCGCGGTGGAGAGAGACCCTGGTCTGCCCACGCAGGCAGGACATGTCCCGTCGGGCTGGTGACGGTGGTGCCGTGGGACCGCGCTGGCCGCGTGGTCGGTGTCGTGCTGCGCGTCCGTCCCCGCGACAGTGCTCAGGCGCGTGCTTCACTCCCAGCACGCTGCTGCCCTGCCCCAGGCTCCTCCACGTCACGGGCCTCCCCCTGCGCTCTTCCTCCTGCCAGTTCTGTCCTCCCTGAGTGGCACTGGCCAGGATTTGGTATCTCTCCCGGTCAGTTGTCCCAGCTGAGCAGGGGTTCCCGCAGAGCCCCGCAGGGAGAAACTTTGTTGGATGCTCTGTTGAAGTTAATGTTGGGCGAGCCCGCTGTGCTGCCTGCGCAGAGCTCCGCGCTGCGGGCAGCACTTCCCCTGGGCCGGCTCCTGCATCCCAGCAACTCCTGTGAGCCGGAGGTTAGCAAGCTGTAAGGATGCCGCTAGGTAGGAGCCACCGTTACTTGTGCGCGGCTCCGCTGACCTCCTTGCCCTGCCCCATCCTGCACAGCAAAGCCCCCTGCGCAGGGGACTTGATGTGGGGTCAAAACCGAGCCCACGGGCCAGCCCTGTCCCATGGGGCTCCCGCAGGGCTGCGCTGCCCGGTGTGAGCCGTGCTCTGCCTTGCAGGGTGACAGCAGGAAGCTGGAGGATGCTGGCGCGTACTTGACCCTGCCCTCCACGAGGAACCTGTCGGAGCCGAAGCTCCTCTCCGGCTCCTCCTTCCGCGTGAGCGGGGGCGCACCAGGCTTAACCGTGTCGGCCCGGGACAGCTTCCAAATCTCCACGCTTGTCTGCTCCACGAAGCTGACCCAGAACGGTGAGTCCCGGCTCTCTGCGGGCGTGGCGGCGGGGCTGTGCCCCCACTCCACCGGTGCGTTCCCACCCACCGGACCCCGCTTCTCCCAGCTGCTGTCTGACGGCAGCTGGACCGGGGCTTGCGCCCGTCGTACACGGCACTGGGGCAGCGTGCCGAAAATGCAGGGAGAGCGGGGTGAGGACTGAATTGCCGTTTTGACACGGTCAGGACTGCCAAGGCTGTTCCTGGGGCAGGTGCAGGCTGGTGGGGCAGCACGGGCGCTCCGGGGGGCTGCCGTCCCGTGGAGAGGAGCGGCAGGAACGCCTGCGGCCAACGTGGCGCTGCCCTGCCCACCGCCCCGGCCATCAGCGTTCGCTGTCCTCGCCCCGTGGCACCGCTGCCAGGCACCCTGTGCCGAGCTGCCCCGGTGCCTGCACTGCTCTGACGGGACATGGTTTGCTGCAGGCTCTCTTTGCGTATTGCTGGGTCAATAACTCCGGGCTGTAAGTCAGAGAGCTTCTCAGTTTTTTCTCTTTTTTATTAAGGTTGTCTTTTGGCTTATCAGCCTCCTGAGCCCTCCTGAGTTAGCAGCAGATTAGTTTTCCAAGGCGGGGGAATGAGAACAAACAATAACAGGCTGCAAGTGTTTCCAGGCGCTCTCCCACCTTGGGGGCGTGGAGCCGCTGCCAGCGGCTGTGGGTAGCGAGCGGTTTCTTGGCTGTTACAAACCCTTGCAGATGGTACTTAATCTGCTCTTCCCCCCCCGGGGGGAAACTGAGCCACTGCCTCCGGTCTGGGAGCTGGAGTGAGCTGCTGAGTGTTGCTGTCAAAGGCTCCATGACCTTCTTGGGCCACATCAGGGTGGGAATTGGGACTGCCTGGTTTTAAACGCTGTCCTCGGTGAGCTAGCGTGGGCTTCCAGCCCTGGGGTGTTGGCACAGTTCGTTGCAGGGCAGCCAGGAGCGTACATGCCGCCTCAGCACAGACGCATCAGCATTTGCAGGTGGGATTTTGCCTCGTACAGAATGTTTTGGGAGGTGGCAGAACCTTGAGCGAGTGCTGGCCATTATCAAACTGCTTCCCGCGCCCCTCTGAAGTGAGCGGGGAGAGTGGGGCTGGCAGCGAGCAGCCAGGCACAGGCACTGTCCGAGTGCCCTCGCAGGCGCCCGGCTCGGGGGAACTGCAGCACACGCACCTCTGCCGTAACGGGTCTGACCCCGCTGTGCTGCGTGGCGGAGCTGGCGCTCGTGCCGTGGCCACATTTTCAGCCCGTGCGTCTGCGTGACTGCAGAAAGCCCCGCAGCTGCCCGTCCCTCGGGGCAGGCAACACGAACGCCTGGAGGTCATGTCTCCAACTGCCTGGGGCGTTAAATGCTGCACGGGAACACCAGCAGCCGATGGGCGCCGCGGCCAGGGCACGAGCGGCAGTGATGCTCAGCCAGGGGAAGAGCGTGCAGGGAAGTCGGGGTTCCCTCCCATCCAGCAGCATCGCCTCTGCAAGGCTGGCGGATGCAAACGCTTTGTCCCGCTTTTGCTGAAATGCAACGATGCAGCTGGGGAAACCGCAGCCCTGGCACGGGGTGGGGTGCTCGGGGACCCCATCCTCGCGGCTCAGGGGATGCAGTGCAGGGTGGCTCACTGCTGCCTCACTGACGGGGTCTGGGGCTGCTGTGGTTCAGTGCGAGCGGGGCTCGGGGCCGTTGCTGGTCAGTTAATTCCCTTCCTGCAGCACAATTACAGCTTCTACAGTAACAACCTTTTATTTAACTGAGTTTTATGGTACCGAAGTCAGGAAGCTGTGCCGAGCAGCAGTTGTACAGGGAGTTGGAGGTTGGCGGGGTCCTGGCTGCTCCTGGTAGGGCTGTGCTGACCACCAGCTGGCACGGTGCCGAGGCCACGCTCTGCGTGTGCCGCAACCACTCCCCAGGAGCAGCGCTGGTGGGTCGGCACACGGTCCCGTGCACATCTGAACGGCAGCGGTCAGCTCTGCTCAGTGCAGGAGAGGAGCTTTGGAGCGGCCGCTGTGGGCAGGCAGCACGGCCGGTACCGTGGGGCAGGCACCTGGGGTGGGCACCGGGGAGCCCCAAGGGGCGCGGGGGACCCTGCTGGGTCCCAGCTGGCGGAGGGCACGAGTCGGGGGAGGATGGCGACCCACCGACCCGCTGCCCGAAGGGTCCCTTCTTCTGAAAGGTCCATGGGGAAGCTGCAGCTCCAGTGCCGAGTCCCGCTGTTTCGGGTCTCAGTTCCTCTCCTGCAGGGTTGTAAAGAGGACGGCAGCGCCTGCCCGCACGGCCGCACGATGGAGCGGTGGGAGCTCAGGCACGATGGGCGCTTGCCCTGTGCGTCCCCGGGTGTGGGGCCAGCAGCGAGTGGCACTGTGTCCTCCCAGGACACGCTGGGCAGCGAGAGTGGGGCGGCGGAGCCTGGGGGGGTCGGTGATGTTCGGGTCTGGCAACAAGTGAAGCTGTGCTGACTCTCCCATTCCTCCCTCCCAGTCAACCTGCTGGGGCTGCTGAAGTGGCGCTCCAAGCCCAGCCTCCTCGCCGGGAACCTCCAAAAGCTGATGAACGTGGATGGAGGGGAGGTCATCAAGGTACAGCCGGGATCTTCCCTCCCACCTCCTCCCTTCCCTGCTCCCGTGCTCATGTCTCCAGCCACGTCCCCAGGCGGCTGCTCCTGGGAGGGGGCAGAGGGGCGTGAAAGCTTTCGGGGGGCGGCAGCGTCGGCACCAGGGGTTTTCCGGCAGCCTGGCCAGGCGTGCCGAGGGCAGCTGCCGGAGCGGGGGGAGCCGCCCTGGGCTGGGGCTGGAGCGGGCACACTGGGAGCATCCTGGACAGCCTCAGCACCTCTTCCTCGGGGAGAGATGCTGCCTCTGCTTGTGGTGATTGCCCCATCGGCCCCGGGAGCCCCGCTGGGGCTGCTGGGGCAAGCAGGCGGCCGGAGGAGCAGTGCCGGGCTGCCTGCCAGGGGACAGGTCAAGCCCGGGAGTTGTGTCCTGGCAAAGGGCTGGGTGCCCCAGGCTGAGAAAGGCTGAGGGTGGGCACAGGAGCGCTGTGCCCAGGCAGGTCACTCCTGCACGCAGAGGTGGGTCCGGGATGATGCTGGGAGTTAACGCTCGAGTCCTCACAGTCCTCTTGTCTCCCCCAGTTCCTCCAGGACACGTTGGATGCCTTGTTCTCCATCATGATGGAGAATTCGGACACAGATGTCTATGACACGCTAGTCTTTGACGCCCTGGTAAGCAGGACCTGCTTCCCCACGAGTGCTGAGCGTGGCTCTGAGCCCACTGACCAGTGCAGGATGGGACCGGGTCAGACTGAGGCAGGTTTGAGATGGGGCTTGCTGATCTGACTAGGCAAGCTGTGCTCAGAGCCATGCAGTGCCTCTGGCTCCCCCGCGGTGCTGCGGGTCGGTAGAGCCCAGCCGACCCAGCACAGGGCAGGACCATGGCTCTGCGGGGACGCTGTCCCTCCAGGGGACAATTCCAGCAAGATTCAAAGGCATTTCTCCTACACCGAGACAAGAGTGACCCCAGTGACAGGACCAGGGAGGGTCGGGGTCAGGGCGGCTCTCGTGGGACACCCAGGGTCGGTGATGGTGGAGCTCTGTGCAAGCTGGCCATGAAGAGTCCTGCGGCCATTGGGCTCGGGGCTTGTTTTGGGCTTTCCGTGTCTCAGAGGTCTGCCCATCCCAGCAGGCTGGGTGGGTGTGCAGGGGGCTCCGGTGGCCTCAGCGGCTCCCACGAGGGGTCAGTGCCGCTCTGGCCGCAGCTGCGGGCACCCGGCTGTCCCTGGGCATCCTGCTCCCGCACCGAGCTGTGCCCGCTGCCCACTCCCCCCAGGTTTTCATCGTGGGTCTGGTGGCCGACAGGAAGTTCCAGCATTTCAACGCCGTCCTAGAGGCCTACATCCGCCAGCACTTCAGTGCCACGCTCGCCTACAAGTGCGTACCCAGCGGCCGCAGCACGGGGAGGGATGGGACTGGGACAGCGGGTGCGGGGCGGGATGGGGACGGACCCCAGCGCAGCGTGGCTCAGTGGCTGCCCTGAAGGCTGCTCGGCTGAGGCCAGGAAGCCCGCCGAGCCCTGGCCACATGCGTCCCTGTCCTGCAGGAAGCTGATCTCGGTGCTGACACAGTACGTGGACCACGCGAGCCGGGGGGAGCCCTGCGAGCCGCTCATGCGCACCTTCAAGGCCTTGGAGTACATCTTCAAGTTCATCGTCCGCTCCCGGCACCTCTTCGCCCAGTGAGTACTGGCGATTGCTTCCACCGGTCCAGGTGCCGCGCTCTGCCGGGCTGCGACGCCAGCGCTATGTGTCAGCAGCCCCTGGGGACGGGGTCTGCGGGAGGGAGGAAAGGAAAGGTCCCACGGGGGTCCCTGTGCTGCGGGAGTGGTGTCGGTGCCGACCGTTGGCCCCAGGGATGTGGCACTGGCACCTCGACCTGCCTGGTGCTGGTGCCAGCTGCTCAGGTGGGATGTGGCACCCAGGGGTGGTACCCGTGGCTCCCGGCACGCTGTGGTTGTGCCGCTGTGTTGGCCGTTCCCTGGCCAGGCTCTCCTCCACCACCGCGCTTCCTGTCCCTGAGGTTTCCGGCAGTTCTCTGCTGCAGGCTGTCCTCCGGTTGCTGCTGGAGTGGTCGTGGTCTGGCGCGGGTGGTGGGGAGCACCGTCCGTCTCGGGGCGGGAGAGCTCCTGCGGCATGAGGGGCCGTGGCAGGACGGGTGCCGTTGCACAAATGTCTCTCCGGCCAACGAGCGTCGTTTCACAAGGTTTGCAAAGCGAGTCAGCAGCAAGGCAACGCACCCCCGTTAGCACGAAGCAAGCCTGCGGTTTGCTGTCTGTCAGGCTAATTGCTGCTGGTTCCTCCTGTGCGTGTGCTGATCGAGAGCCTCGGTGTGGTGTGCTGGTGAGATCGGCTTTGACGCCGCAGCTGCGGGGTTGCCCACGAGCCCCGGGCTGGCACGAAGCCTGCACTCCCTCCCTGCCGCACCAACGGCTTTGCTGCGTGTCTGCACAGTCGGGTCCTGCCCCGGCTCCCGCTGCCATGCGCGGTGGCGTTGGGAAATGCCCAGCTCCTTTGTGTACGGCTAACCCAAACGCCATGTGAACAAGGCCAGCGGGACCTGCAGTGACCTCCTGCCCAAGGCAGGGCTGGCTCTGCCCGAGCTGCTGCCGACACGTGGGGTTTTCCAATGTGCTCTTAAAACCCTCCCACGACGGAGACAGCAAAACTTCCCCGGGCAGCCTGGTCCCCTGCGTGGCTGGCACTGTGGCTAGAAAGGTTTTCTGGCATCCAGCCTCGCTCTTCCTACTCGTTCCCGGAGAGCTTCTGCCTGCCCAGCCTGTGCTGTTCAGGAGCTTTTTAACGGATTTTTCCTTGGAGAGGAAAACGTTGCACTTACCCTCAGCGAGGCAGGTCTTACTATGGAGCGGCGCTCAGCTCGGCTGAGACCGTCTCACCCCTCAGCCTGTTGTCAGCCTCGATGCCGCCCCCGTGGCATCTCCAGCTCTGCCGACGGCGTTACCTCCGAGCCTCCTGCTCAGCACTAACGTCGCCATTAGCAGGTGCGGGTGGCGGTGGGTGTGGATGGCGGCAGGTGTGGTGTCAGCGATTCGGGCAGCGGGGTCTGTGCAAGGACCACCCTGGCACATCAGTGACAAAGACGCAAGTTTGGTGTCGGAGGGTTCCTGCGAAGCACCCTCTACCTCTGCAGCTCTGGCGGTGCCCGCAGCTCCCGGACCTCGTCCTGGGCGGCTCTCATACTTCAGCCGGTCCCTGGGCTTTCAAGTCATTTCCGATGCAAAAGGCATATTCGGTCTCGGGGTGTCCCTTGCGCCACAACAAAACCAGAGACGGCACGGCGCCTGCCCTGGGGCCTGGGGAAGGGGGGCCTGGGCCAGCCCCCCCCTCCGCACTTGTCCTGGCTCAGCAGCACATCCCCCCGCTCAGCACAAGCTCTAAAGGGGGTTGTGAAAGACAGAGAGAGGCTTTTTACTTGTCCTGTAGTGACAAGCCAAGGGGCGATGGTTTTAAACTGAAGGAGGGCCAATGTAGATTGGACACAAGGAAGAAATTCTTTACTGTCAGGGCGGTGGGACACTGGACCAGGGTGTCCAGAGAAGCTGCGGATGTCCCATCCCTGGAAGTGTCCAAGGTTGGGTTGGACGGGGCTTTGCCCCATCCCTGGAAATGTCCAAGGTTGGGTTGGACGGGGCTTTGCCCCATCCCTGGAAGTGTCCAAGGTTGGGTTGGACGGGGCTTTGAGCAACCTGAGCTAGTGAAAGATGTCCCTGCCCACGGCATGGGGTTGGACTGGATGATCTTTGAAGGACCCTTCTGACCCAAACCCTTCTGTGATCCTGTGATAAGCGGTGTAAGGGACTGGGACCCTTGACAGCTCCTTGTTGCTGCTGAGGATAAGGTTAAAGTCCCCCCGGGTATCTCCAGAGTCCTCCTAGGACCTGGGTTGGTTTGTTCCCATCCTAATCTGTGTGATGAGACAAACAAGCCTCTGCCACGCAGCCTGGGCAGGCGTGGGTGAGCCCAGCCGTGCCGCTGGGCTGAAGTGGAAAACCGAAAACACGACTGACCAGAGTTACCAGAAAAAGCAAGTTACATTCCTCTTTCATTCCAAGTACACGGCACCGAAAGCTGAAGCGTCCCAAGGGAGCGGCGGGAGGCGGGGGCCCTCTGCATAC
This sequence comes from Gavia stellata, assembly GCF_030936135.1. Taxonomy (NCBI): domain Eukaryota; kingdom Metazoa; phylum Chordata; class Aves; order Gaviiformes; family Gaviidae; genus Gavia; species Gavia stellata. The sequence goes on along the minus strand of NC_082598.1, from coordinate 242,829 downwards.
AGCGGTGCTCTGTTGGTGCTCTGCGCCCCACTCGCAGTCAGGAGCTGTGTTGGGTTCCTGGCATCCACGGGGACTCTCAGACCTCCCTTTGCCCCCAGTTTGTCTTCGCCGTCTCGCTTTGCTGTCTGCTGGGGGTTCCCCGTGTAGCTCAGGCTGCAGAGCACCCGGTCTGCCGGCGTGCGAGCTGCTGCAATCCCTGTCTGTCCTTCCTCATCGCTGTCGCCTGCCAGCCCTTCCCAGGGTCTCATTCACGGCCAGGCAGCTGCTCCAGGGCGCTGGGATGCTCCAGCATTAGACAGAGGTATCTACCTCCTCGTCATATATGAAAATACAGAGCAAATTCCCCAGCTTGTAGAACTGCTGGCAGAGAAAATTAATTATATGGAGCATTTGCAAACAACCCTGTGAATTAGTTTGCATTGGAATGAAGACATCCCTGAAGACATTTAGTGGTTTTATTCATCTTCCCTTTATCTTAGTGATCTTAACAGTGCAATAACACGGACTTCTCAGATCTTCTAAATACTTTAAACGGTGCTACAATTTGTACACAGTCTATAATTTAAAGAAATTAGATTGTAATTATAATAAGTTACTGCAGATTACTGTATCTATTTGATTATGTGTGCTACCGCTGGAATCGGATGAGCAGCTCAAGCAGCTCGTACGCGGATCCCGGGTTGCTGTGAGGATGATCAAAGCGGGGCCCAGCTGGTGTGGGGCTGGAGCTTCAGCGCCCGAGCCCCTTCGGCGGCTCTGGGGCCACTGCGTGGGGAAAGGGCTGATTCCCCTCCTGCCTCGGGCCGGAGGCGAGGGAGCTGGTGGGCTGCGAAGGGGCTGGATCCTGCCGCCAACCATGGAAGCTCAGTGCCCGAAATGTGCTTTCCTGAGGGAATGCGCCCCCAGCCCTTGCTCTGCAGGGAGCCGCCGTGCCCTGTCTCCAGCCGCATTCCCCTTCGGCACCCCACGCACCGTGCTGGGGCATGCAGGGACTGGCGGAGCCCCCCAAAGCTCCCCGCGCCCTTCCCGATGTTGGGGACCTCTCCTGTCCCCCACCCTGGCCGTGGTAACCCCAACTTCCCTCAGAGCCCCCCCGGCGCCTGCGTGGCTCCGTCGCCTCGGGGAGGGGGCTGGAGGAGCTGGGGCTTGGCGACGGTGCGGTGACGTGGCCTCCCGCTCTCTGCTTCCTCCCTGCCAGTTCCTCCAGCTGCTTCTGCTTTTTGGCTGCCACCGAGAGCGGCCAAGTTTTCCTGAAAGCGCTTGTCGTCACCCCGGGGCTTGCCCCGCGCGGGGCGTCCTCTCACCTGCCAGCGTGGGGGGAGCTGGGGTCACTTGCTCTCGCCAGCATCCCTCCACGGCTGCCTGCTTCTCGGCTCGCGGCCCCCTTGCCCAGCCTTGAGCAGCCCCCCCAGTTCCTGCAGCCGGCCCCTCCGCCGGCAGCACCCGCAGGCTCCGCCACGGCCACGCTCGTCCCCTCTCCGGTTCCCGGGGCAGCCCAGCGTCCCAGCGAGGACTGTCCCCTTACCCCCCCGCCCTCTAGCCAGCCACTTGTGCAGTCAGGGACCCCACGGCTGCTGGGTGTCCCCACCGGCCCCTGTCCCGCGGGGACTTTGCTGGGGTCCCCGGGGTCCCCAAAGGCTGTCGCAACTGCTGGGCTCCAGCTGCCGTCCGGCTGGAGGCTCCTGCAGAAGAGCTCCGGGGGTTCGCAGGCAGGGCGGCCCTTCCCGAGAGCCACGCTGACCCTTCCCAAGTAAATCACCTTCAGCACGGGTTTTATCACAGTCCGTACTCATTTGCTTAGTGGGCTGGTGGCCGGATAATTTTTCCTGCTGCTTTGCTGTCGGTGCTCGCGGGATTTCTGTGCCGCTCCTCAAGCTCGGTTGCATGCCGGAGCCTGAAGCTGCGGGATGTTTTTTGCACACTTTTTTTGTGTTCAAAAACCATGTAGACGTGGCACTGTGGGACGTGGTTTAGTAGGCGCGGTGGTGCTGGGTTGATGGTTGGACTTGATGATCTGACAGGTCTTTTCCAACCTTAACGATTCTGTGTGATTCTGTGAACCGAGGCAGGAGCGTGCCCGGTGTCTTCACACCCAAGAGGCATTGGGCTCACGGACCGGGCTCCGCCTGCCAGTTTTCCGGATGAAATCCTCCAAATCAATAGGTCGGTGATAAACTCAAGACCGCGCTGACCCACGTCTGCTGCAGCAATGTGAATCAGTCGTTATTTTGGCTTAATCGAGCTGCACGCTCCGACTGCTTTATACTGCTCCGGTTTAAGTCATTACACAGTTAAAAGTTCAGAAATTAGTGTTGATAATACGTCTTACAGTTGTTAAAACAGCATATCGTATTCCTGCGTGCCCTCTTCAATGTAAAAATACGGAACTTTGTAGGCAAGAGTTTACGGTGGAGATGAGCTTGACTATCCATGCCAGTCGGTTGTGGAAAAAAGGGTCTGCGTGAAAAATCCAACAAATCTCTAATAAACGCCGATCGTTGCCAAGTTTTTTCAAATTTCCCGTCCTCTGGTGGTGTTTTGGGGCAGGCAGAGCAGCTGGGCCAGGCTCCAGGGCTGCGGGGAGCGGGGGGCTGCTGGGGGCTCCCACCGTTTAGTAGCCTTTAAGGCGTAGGATGAGAGGGAAGGACCTTTCCGGAGCTAGTCTAAAATTTGTTTTGACTTGGAAGTCGGTCAAGGGCTGTAAACCAGCCACTGCTCAGCCGGTGCATTTGTCTGAGCACATCTGAGGCGCCTCAGGCAGATCAACAGGCTTCTTCCCGCTGCCAAACCCACGATGTTTCGTATGTTCCCTTGGGCTCCTTTACCGGATAGGAAAGATGAATTTTAAAGGAGAACTGTCTGACTGTAATTATATAAAACAAAGCAGCAAACTTTTTTACAAAAACTAGACCCAATAAAAATAGCTGTTACGCAAAAAACGACAGATCTTGTTTGTTCCGCTGCTGTACGCACAATTGGAAACCAAAACATGGTTAAGAACCCAACACGTTTTGCGTGCCGCCGTGGCGGTTGGCATGCAGGGGTCAGCTCGGGCTGGAAGACACATCTGTCTCGGCGGCTGTGGGGAGATCAGCGGTTTATCCCGCGTTTCCCCCATCCGTACCTGCAAACCGTTCCCCAGCGGGGCTCGCTGCTTCATTCGCCGTGTCAATGGACGTGGTGAATTAGCTCAAATACGACCTGTTTTTCACAATGAGTTATTACGGTGACCTTATTCTTATGAATATGCACTTGATTAGCAGCTTTGACACTTTCTCGCTGTTTTGCACGTCTCAGCGCTAAAATTCCCTGCGTGTTCAGTTTGTTCTGCGACTGGTCACGCGGGTCGTGGTCAGGCTGGAGGGTGCAGGAACTTTCCTGCTCAGGTGGGAAGACGCTAACCTCCTTTGAGAGGACTTTGGTCTATAAAATCTTGTATGTAAAATCATTTTATTTAAAAAAAAAAAGAGGATATACGTCAGTACGTATAAGTGGTGTACATAAGTACTGTAAGAGAGCAGATAGCGGTCTTTAATATGGGTAATTCTGCACATCTGAAGCATTGCTTCTGGCTGGCCTCGGGCCGGGGCAGTGGCCGTGCCGGGGCAGTGGCCGTGCCGGGGCTCGCTGCTAGACCCAGCTATGGAAAATGGTCACCGAGGAGTGTAATTAATTGGGATCACAGGTGACACCCGCAGTCCCCGGGGGCAGGCGCGCGGTGTGGCGGTGGTGCGGTGACTCTGGCTGTTGCAGGCTCTACGAGGGGAAGGAGACGGCTGAGTTCCAGCACTCGCTGCAGCGGTTCTTCCTCTCCCTGAACCAGCTGATGAAGTCTCCGCTGGAGGGTCCCACGCTGCTCTCCCAGGTATGGCGGGGGGCCGGTGCTGGGGGGGGGCTCAGTTCTGGTGCGTGGTGGGATGGACGGTGCCCCAGCGGGGGTGACACCGGCTGTCCTGCATGCAGACCTCCCCACGCACGGGGCATCAAAGGGAGCTGCCACCTTGTGTGGTGCATCGCTCTCCCTGGGGACCCCCATTTGTGCCCCCGGTGCAAAGCCCCCCGAGACCCCAGACCACAAACCCCTGCATTGTGCTGGTGCCGGGGGCTGTGGCATGGGTTGAGGTCAGCAGCTCAGGCAAACGCTCTCCTGGCCGTGCATGTGCCGATGCCGGGAGAAGAGGGTCTTGGGAGGGCGCCTGGGGCACGTCCCTGTCCCAGAGCTGGCCTGGCCCCTCTCCCTGCACCCCGGGACCAGGCTGGCACGGGGGGCCCGGGGGGAGCAGAAAGAGTGCCCTTGGCACTGCGGGTCCCTGTGGGCACGGCTGCGTTCTTCACCGGCAACCGCTGTCGAGGTCCTCCAGCTGCCGGTGTGATGGTGCCGGCGGTGGGAGCTGAACGGAGAACGCACGGAGCCACATGCACTCTGCAAAGTCAATTAGTGAGAGGAGGCAAGAGCCGGTGCCGGGGCTGAGTCAGGGCTGGCGTTGGTGCCGTGCCAGGGGTGAGGATGGGGCCGCACTCCGCACCCGCGGTCTCGCAGCTGGAGAGAGGTGCTGCAGAGTGCAGTCAGGGACCTCGTCTGCAGGCTGGGACGCAGGGTGGCCCCAGGACAGCTGGCAGCTCCTGCTCCTGTGTTGCATTATTTCATGGCTTTCTTAGATAAACCCTTATAAACTAATCTAATATAAAAAAAAGTCGTTTGAAGACCAGTATGGCAGCTATCCTCATGGAGAGGAGGAGGGCTGTCCCTCCATATCCCCTCTTCCATCTAAACACTGATCATTATTCTGATTTCCATCTCAATACCGTTGCTCTAGAGACTCTCTGCTATGGTAACCGGAGCGCTGCAGGGTTAGCGACTGCGGCACATTCACCTGTGCGATTTCTGCATCACTCAGCACCTTGTTCAGGTCTGCAGAAAATAATTCTTGCAAATGCATCCAGAGTAGAGAGGCCACCGTCCGGGACAGAGGGGAAAGGTCTGCCCGTGCATCACCAGAAAAGGCGTCCCGACAGCTGCCGGATCAGGAATAGCAGTGGCAACAGCAAATAATAGCCACGAGGCACACACGGTGTGGCAGGGTCTGCTACGGGGCACAGACGGTGCAGCCAGGTCCGCCAGCCGCCTGTCGAAAGCGTTGGGGAGGAGGCAGCGGACTGTCGGGAGCGGACGAAGCCCACGTCTGGGATCCAGCCATGGCGGGTGTCCAGCCGAGGCGTGGGGAGACACGGGTGTGCTTCACCCCGAGCGCCCTGAGGCTGCAGCCCTACAGCAGACGGTGTTAACTGGAAAAGACGAGGCTGCGGTTACCCCAGCTGGGCTGGCGTCTCAGCGCTGGGGCAGTCCAGGCGAGCCCCTGCCGCATGGCCAGCAGCGGCTGCCCATCTCAGCAGGACAATTTTTCCAGCTGCAGCACTATTGCGGTTCCTCCGGTGCGCTCGAGGCACTGTGGGTGTGCACAACACACATCGTTAAAAAGCAAGCTGGAAAATGGTGTTTCCTCATGTATCATCGCACTGCTGTGGCTTCGGAGCGGGATCCCTTAGTTCGGGGTGGGGACTCGGTGGGAGCTGCTCTCTGCCCAGAGCATCCTGTAGGAAGCTGGGGATGGGCCTTGGGAATTTGCCCCCGCTGCTGCTGCTGCTGCTGCCAGGTTTGTGACTGTGCTTTCTCCTAGAAACAGCCAACTTCTGCAGTGGGATCTCAGCTGCCGAGCGGGAGCTTCCCCTGTGAAAATAGCTTTTCTAGTCACTATTACTTTGTTGGAGAGAGCAGGAGAGATGGAAGCTCTCTGGCAGATCTGTGCTGTTCTCTTCAAGGGAAATGTCCCCCTTGGAAGCCCCCGGGCTCTTCCTTGGGGATTGCTGGAGTCTTGAGCAGGTCTAGGTGCTGGGGCCACGGTCTGTAGTGGGCTTTGGTGATGTGCAGTAGCAGGATGCGGTCCTTCAGAGAGACTTTCCCCCTGCTCCCATCTCTTCTGGGTGTGAATAGCTGGACTCGGAGAACTCATCACCGCATCGCTGGCTTGGTGGTGGCTCCTTGGAGGTGGCAGAAAGGGGAGCTCGTTCCATCAGAGCGGGGTGGCATCAGGGTTGTTTCTCGTTGACCTCCCCCAGGTCATTTTTGGTCATCGCCTCCCAAGTTTAAAGTTGTCAAGTCTGTCGATGCAGCTTGTGTTCGGTATTTCTGAGCGTGGCTTTGCGCTCAGCCGCATCGCAGCGCATGGTGCCGACTCGCCCCGAGCGTGGTGTCAGCTGCATCTCCTCCTCACCATCACTTGTCCTCCTTGGTGCTCGCTGCCGGCTCTGCTGCTCCGCAGATGTTACGGTGACGGGGTTTCTCCCAGGCCACCGACAAAGTGCTTCTGGGGGAGAGAGGGCCCAGATGAAATTATTCAGTGTGGAAGTGAAAATCAGAAAATGGTCTTAAAAGGGAGAAACCCCTTAACTTTAAACGCACAGTGATGGGCTCTGAGCTGACCAAGGCGCTGGTGCTTAACACCTGGGACTATCACGGATAGTGGTCTGGCAACATAAGCTTCATGCCTGGCACTGATTAGGGAACACTCACTCAGAGTTGGGAATTATCAGGAAGGGAGTCGAGAAGAAAACGGAACACGTCCTTTGCCACAGCACAAGTCCCTGTGGTGCATCTGCATCTGGTGCCCACGCTTCAGAGAATGCAGCTGAGGTAGAAAAGCCCCAGCGAAGGGTGACCGGGTGTACGGGGCAGCGTTCAGGTGGGACCAAAACCCCTCCATCCTGGAAAAGAGATGTGCAGGGAGCTAGGACAGGGAGCTGCAGATTCGCCTCTGATCTGGAGAGGGGGGTAGGAGATGGAAATGGTTGCTCAAGGTCTCTCCTGACTTAGGAAGGAGGGAGTGTCTCGTGAAACGGGCAAAGGCAGTGCTTGTTCATGCATGCACTGTGTGATGAAGCTGTCGAGCTCCTTGTGATGGTCTGTGTCTGCTCCTCGGAGCAGGCTGTGGGTGCTGAAAGTTTGTGCAAGTTTGCGGACAGCTGTACTGCTCTGTGGAAGAAAAATCCACCCAAGATTATTTAAATATAAAGACATTTCTGACCGAAGAGGCCTGACTTTGGGAAGCACCACTGCGGGCTTGTGAGCCAGCAAGGTCCCGTCCTCTTCCCCTCTCAGCCCCGGACCAAGTGCCCGGCCTTGTGATGCCTGGCTCCCGGTGCCTCTGCCCGGCCTCGCCACTGCTCCGCTATCCGGAGGGTCTTGTGGCTTCCCCAGTGTCCTGACCCACGGTCACTCCGGAGGGTCTCGTGGCTTCCCCGGTGTCCTGACCCACCATCACTCCAGAGGGTCTCGTGGCTTCCCTGGTGTCCTGACCCACGGTCACTCCGGAGAGTCTCGTGTCTTCCCCGGTGTCCTGACCCACGGTCACCCCGGCCTCGGTTCTCGTGCTGAGTCCTGCAGTGGTTCCTGCTGGACCCCAGCCACAGGTTCTTGCTGTATCCAGCCCTGATGGTATCTCCTGAACATCTTGAGCAGGCTCTCCAAGGAGAGAACTTTTTTTCTTGTTGTCTAAGTGGACTTTGTAGCTGCTTTACAGAGTTTGCAGATCCCCTGCATCTCTAGCTGCGATGACCAGCTCCCATCTAGCAGCTGAAGGTGATACCTGGAAGATCTGCTAGTGGCTGACGTAAGCTTTGCAGCTTCATCCCATTCTGCCTACTCTTTTCGTTAAAGCTGCAATTATCTGATCAGCCCAAGGCAGAGCTGATAATAGCTCCTTAGCTGCAACACTCCTGCAAAGGCCACCTCTCTTGTGGAGAGAGCCAGTCCTGTTGGACTACATCAGGCTGGGAGGTTTTGTACTATTTTGAGTACTCGGAGCCGTGGAGAGGAGGCTGAGACTCTTTTGGCTCTGCTTACTGGTGTCAGACAGGCTGGCGGCCAGGGACGAACCCACGGCCTGGTCCTAGCCGGAGAGCAGGAGCAGCTCTTCAGCGAAAGACCTCCAGCATCGCCAGTAAACGCTGTGACCTGGAGGGTGTGCCAGATGTGAAGGAGATGGAAGGCTGCCCACTCCCTGCGTGCAGCTGCCTTGTACATCTCCAGCCAGGAGACGGGGCTTCTGCTGCAACTGCTCCCTGCTGTAGCCAGAGGACTCTTGGGAAGAGCTTCACTAATCCCACTGCTTCCCTCCTGGAGCCCTGGTTTTCTCTGCACCCAAAGAAGTTGTGTTTTGAGGCGGGATTGGGGCACAGACTTAAGCAAACCCTTAGGGCTCGCGCCAGCTGCCAGGACGCTGAGCAGGGCGGAGCAGAGCATCACGCTGCTGCCGGCACAGTCTGCTTCAGGGCACCCAAAGTGGGTCCCGTGCCTGGAGACAGCCCGCGCAGGCATGCAGCGACGCAGGTCACTACTTGCGGTGGGTGGACGTTTCCTCTTGTTCATGCCTTGAGAAGGACACCCCGCTCCCCTCCGTCTTTCCTTGGTGTAGGTCCCGGCTTACCTGCAGCTCAGCGGGGTGGAGCGGGGGAGATGGTCTCAGCCCGCTGCGGCCCCGTGGAGTATTTGGGTTTGCATTTGCATTTCACAGCCCGGGTCAGGGGCTGCGTTTTCCTGAGGGTTGCCCACGAGTGTCCGCGGTAGGAGCTTCGCTGAGGTTGCTCCGACGCTTCCCCTGTGGCCGCTGGCACGTGGGTGGGTTTCTGCAGGACACCCTGCCGCCGGCGTCATGCAAAGGCGACAGTCGCTGCCACACGCTCCAGAAGCAGCTCCCGCCCCAGGCCGGTGACCGCTGGGCTCGGCGCCCGTCCCCGCTCTGCGCTGGGCTCCCTGACGGCCGTCTCCCTGCCCGCCACCACCGGACCCGGCGGGCGGGTGCCAGCAGTCCTTGCTCCAGCCCCGCCGGCTCTCTCTGCCAGAGCATCACCAGGGAGGGCACGGACGGGGCAGCTGGTTCGAACAAACATCGCTCTTCTGCCGCTGGGGGGAAATCAGACACGATTTTTGCATTGTGGCCAGGCCGACACACTCTTGCCATGAAAAATCAGTGAGAGGGGCTCGTTCTCAGCAGTGAAAAAAAGATTTCCAGTTCTGCAAGGCCAGGCAGTTACCTCAGCAGTTGCAATAAAGGCCAGAACCAGTTTCTGGAAGAAATCCTTTCTGAGACATAGATGCTGATATGTAAGAAGTCTCGTAACACTGGAAAAATTCCCGAGGAGTGGGAAAAATTCTGTATTAGCTCATTTTTTAAAAGGTGAATCAGATGACCTTGCTAACTGTAGATCAAAGAGGCTGACCATTGATCCCGGCTCAGTCGTGGGGAGGATGCACTCAATTCAGAGTTAAAGGGTGGCACTATAATTAATGTTCATCAGTCCAGCTTTACTAAGCATAGAGTTTAATAAAAAAAAAATCACATTTAGCTGTTACTTTTTTGAAGTTACGAATGTGACTGACTAAGATAACTGACATAATAGGCGAGACTAACAACTGTTTGACTTCATACGGCATTCTAATTTAAAGTTAGCATTGTGTAAGTTTATTAAAATAACTACTTTTAAGCTCCTTAATATATATCTTCTTAGTTCGAAAAAAAGGAATTACAAATGGAGAACCATTGTGCTGGGACGGGCATTTCTTTTGGGTCCTGGGGGAATTGGCTCTTGGCTCTCGGTCCTTGGATTTATACGCAAAGAGGCATTAAATGGAAATATCTGGAGGGGCACGCGATGTGAACGAGGCTGTTGGTGGATCATGCGACCGGCTTTGCTGCTCTCAGTTGCAACAGGTATTTAAGCATCGGAAGAGTGTTTGCAAAGAGCTGCAGAAATGACTTGGGGGTCTGGTGTGTCTGATGAAAATTAACGCTCTCTCGGATAGCTGGAAGAAGATAGCAGAGATGCCGATCACAGCCTCTGCAGACCCAGGGGGAGAAGGCGTTGCTGCAGCATCGCTTAGTGTCGCAGGCAAAGGCAGAGCCCAGGCTGGCAAAGGGTGCTGGAGCTCACCGAGCTTGCTGGGAACGCGGTGCCAGGCGGCAGGACGGGCGACCGCCGTCGCAGGAGCTGGCTCCGGGCCGGCAAAGCCTCTGGGATGGAGTTTTCAGTCACACCTAGAGATCTTCAGAGAAGCCCAGATGTCCCGGCTCGGGCCGGGGGTCCACCCTGCCCGTTACTGCCCTGACGTGGGCAGCAGCCGCCCAGCAAGGGGTGAGAGCCGAGCAGAGGTTTCGGTCCCGCTGCAGGGTGCTCCCAGGGCAATCCCCTCCAGGGACTTGCCCAGCCTGCGCCCGTACTCTCCGTATTCGCTGTGCTGTGAGGGATGTGTCCAAGGTGAACTTGTCCAGGCACTTTTTGCAATAAGTGCTGGTCTCTCAAACTCCTACCGTAACTCAGAGGGAGACAGCGGACTCGATGCCGAAACTGCTGGGTAGAATTCCTGGAGCTGAATCACACATCAGTCACATAGGACCCTCATGACAAGAAGGACACTGAGGTGCTGGAGCGTGTCCAGAGAAGGGCGACGGAGCTGGTGAGGGGTCTGGAGCACAAGTCTGATGAGGAGCGGCTGAGGGAGCTGGGGTTGTTCAGTCTGGAGAAGAGGAGGCTGAGGGGAGACCTCATCGCTCTCTACAACTTCCTGAAAGGGGGTTGTGGGGAGGGGGGTGTTGGTCTCTTCTCCCAAGTGACAAGTGTTAGGACAGAGGAAATGGCCTCAAGTTGCGCCAGGGGAGGTTTAGGCTGGATATAGGAAAAATTTCTTTACGGAGAGAGTGGTGAAGCACTGGAAGAGGCTGCCCAGGGAGGTGGTGGAGTCACCATCCCTGGAGGTGTTCAAGGAACGTGTGGACGAGGCACTGCAGGACATGGTTTAGTGGGCATGGTGGGGTTGGGGTGATGGTTGGACTTGATGGTCTGACAGGTCTTTTCCAACCGTAGTGATTCTGTGATTCTGTGATTCAGTCGGACCCGTGTGGATCTGTAGGCATCGAACCTCCTGAAACCGATGTTGAAGTGCAGATGTGTGTGGAGACCAGCTCTGGCTGGAGGGACTCCGGCACCGCTTTCAGCACAAACTGAAGCCCGGGGAAGCCTGAAGGACCAGCTGCCCTGCAAAGCTAGGGATCGCCAGAACTCAGCAAGTCGTTTATGCTACTTAGTCACATCACAGACACAACGAAGCAGATTTTAATGCAGAACAATTTGTGGTCGGTGTGTTTGCTCTTCCAAAAAACAAATAGCCACGTGTCCCCCACCCTCGCAGCCTTCCAGCGAGGGTGCAGAGCCGGGCTGGATGCCGGGCAGCCTGCTGCTCCGGCAGCCTCAGCTGTGGCAGCAGCGACTGCCGGCAGCCGTGAGCAGTGTTGGAGGGTTTTACAAGCAGTACAAGCCAGGGACCACGTACCTGATAGTAGTGTTGTAGGAGTTCATGGGGTTTCAAGGTAAAAGCTGCAGACAGTTACTCTTATTGACAATGGTAGAGGTACGTGACCGTAGCGGTTCTGGGTGCTTTGCTGGGTGCTGGTGGCTTGGCAAGAGGAAGCTGCTGCCAGCTGGACGCCCCTTCCCCAGGGACGGTGACGGCGATGGGCTGGCGGCTGTGGGCGAGCCTGAGCGCAGCGCTGCCTGAACGAGATGGGCGGCTGAAGGAGGCTGGTGCTGGTTCAGCACCCACAACCTGGGGGGAGGCAGGAGGGGCCGGGGGTCACCTCCCTGCCCACACAGCATCCATCTGTCTGTCTGTCCTGCCCCACGGGCGCATGGCGAAGCACGGCTGGTGCAGAGTCAACTCTTGTCTCTTTGCAGGGAGCAGCCCTGAAGTACCTGCCTTCCATCCTCGAGGATGTGTTTGGGATCTTCGACTCCTCTGTGCTGGGGTAGGGTCCCCGTCACCCCCCATCCTCCCCGGCCCCGCTCTGCGGCGTGCTTGGCGCCTGCCGCAGCCACCTCTGCCCCCGCTCCCATCCTGCAGCCACGCCCCATCCCAGAGCTGCCGGTGGGGATGTAGGCTAACACCATCGAGCCAAGGGCGAGGGCAGGCAGAGGGGTCTGGGTTTCCTGATGCCTGGGAATCGCCTCCTTATCCCTTTCCTAGTGCAAAACCATGGGAGGGTTTTGCTCAATTTGAGCAGTAGCCTGTGCTTCAGGCACGGGCTGAGCCTGGAAGCCCTCAGTCCCAGCCAGCTCCGTTTCGGGTATTCAGGCGGGGTTTTTATGCCCGGTGTCTCCATGCAGCTGTCTGCGGTGGGCACGGCTGCCTCGCCGTGTCATGCGGTGGGACTATCCTGCCCTGCACCTCCCTGCACAGCTCTGCCTGCCTCGAGCAGCTCCCCCTGCCCCGCAGCCCCGTCCTGACCGACACACGGGGGCAATCGGTACCCGACCCCCCCCGCTGCGTTTGTTTTCTGCAGAAGGAAAGGGGCTGCAGGTGCTCGGGACTGCAAAACAAGCCGGGTTCTTGCAAGCCCCGTATTTAACGCTCGTTAAATCCTGGATGGCAGGGCCTTGCTGCGGGACTTCATTGGGAACCTGCCACCCCAGCGCCTGCTGAAGCAGAAGCTGCAGTCCCTGACCGACATCGTCAACAGCAAGATCTTCCAGTCCTACGGTGAGAAGGGGCACCGGGCGGTCGCGGTGGCACTGCCCGTGCTGAGCTCTCCTGGGAGGGCCATGGCATAGGATGGGGACAAGTCCCTGCAGCAGGGACCTCTCCTCTGCCCCGGAGCCAGCGCCCGTGCCCGGGGCGGCTCTGCGGAGGGAGGCAATTCCCTTGGGCTTGTGCTGGAACCGTGCGTGGCCCAGCCCCTTGCCGGGGTGCCTCTGGCGCAGTTGGGGTGAACCTCTCCCGCTGTCGGAAGCACTGCCAGGCTGCAGAGGGAAATATGGTTTAGCTGAAGCAACATGCGGTTGGTGTGACGATGGTTTAGCAGTGGTGTTCAGGGAGGGGGTGTCGGGGGCTTGCTGCCAGACTGGAAGGGCGTGCTGAGTAGGATTCCCCAGGTCTGCCTTGACTCTGATGCTGTTTGGTATTCTTAGGAGTAAGCTAGATGATGGAAAAAAGAGTAGACTCGGTAAATTTTGCGCAGCAAGGCAGAAGTGGCTGGAGGTACGCTGGAGGACAGACTCAGGATTGAAAATAATCTCAACAAGGTGGAGAAAAGGTTTTGAAAGCTATAGATTGTATTTAAATTGAAAACAATCACGTGAAAGCAATCACTGAGCAAGCAGGGGCCGGAGCCCAGGGCGGCGGCAGTGCTGCGGGAGGGGTTTGGGCTGGGGGACCAGAGGGGCTCGGCGATGCAGCCCTCACGGGGGAGCGTCCCTTGGGCACGCGAGTGCCCTGCACCCTGCTCGGCATCACCGAGTCCTCGGCTGGGCTTACTTCCACATGCGGTTTTGGGTGGCACAAGAAACTTGTGTCTAGACCGGAGAGAGTCCAGAAGAAAGCAGTGAGAGAAGCAGAGCTTAGAAGACAGGGCAAGGGAGAAATGACCGCGGCCTCGGGGCAGGAAAGGGCACAGTGGAGATGCGATGAGCTTCCATGGGTATCTACACGGCATCGTCAAGGAGAAGGGGAGTGGGCTGCCTTGGGGTGCTGTGCCAGGGGCCCTGGGCTTCAGCCGCAGCAGGGAGGCTCGGGGGAGCAGCTCAGCCGCAGGCAGCAGGAACCGTTTTGTGTCTCTGCCCGTGGAGACTTTGAGAGACGGCAGCGTGAACATGTCTAACTCAGCCATCGAGGTCACCTCCTGCTGCGTGCTCCCGCTCTGCTCTGAGCCGCCGTGATCCTGTGAGTGGTCCCCGCGTCCCTCCCTGCATCCTGCCCTGGGTCCCTCCCTGTGCCCTCGGGAGCCAGCACGACACCGCTCCTCCGTACCCCACAGCAAGCAGATGGTCGTGCCAGCAAGAAAACATTGAAGAAATGTTTCCCCCCACGTTCCTTCCCCTCAGTCCCCCTTTAGTGGTGCCGTTGTAGTGATAAGCAGCGTCGTGGAGCCGCCAGTGCAGCGCGGTGTCACAAATACCAGCCCTGGGCGGAGGAGCAGCGTAGTACGCGGTGGGGAGAGCAGCAGGTTTCTCATGTATTCAGCACTAGAGACTCTGGTTTGTCTAGACGGTGTCCAGTTTAAAAAGTCTCCATCTGTTAAATCTGAAGCACTTTTAACAGAGCAGAGAAGCAGAACAAAGTCCGTTGGTGGAAGCTGAAGCAAGAGCGGTTCAGATGAGGCTTTTCTATTTTATTTTACTTTATTTTAGTGGAGAGGGTAAGTAGCTGTGTAACAGGGTGCAATGGATTCTCTGTGTCGGAGCCTTCCCACCAGGATTTAATGTTTTTCCAAAAACCCTGCTCCATCTGAGGAGGAAGTTGGCAGCTCCATGCGTGTGGGTCGCAGCCCAGCCCAGGCGCCGTGCTGGTCCCGTCTGTCCTGTGGGTCCCTTTCCTGCCCCGTCCTCTCCCACGCTGGGGTTGTGCCGGCGCACCCGCCAGCCCCGTGCTTCCCTCTCTGCCCCAACAGAGTGCCGGGAGCTGCTGCTGCAGACGGCGGTGCCCATCCTGCAGGAGCTGATTGAGAAGGGGGAGGAGGAAGATGCCTGCATTGAGCTGCTCAGCAACATCCTGGAGGTGCTGTACAGGGCCCAGAAGGTAAATCCCGTCGTCTCTGCTGGCTCCTTTTCCCTCTCCACTAATGGCCGTGGAAATGACCTGACTAAACCCATTTGAGTAGGGCTAAGCACAAATTACTGGGCACGGTATGGTTGGGACTGATCGCGGTCCATCCAAAGTCAAAGGGGGCCGTTGACGTTCACCAATCCCAGTGGGAATCAGCCCAAGCTGGGGCTAGAAATCTTGATTTCCACCTCAGCTGCTCTCTGGTGAGTTCCCATCAGTCCCCATGACTCTGGGACAGCACCGACCCAAAGGCGAGGGGTGCAGCGCCGGCCGTGCCTCTCGCTGTCCCTGCTCTGCAGACCCAGGAGCAGGGCGAGGGCAGGGGAGAAGGCAGCCGGTCAGCGATTGCTTGCTGGTCCCTGCGCAGCGTTGGGCTCCAAAATTAGCAGTGACGGCCCTAAACATGAGCCAGAGCCCCACGGCACGGGGGTCCAGCCCAGCATCTGGCAGCAGAGAGCCGACCGTGCCTGGAGCGGTGGTTGTTGGTGCGGGGTACCAAAGCAAGAGATCGCAGTAATACACCGGTCCAGCTGCACCGGGGGCTCAGCGTGCTGGGTGTCCGGCTAGGCAGGGTCCTGCTGCGGGTGCCTGATTTGTCCTGGGATGGCCTCCGGTGGAATGGGGCCGTCCTTGCTGGGCATCAGCCCGACTTCCCAGGGCATTGTTTTGTTGCAGAGAGCAGAGGAGCTGCGAGTGCAGCAGCGCGCAGGTGAGGGACGGCACAAGGACCACGGGGACGCGGAGCTGGTGAGTGTCTCTCTGGTGGGATTCGGCACTCGGCAGGTGACGGGAAGGAGCCAGGCGCCCCTGCGCGTTCGGGAAGGGCTTATCTGCATCTCTCGATGGTGACAAACCCTGTACGGTCACCTGGAGTCGGTGCGCAGGGCTGGGCTGCTGGCAGGGATGCCGCGGTGATGGGTCAGGCGTGGGAAGTGCCCTGCAGGGCTGGGAGGCCGGGGGTCTGCATGGCTCTAGGCTTGCTGTGAGCCCCCAGGGACCCATGTCCCACCCTGGGGTGGGGGATGTCTGTACCCAGACCTTCGCCCTGGTCCCCCCCGTGGCCTCGGTGCTTCCTTGTGCACCGGCAGGTGGGCTCCGGCCGTTCCAGCTCCTCGCTTGGGCGAGGAGCGAGCAAGGTGTTGTGGCTCTTGGTGGGGGGAGCAGGGCAGCCCGGTGGCATTCCCAGCGGAGCAGGCGAGGCGCGTGCGAGGTGTGCCGGCGCTCCAGAGCCGGCTCACGCTGGGTCGCAGCCCCGCCAGCATGCCGGTGGCCCCGCTGGACTCGCTGCTCCCCAGGCGCTGGAAGGATAAAGCGTGGGCTTGCAACACGAAGCAGCGTACAAAAGATGTGGCACAACTGGTGACTGCCGACAGCCGTGGCAGCGTGACCTGCGGTCGCAGCTCTCCTTGTAGGCTCCTGCCCCGGCATCATGGGTGTTTGGGCTGAGCACGTTGAAGTCGCAGGCGCCGGCACAGCCCTCGCACAACTGTGCTGGCAGCTCCCTCCTTAGGTCACCCTTCTCCATTTCCCACGGCACAGAAACGCGGCACACAGCGTGGTGTGGGATGCTGGGTCACGTCGCTGTGGTGCCAGGCTGATCTATCTGGCAGGGCCAGGCGTGTCCGTACCTCGGTAGCTGTCTCCCTTTCCCCGTGTTGCCTGGGTGCTGCCCTCCATCCCCTGCCTTTCCGCAGCTGGCATCGGGCCATGTCCCTGGGCCACCAGTGAGCCCATCACCGTCTCTCCCCGCAAGCCCCAGTCCACCCACAGTGGGGCCGAGTGGCTGGAAGTCACGTGGCAGCTGCCGGTGGTGGCCACTCCTGCAACGTTTTGGGAAAGTGCAGGGATCCATGCTCTGGCTCTGCAGGATACTTCCTCCGTTTCTGTCCTTTCTAGGCTGGTTTGTGCTTCGGGGTCCCTTTCTGGGACCCCTTGGGAAGTCCAAATGTCACACCTACAGCACAGCGACCGGCGCCGTGGATGCTGAATCAGACACATGCCACCACGTCCTGGGTGGGCGAGGTGGCTTTTTAATTCCCGCGGCACTGGGAAGCCCAGGCAGTGGAGGGGAAAGCTTGGACATTGTGGTTGAAATGTCTCATTTTGGCCTTAACTTTTAAACCTAAAATAGCCTTTAAGGAGAGGATAGTCAGGATGCTCATGGGTGAGGATATTTCTCTTGTGTCAACCCCATGTGAGCTGAAACCTGTCTTTTTCTGCCGTACTGACTGCTCGGGGGGACAGCTCTGGCTAGTGTGGACGCAGCCGTCCCCAGCCGTGCCCAGCCGTGCCCAGCCAGGTGGCCGGCTTCGCCAGGGCGGTGTAGGAGGCCGAGCTGTGCCGAGACCCTGAGCTCCATATTTACACCGGAGTGCATCACCTTGTTCCAGCTGCAGCTCCAGCTGGTCGCCCTGATGCTGCCAGCCCCCAGCGCGGTGGTTAAATGAGCCGTACTTGCTGTGCTGGAGTGGACAAGACTTTTATTTCAGTATTTCATATAAATCACGAATCTTTAGAGTCAGCTCGTGATTTCCCATCTCCCGAGGTGCCATGAGCCTGTCCCTCCTGGCAGCGTGCTCCCACCCGGCCACTGCCAAGGACCAGAGCTGTCTGATCCCACACTGGGATGAGGATCCTGGCTGAGGATCCCGGCTGAGGACAGGGCTCATCCGGCAGCCACGCTCCCCCACAGCTGGAGCTGCAGAGGTGTCAGGGCTCATCTGATGGCCACCGTCTCCCACGGCTGGAGCAGAGTTTCTCCCTCACAGAATCACAGAATCACAGAATCACAGAATCACTATGGTTGGAAAAGACCTGTAAGATCATCAAGTCCAACCTGGGGGAAAAAAAAAAACAAAACAAACAACACAAAAAACAACAAAAAACCAAAAAAAAACCCCACAAACAACCCACGCAAGCCAACCACCACACAACAACAACAAGGCACAACACACCAAAAACCAACCCACCCAACACCACACAGCACCATGTCCATCAAGCTACATCCCACAATGCCACATCCACACGCTCCTTGAATACCTCCAGGGAGGGTGACTCTACCACCTCCCTGGGCAGTCTATTCCAATGTTTCACTACTCTCTCGGTAAAGAACTTTTTCCTAATATCCAGCCTGAACCTCCCCTGGGGTGACTTGAGGCCATTTCCTCTAGTCCTGTCACTTGTCACTTGGGAGAAGTGACAGGACTAGAGGAAAAAAACCCTCCCTGCTCCACGGAGCACTATGGGGTGCGGATGAAACTTGTGCCCTCAGTCCCAGCTCCCGTGACCTCTGCCAAGAATAACTGCAAACACTTTGCAACCTCCTTGCCTGCTTCTTTTGGTGAGCCGCAATAATTGCGGCAGTGCCACGGGGCCGATCGCATGTGGCCTGGGAGGTGGTGTGCCTCCAGCAGCGGGTGCCTGCGGGTGCTGGGGACCGCATGCCAGCTCTGTGCCATGGGGGCGATCCCCGTAGGCTGCGGTGATGGTGCTGTCACCTGTGCCCTCCCTCCCAGCACCATGGCAGGCAGCGCTGGGTGCTCAGGCATGGCTGTGACACCTCTTGCCTTGCAGGTGAAGGTGAAGAAGCACATCCAACTGATCCTGGAGCAGCTGCTGCACACCGTCAATCGGAGGGTGATCGTCCTGGACCGGGAGAACTCCCTGCGGGTGAGTACCACCGCCGCTGCCTCGTGCTGTGCCAGGCGTCAGGGCCGCGCTGCTTCCCATGGCTGCCTTTGGGCAATGCGGGAGATGCAAAAGGCGTCGTTGATTTAGGGGTCTGGGATTTGGTGGCCAACGCTACTCCTCAGCTGGCATTGCAGCCTGGCACCCGGCCGGCTGGGGCTGGACATGCAGGTATTAAACACAGCGGGATGCACGAGAAAGCCCAAAAGGGAGGGGGAGCCATGCCAGGAGCAGGTCTGGAGCAGAGGGTGCGTTGGGAGGAGCAGGCGGGGTGTTTGTGATGCAGGAAGCCCATGTTGGAAGCAGATGCGGGGTTTGGGCTATGTTCTCCAGAAAACCAGCGACTGGACCCGGTGAACCGTCACAATTTTACATGCCAAGAACACGTAGGGGGAATGTGCTGGGACACCCACCTCTCGTGGGAGGGGTAGGCAGGTCAGAGCGCTGCCCAGCCGAAGCTTCATGCAAAGCCGCTGCACCGGGTGCAATGATCTAATCATGAAGGAGGGGGAAACAGAGCTGTGGCCAGCGTGGGTTCATGGGCAGTCTGATGTGGACGTGGCGGCAGACCCAGCGTGCCTGGCCAGCCAGCGAGGCATGGGACCGACAAGCTGCTCTGGGTCATGAGGGTGGTAAGGACCTGGGTCCAGCCGCATTCCAGGAGCCTGGAGCAAGCGGCAGGGCCGTGCAGCAGCGGAGAAGTGCCGTGCTGTGGGGAAGTGCCGTGCTGTGCCGTGCCACACTGCGTGCCGTACCCGGGGAGGTGTGGGCATCTGGAGTGGCAGCTCGGCCCTTTGCTTGAGCCTTCTTGGGATAAGCTGCAGGTTTGCCATCCTGTTCTTTGTTCTCATTAATAAAGACCTAACTAAACCGAGGCAATAAAGCCGGCTGGCAGGACAGGAGATTTATCCTCCCTGGCCCTGCCCATGCTCTCCGGTGGATGAGGCTGCCCTGGTCTGCCAGCGTCCCAGGTGCTGGGATTGCTCCCGCCGATGCGCTGAGGCACCGGCGTTGCCGCTCCCTGCCTGGTGACCCCTTCTAGTAACCCCGAGGGACAGGGGAGGCGCGAGGTATCCCCTCCGGCTCTGGGCTCAGCCTGCCCTCCCCTGCCCACTCGGCCAGCGCAGCCCCGGCGGTGCGGCCCCGTGGTGATGTTTCCCGGCAGCGGCTCTGCTGTCCCGCGGTGGCTCTACTGGCCGAGCCGATGACGGGTGCAGTCCCCGGCACGCGTGGCCTCGTGGCCAGGCAGTGCTGCTTCGCTAGACGTGCCCGCGGCTCTGCTGCCAAAAGCCGCACCGCTGGGGCTGTGCCGGGCAGGAACAGCGGGCTCTCAGCGTTGGAGTATGATTCAGGCAGGAGATGCGACTCGGGCAAGAGATGGGTACAGGGCTGCAGTTGGTATCATCTTGCTTTTAGCCTTTGTTCCCAGGCTGTGTGATTCAGTGCCAGAGGAAGCAAGAGCAAACAGAGCTGTCGGGCACACTCTGCCAGGCTGCGACAGAGGGGAGAAGGGATGCTGGGTGCTGAAGCGTGGCCCCATATACAGTGTGGGAGAAGGGGAGCGGTCCTTTGGCTGTGCCTCACTCCCACCGCTTGCTCCCCTTCCCACACGCTGGCCCTGCCGGGCTCCAGAAATGCCATCTGGCAGCTTTTCCAGTGTCGTTCATGGTTTCCGTGCCACTGCTGCATCCCCTGCTTCCACCCCCGTGTCCGAGGCCCCTCAGCCCAGGCTGCTCCAGCCGCTGTGGCTGCCGGGAAGGCTTCGGGGAACCAGAGACGTGTGTGCCCACACCAGGGGTGGCCTCCATCCACGGGGCTTGCGAGCGCCTTGCAGGGAAGGGATGAGCTGCCACAGGAGCGGCTGCGGCTGAGGCTCGGGCGGCTGCTGGCGAGCGGGACTGGTGCTGGGCGCTGCAGCATCTCCCGTGGCCAAGCAGTCAAGGCCCCTTGGCACCACGGGGTCCCTCGGCACCGCCGGTCCCCCTCGGCACTGCCGGGCTGCAGCCCCACGAGCGCCGGGCAGGTCCCCGGCACAAGGGATGGGGCTTAACGCCGTGTCAGCTCCTGCACGCGCGAGCCTCCTGCTTTGGGGTACCGCGGTGTGGGCGCCAGCTGGAGAGGCCGTGGCCAGACCTCCCTGCCCTGTGCCCCGCCTCGCCAGACCTCTGGTCGCAACAGCCGCTTGCTGTGGCCGGGGGTTCCAGGCGCTTCCTGCAGCAGGCTGGGTGACGTCCTCCTCTCCAGGGCTGGTGGCCCCGCTGGGAGAGCCGTGACTGCTCCTGCCGCCAGCGTGGAGTGGTGAGAGCCCCGGTGCTGTGTGCGGACGGCATCGCCCGGAGCGCTCACCCCGCGGCTCCACGGCTGCGGAGGGTGGTCAGGGCACGGCGTTTCCCGGCGGGCTGGGGGGGGAGCGTGGGGAGCACTGACTGCGCCACACTCGGCATACACTCGCCTCCCACTGCTGCCGCCGGCCGCTTTGATCTGGGACCCTCATTAAACTGACGCTGAATTTCTCCTCTCGCGGGCAGCCTCGCAGAGGCCGGAATATTTGAGCTGCTAATTCCTTTCTCCCTGTAATTAGCCAGCGCATCCTGCAGCCAGAGAGGCCGTGCCAGCCGGCTGCAAAGCGGGAGAGGGAATTTCTAGCCTTCGCCACCCCAAGCCACCCCCGCTTCTGCAGCAGCCCCGGGTACAGGCAGGCTGGGGGGGCTCAGCCCCCAGCCCCCTGGCCTCGCACAGGGGAGCTCGCCGGAAGGAGAGCCATGTCCCCCGGGACCCCCACACAGCCCACACACCCCCCCGGGAGGTCTCGGGGACAGCTCTCTCCTGGCCAGGGTCCCCCAGAGACCATTTTCGGCCGTCCCTGACCGGGGGTGCAGGAGGAGTCCCGGCACTCCTGGTTAACCTGCAGGCAGCAGCCGGGGGGACAGGTGAGCAGCCCACGCTGTGGGGCGCGGGGACCGGGGCCCATTTCAGCTGGGGCAGGCTGGGAGCACTGGGGCTGCAGGCGGCCCTCGGGGAGCCCCGAGGCAGAGGAGGGCTCGGGCTGCTCTCGCCGAGGGGCTGTGGGCGCCTGGGGCTGGGCAAGCACTGCAGCCTGTGCAGGGGAACGGCCGCTGGCCCCCTCCTCATCCTCATCCAGAACAGAAGTGCACAGTGGGAGAGGATGTAACAAAAATAGCGTCTCCGTAGGATTTATTGAATTCTCATTAAATACAGCCATTGTTCCCCTCGCCTTATTTACACAGGGGCTTCGATAGATTAAACTGAACGGTTAAAAATATAAAAGCTGGTGCTACCCAAACCCTACCGTCAGAGGGAGGGAGAGGAGGAAGGAGATGTGGGCAGGGGGTCAGTGCTGGGATGGTGCCCCCACGCTCCTGGCCTGCCAGGCACTGCTGGCTCACAGGAACCAGAAGCATTTGCGCCTGGATTTCTTCGCGTCCAGCTTCGCAGGCAGCTTTGTCACCGGCGACAGCTCTTGCCTGGGCGGCAGGACGGTCCCCGCCGCCGCTGCCGTGGGGGAGCTCGGCATTGTGTCGCCCTCGATATGGCTCAGCACCCGCTGGAAGCGGCCCTCCTGCTGCCGGAAATCGTGCTCCACGCTGCGGGCGAGCAGGATGAAGGGGACAGCGTTAGAGGGCATCGCCCGCCACGGTCCCCCACCCGCCACAGCTCCATGCCCCAGCACCCATCTCCACCCCTGTGCCCCTGGGGAGCTCAGTCCCCGGCACGTCCCCAGGGCACGTCCCCGGGGACCTCAGCCCCGCTGCGCTCCCGAGGCTGCTGCGCGGGGACGGCGCGCATGGCAGGGGACCAGCCTGGCGTCGGCAGCTGTCGTCCTGCGGCTGGAGGGGATGACTGAGCCCGCGGGATGCGCAGGGGCCTCGCGCGCTCAGCCGCCGGCTGGGAGCCTGCGGTGCAGAGCGGCCGTTTGAGCATTTCTCTGGCAGCTTTCTTCAGGGCTCCCGGCATTTCCCGGTGGGCAGAATTCCCGGGGTCACCATGCGCCCCTGCGAGGGGATGTCCTGCTGGCATGCCCTTCGGACAGCTCCTGCCCACCACCCTCACCCTCAGAGGCTCTAAGTGGTGGGATGGGGGCCGGATCCGTTCCTAACGGAGCCTCCACCTGTGGCAGTGCAGTCCGCAGCCGGGCACGCGGCACTGCACAGCTAAACCTGCTGTGCCGGAGCAGCCAGGGACCTCTCCTTCTAGGACAGACCAACAAACAGCCCCTGACCTGGTGGCAGGGGATATTTTGGGATGGGTCACCCTCAGCTGCCCCCCCGCACCTTCTTTCTTATCCAGCCTCAAAGCCTGGCGCTGCCTCTGCTTTTCTCTCGGGCTCGACTGTGCTTTTTCCCGTTTCACCCACTCGCCAGAGCTCCTTCGCCCTAAACGCCTGCCCTAAACAAGGACAAACACACCAAGTCCCTCCTGGGGAGCTGATCTGCTGCAAAGAGCCTCCCTAAGTGCCAGGGACTTGCTCCCGGCACGCTGTGCTGGTGGCACTTAGGTGGCACTCGGGCACCGGGCAATTGGGGTTTCCTGCAGCAGAAGCAGAGTCCCCGGCTCGGGAGCGCAGCGGCTCCTCTGCCCTGGTCAGGCCATCGGTGGCAATGCCCCTCAGTGCCCCGCAGGCACCGGTGGCACTGCTGCAAGGGCTGACTGTCCTTGGCAAGGCGGCCGCGCTCCCAGCACGGGGGGACGGGCAGAGGAAGGCTCCGGACGTGCCGGGCACCCTGTAGTCACTGGCCACAGCAGCATGCTTCCCTCGCTGCCATCCCCTCACCGCAGGACTGCGATGTGCTCCCCCCGAGCAGGGTACGGCTGCTGGTGGTGCTGCTCTGTCCCCTCGGGGCTGCAGGGTCCCTCCAGCTCAGACGAACACACGAGGAGACTTTGCCGGTGACGTGCCCGGGGCGGGTAGCCAGCCAACCGCCCTAGTTGGGGACGGGTGCTGAGGCAGGGGGCCGAGCCCAGGGTCTGTGGGACCCTGGTTAGCACTGAGCCCCCCAGAGAGGGGCTGCCCGGCCCTGGGGCCAGGGTGTCTTGTCCTGCCACTGCTGCCACCAGCACTGTGCGCCCGGACCCGATGGGCTGAGAGCAGCTGCGGCATCAGGAGGCGGCACAAGACACGATGGCTGCGCTGCTGCCTGTCACACCACTGGTGATGCAAGGAATTAGGGTGCCCTGGGCCTGGGTAGGTAAGGGGGTCTGTGCCCCCCACCACAGCCTTCAGGTTTCCTGCAAGTGCCAGAGCCCTCCGGTGTCCCCGCAGCACCCCGCAGCACGCAGGCTGGCTGCTGGCGGACACGTGCCATGCTGCTTCCTCACATGGAAAGTGCTCTGATCGCCTCACACCAGCCACGTCCCATCGGATCAGCGAGGTGCTGCGGTGTGTGCTTGGGACCACCTACGTGGCACGGCCACCGCACACATGGGGAGCGCCCCACGAGCCCCACGCAGCACACTAACATCTCCTGTCACCTCCTGTCTCCTCGCCCTGCTAGGACACTGATTGTCCCCAGCTATTTCTAGCAAAAAGGGCAAGCGGTGGCAGACAGCCCCTTAGCAGGGGGACAGCGTGGGGAGCGACCCCGACTTCCCAGCACAGATGCAGAGGAAGGGCTCAGGGCCACTATAGGGGCGCACAGCTGGCGCCTTCGTGCGTGGTCCTGGGACGGGACGCAGGCGGGCAGGTCTGCTCCCCGCCTGCCGGCGATCCCCGAGGGCTGGGGCCGGGAGCACTGCCCTGGCTCCTGGCACCCGGTGCGCTCTGCACTCGGTGCTGCCGCCGCTCCCCCCCACGTCCCATGTCCCACTGGAGCCTCTTCTCATCACGCGGACGGCAGCAAAGCCCAGAGGGAGTCCCCAGCGGGAGCCTGGCAATTACAGGGAGCCACCTCCCCTAGATGTGACATTTCTCCCCACCGCAGTGCTGTGTGGAGACAGGCTCGTCAGACCCAATTAGCACTGAAGTCCCCCACCAGCTACAGGGGGGGGCAGTTCATGGTGTAAATAAGCAGAGAACAAGAGAGACAGACGCAGCACTGCTGCGGTGGCACGGGTGCGCAGGGCAGCCGGCGCAGGGGCTGCGAGGACGCCGGTGCGCAGCAGGGGCCGGCGCCGGGGCACCCCTCAGCCCAGAGGTGCCTGGAGGAGAGCGCGTCTGTCCCACGCACAGGCACTCACAAAAGCACGGGGGGGGCAGCAGCTAAACCGCCATGTGTGCACTCCGCGGAGCACTGCTTGGTGCGAGCGCTGCGTGCTGCGTCCTGCGCTTCTGAGCACTAGCAGAGTAAGCCTAATTAATAGCAAAATGAGAACATGCCTGGCCAGCCACCTGCATGTGTGGCAGGCTGCACGGCCAGAGGGGCAAACAGACACCTGGATGGGCAGAAGGCTTGGGTGAAACTGCAACGCCCCGATTCCCATAGGGCTGATGGGGAGAGGGCTCTGGCCATGTCATTGCCTGCACCGGGAGGGTGTGAGATGCCTTTCCCTGAGACTGAACGGGCAGTGGAGGAAAGCGCTTCCACGCCCCAACCCAGTGTCGACGCCAGGGAAGCAGAGCTGAGGTCGCGTGGTCCCAGACCCTGGCAGGGGGCCGGAACCCCGTGCACGACCGGCAGCCCAGCTGCAGCATCTGTGCCAAGCTGACACAGGGACAACGAGATGCAGCCTGGGCTCAGAGCAAGTGAGCAAGCCCACCCACCAGCCACTAATGAGGCTTTCCCTGATACATTGCTTTTACAGAAGATAAATGCTCTGCCGCTGAACCGGAGCAGCTCTCCTTCCAGCTGCAGCCAGTCAGCTGTCCTTCATGAAAATCACCCCATCTATTCCTGGGAGCGAGAGCTGCTCTCCACAGAGATAAAGGGACCAGATTCAGGCCACGTAACACCAGGACCCTGCTCTGGCCTTTTGACGCGTGGTAGGACCTGGCTGCAGAGCAGTGATGTGCCTGAGCCCGTGCCGGGAGCCCCGGCAGCACACTGGGGAAGAGCTGGCACCGGTGTGCCGGAGCAGCTCCTCGGCAGGCCCAGTGAGCCGAGCCCTGCTCCGAGGACAGCGAGCACCCACGCTGTGCTAGCACCCGTGCCCCTCCAAATCTGCCGCTGAGGGGTCCCGGCATGCCGGCTGCCAGCCGCGTCCCGGCGTGGCTTCAGTGTCCTGCCTGGCACGGGGATGGCAGGGCCAACGTGTGACCGTGCCCTGGCACGGTGTACCCTGCCGGGGGAGATGCTGCCTTTAGAGCCACGAAGAGAGCCGCGAGGAGAGAGGGGAGGCTGCAAGCTCACAGCCGGAGCGTGCCGCTGGTGGGGAGCAGCCTGTGAGCCCCATCTGAGGACCCTTGCAGAGGGAGGGTCAGCCAGCAAAGAGAAATCATCCCAGGAGGGGCAGCTGCACCACCCTGCCCTCAGAACAGCCCAAGCTCAGGCTCAAATGGCATCTCTGTCCCTGCTGCCCCCATCCCACCTGCCCTGGCGCAGCAGCCCAGCTGCCCGGGCTGGGTCCGGGTCCGGACCCCCTGCTTGGTCTTGGCTGCAGCAGAGGCCGGGGAACAGCAGTCCTCCGGGTCCGGACGAGGCATGGGAATGCATCCCCAGCTCTGCCACATCCCCAGCTCTGCCACATCCCCAGCCGGGGAACAGCAGTCCTCCGGGTCCGGACGAGGCACAGGAATGCATCCCCAGCTCTGCCACGTCCCCAGCTCTGCTGCAGCTCTGCCCGGAACTCCAGGGTACCCTGTGCTGGCCGAAGCACCGATGAGCACACCTCTGCGTCCCTGGGGGTGCACGGTTGCCCGCTGGGCCCCAGGCTGTGAGGCGGGGCTGCGTTTTGCACCAAACTGTCTTCTGGCATGACAGGCACTGCCGGCTTCTCTCCAGTCCCATGGGAGCCTCCCGGCAGGCGCAGAGACCTTGGCAATGGCCTGTCCTTGGTAAATCAGCACCTCTGGCCTTCTCCCGCAGGCTGGCAGAGGCTGGCAGGCGACGTGTCCCCTGGGGCTGGTGCGAGACGAGGGCGCGCTGCAGACCGCGCGGCGTCGGCCCTCTCCTCCCGGCCAGCTGTCACCCCTGTAACTCGTGATTAGCAGAACGCCGTTGTGCCGACGCGGGCTGGGGCAGCTTTGGTGGTTGCAATGAGGGCGGTTGCCCGACACCCATGAGAGGTCTGTACGTGATACCCAGCGACACCCGTGAGCAGTCCATACGTGGTGCCCCCCAACACCTGCGAGCGGTCCGTACATGGTGCCCCAGGAGCAGGGGCAGCTGCGGGGACAGCGGGGCTGACAGCCCTCTGCGTCCCCAGCTGCTGCGGGGCCACAGACAGGACGGGTCCCTTGGGACAGGGATGAGCAGGACGAGGCGCAAGGACACAGCGCTGCACACATGGCACAGGGACAGCTGCTCCCTATGTGCCCTGTCACTTTTTCCCTTGAGCTTCCAGCAATGGCCTCTGCCAGGGACCTGGCACAGGGGGTCTTAGCTGGTCCTGTACAGCCGGGATTGTGTCTGTCCTAAGGCGCTGGAGGCGTTTCTGCGACAGAGAGCTCCTCCGCTAGGAGGGACAGGAGAGGAAAAGCTGCGACTGTGTTAGTGCCACGTCTCCCTGGGGACAGCTCAGACCTGGGCAGGGTGAGACCCTGCAGCCCTCGCGGCTCAGGGTGCCCTGAGCATCCACCCTGCCACGGGGACAGGAGATGGAGCGTAGGCGGGCAGGTCCCCTCCGTCCCCCGACACAGTCCCCAGGAGTGAAGGCTCGCAACTCCCCTGCACCTCTGCCTCGTAGCCAAATTAGGAGCCTGAGGGGTGGAGGAGAGCAGGGGCCCTGCCGGGAACATCCAGGGTGCCAGAGCTGGCTCTTACCTGTAGATGATGCAGGCACAGTCCCGGCAGGTCCCACAGTTGGCGATGTCTTGCCCTGTCCGGTACGAGTGTCGCCTGCAACAGAGCAGAAGTGCTGTGAGCCTGGAGACCCGGCCGCCGTCTGCCTGTGCCTCCCCAGTTCATAATCCAGCAGCCAAGAGCCGGGACCCAGCTCCTCTCCTCCCTGAGTCCCAGCTCCTGTCCTCCCTGCGATCCAGCTCCTGTCCTCCCTGGATCCCAGCTCCTGTCCTCCCTGCGATCCAGCTCCTGTCCTCCCTGGATCCCAGCTCCTGTCCTCCCTGTGATCCAGCTCCTGTCCTCCCTGGATCCCAGCTCCTGTCCTCCCTGCGATCCAGCTCCTGTCCTCCCTGGATCCCAGCTCCTGTCCTCCCTGTGATCCAGCTCCTGTCCTCCCTGGATCCCAGCTCCTGTCCTCCCTGCGATCCAGCTCCTGTCCTCCCTGGATCCCAGCTCCTGTCCTCCCTGTGATCCAACTCCTGTCCTCCCTGTGATCCAGCTCCTGTCCTCCCTGGATCCCAGCTCCTATCCTTGCTGGGATCCAGCTCCTCTCTTCCCTGGTTCCCAGCTCCTCTCCTCCCTGGATCCCAGCTCCTCTGTTCCCGAGAGATTCCATTTGCTGCCAGGCCAAGTGCGGTGCCTGTCAGCTCCGCAGATTTCTCAGATGGTTGCAAATCAGAGACAGACACAGCAGAAGCCCCGAATCCTTCACACCTCCTTTCATGTCCATCCCAGAGCTGCACCTCGTGCCTGTGGCCACCCCAGGCCACCGTGCATCTCCCCACACATGGTGCCACAGAGGTGGCGAGACCGTGGGCAGCGTGAGTGCCCTGACGGATGGGCAGAGGGAGATGCGCCAGACTAATCACCAGCCAATGCCAAACTCAGGATTTATCTCTTTTTGATGCTTTCACACCAGAGAAGCATCATCCTCCTCCAGGGAAGGTGCACGGGACTCAAATTAAGCTGACGAGCCCCAAAGCTCAGCTCAACCTCAAAGCAGTCCTCCTCCCCAATCCCTACAGAAGGTATCTGCACCCCAAATGTTTCTGCTCAACACCAGCCCCGGCGCACCCCCCGGCCAGCTGCACGCTGCGCAGGGACCACACGCCGTGCCGCCCCGCTGGGCGAACGCCGGCTGCCTGCCCTGCTGCCCTCCTGCCCAGAGCTCCCCGGGACCATGTCTGTGCTCTGGTCCCCCCACACAGAGTGAGTGTCCCCGGTGTCCCCGCTGCCTGCCGGCAGCATGTCCCAGCTCCTGCCGCCCTGCCAGTGCAGGGTGTCTGCTGGCTGCAGCGTCCTGGCACCCCAGGGGCCAGGCAGCTGCGGGGCACCGGGTCAGCAGCGAACCTCTCGCCCGGCTGCAGTGCCAGCCCGGTGCTCCCCTGAGCCCGGCAGCCTCCATGTGCCACCGCTGGCCCTGGCTTCGGCTGCCGGCAGGATAGCCACCACCTCCCCGGGGACATGGCCCACCGATGTCTCTCCTGGCTTAGCAGCCTGCAGCTTCTCTGAACAGAGCTTGTGTGCCTTTGGCTTTGCAGCCCTCCCGAGCCCCCGGGGTGCCGGGGCTGTGCCAGGGCTGTGCCGGGGAGCTGCCCACGGCGCCCGGTGCCCCAGCACTGCCAGCAGGTACTCCTCAGTGGTGCCCCAACTCCGGTTGCTCTCACAGCTGTAAGAAAAGGGCTCTATGAAATGCTTTTGGTCACCCTTGCAGACTCCGTCTCCACATTTCCATTGCCCCTCTTAGGCAGCGCAGGCTGCAATTTTTGGGGGACAGCTGAGGAAACACCCCCATATCCAACTTAGCAGTCACATTTTCCTGTTTAAAGCTTCCTCCTATCACTCGACCTTGATCATGATTGTTCTCAGCCCTTGAAAACTAGGTTTTTTAATGCACCAGATTATGTATTACAATTGGGATTCTACTCTTAGCACGTAAATTAGATCACTATACCTTTTTTGTATATGTAAGGTACATATATGTGTGTGTGTGTGTGTGTGCGCGCGGGTATCTAACATCATATAAACTGCACCTCTCTACCAGGATGAGATCTAACCCTGATATAGGTGTTTGGTGTGGGATGTTGCCAGCGGTAGACGCCTGGACCCTGCGAGGACACTGTGAGCGGCGTCGGGGCTGGTAGCACTGCTCTGGTGCATGGCGGGTGCCTCGGAGCCACCGTGCGTCTGCACGATGCAGACTCGTGGCAAATGAGGCCACGCTGTTCCTCAGCATCAGGACACTAGGATAATTTTTTTATGTGATTTCCCATCCCATTCCTTATGTCTCCAGGCATCTTGTTTGCTCATTTGACTGCAACAGTATACAGAGCCGAGATCTTAATTAAGCTGCCCACAGTGAAGCTAAATCAGCTTCCCAAGCAGACAAACTCAATTCTGACAGTGGGAGCAAACCTGCCCTCTCAACAGAAACCACTCTGCGCACACCCTCGCCATACCCCGCAGGGACGAGGCTCGGCATGGCCACGGCACGGCCACGGGTCTGCGGGCGCCCCAGAGGGCAGCACCGCAGGAGGGGGTCACTCCCCGGCCTCTCTCCTCCGAGCAGCCGCGCAGCCCTGCGGGCAGCAGACCCTCGTGCAACCCTGACAGGCGAGGGGCAAGCGGGCTGCGCCGGGGGCTGCACGGCGAGGGACAAGCTGTGCCGGGGCTGCACGGCGAGAGGCAAAGAAGGCTGTGCCGGGGGCTGCACGCTGACGCGCAGCAGCGGCAGCAGTGATCGCGGGAGGAGCGTACCCCAGCCCTGGCCCTGGCCGGAGCCCTGGCACCGCTCTCAGGTCCCGGTCCATGGAGGCAGGAGCAGCACTGCTGTGCTCGGCTACAAGAAGCACTTTTTCAGCGCTTTGCTCTGAAAAGCCAGGAAAGCGCAGGCGGGGTGCTGGTCCCCCCGGGGACCCAGAGTGTGCTGAGCTGCTGGTGCTGCTCCTCTTTTGGGGTGAACAGGGCCAAGCTCCAGACCACGCTCTCCTCCCCGCCGGCGCGGTCACCCGTGCTGTGCTGGGGCAGGAGTGACCAGGGCGCGCACAAAGCCGACCGGGGCAGGCAGCTCCTGCGCGGCCAGGGGGGACGTGTGCTCAGAGCCCGTGGGAGCTGGCGCCCCAAGGGCCGCTGGCAGCTCCTGGCTGGGACGGGCACACGGCTGCACCCGCGGCTGGGCAGCCTGCGCCGGGGAGGGAGCATGGCGCTGCACGCCCCGCCTAAACACCCGTGTGGGCTTGCACGCTCTTGCTAATGCCTCTGTGGGATCCACGCCGCCTCTCTTGCCCCTAATTGGGAGGAAGTACTCAGCAGTCATTCATTTTAGATAAAACAATCAAACACCTGCGCAGGCACCAGGGCCAGGACTACCAGGAGCTGCCCATCTGGCAGGTCCAGCTCTCCTCCCGTGTGCCACCCTGCCTCCCCAAAAGCCGCGTGCCAAGTCAGACACACCAATACCGCCGAGGCAGACACTGAGCGCGGTGTCCCTGGCAGGCTGGGCCCCTCTCCAGCTGGGACACCAAACTAACGAGCTGCCAAACTGACGAGCTTTCCTGTCCCGGTGCCGCAGGCTGGCCCCACGCGGCTGAAGCGCAGCACGGCTGTACCTGAAATGCCACCCGTAAGCAGCGCGGGGGATGCTCCACAGCACCGCGGTCCCCAGCGCCCCAGGGCCACCTCGCAGGCAGATAGGTTGAGGGCAGGATGGGTCAAGCTGTGCTGCTCAGCGCGAAGCCTCCCGGGCTCTCCCTCCAGCCCAGGCGCTCCCGGTGTGGGCACCCAGGTGAAGCTGCTGCCTCCCTGATGGCTGACCCAGGGGAATGATGGCAGGAGCTTAATGGGAATATCCTGAGCCGTGGCCACTGCTCGGTACCACAAAGGCTGTGTGCGCGTTTCTCCTCACCGCTTCTTTCCCCACGAGGAGCAGAGAGCACCAGCTGCACAAGCACTAGAGATTGGGAGCACATTTTCACCCCAAGCGTTGTCAAACACTGGGACAGGGGCCCGAGAGGTGGGGGATCTCCGTCCCCCTGGACACTAAACCGCAGCTGCGCAAGGTCCCGAGCAGCCCGTCCTGGCTGCACCCACCTTCGGTGGGCATTGGACCAGAGACCTCCGGCAGCCCCTGCCCACCAGCACTGCTCCGGGTGGCACGAGGGCAGCTTTGCCCGCACTTCAGTTACAGCCAACATGGGCTTCGTTAGGTATAACGACCGGATCACTGCACTGCCCTGGTGGGACCTGGCCATCTCAGGGCGTGGGTAACATGCCCCAGAGGGTTTTACAGGAGGGTGCCAGGACCGGCACGGGGTGAGCAGCGCCTCGCATCTCCAGGGAGGCTGGTGGCCCTTGTGTGAGATGAGTTTGGAGGGTCTCAGCTCTGGGCCATCACAGACTAACCTCTAACACCTTGCTCCATTTGGCAAATCTACCTGGGAGGCCAAGGAAAATTGGTCCAGGGGATGCCCTGCCCCACCGCCCATGGAGCAGGTCCTGGGCAGGGCAGGGCAGGGCAGGACTGGGGTGCGTGGGCACCTCCACGGGGCGCAGACATGTCAGTCACTGAGGCACCGGCCGCCTAATTTGTGCCTTAGGTAACTTGAAGGATGGGGCTGAAAGCAGGCGTGAGAAATAGGGGGGCTGTCCCCCAGGCATGGCAGGGAGGCTGTCCTCGGGGCATCCGCCATGGCTGGCAGGGTGCAGCATCCCAGGTCTCTGCTCCCAGTGACCAACGGGCACATCAGCTATGCCAGAGCCGGGCAGGGGGCCCAGCTCCCCTCGTCCCCCTGCCCTGCACCCCCTGCACCCTTTCCCCGGGCACGGGGAGGGCACCGTGGGCACACGCAGAACAAACCAGGGCAGGCAAGACATCGCACCAAGACGCGGTGTTGCGTGTGCGTGGACGGCAGCTCTGAGTTTCTCAGAGGTAAATGCGTCTGGGAGGCGGCAGCACCCAAATCTCTGGCAGGGTGCCCCCATCCTCCATCCACAGCCCCCCCCGGGATATCGGCCCCCCCAGGCCCCCGCCTTTGTTCGCGCCTGCTCACCCGTCCCGCTGGGCCTCCTTCTTCTCCAGGTCCTGGATGACGTCCAGCAGCACCCGGATGGTTTGTTGGCTGGTCTCCAGCACCCCTTCCAGGGACTGCAGCTGGGACTTCAGGTCCCCCTGCTCCCCGGGCCCCCGGGGGCCCTCTCCCTGAGATGTCTGGGTGTCCTCGTCCCCCGTTGGTGGTCCCACCGGCCCCTTGGCCACCACCACCAGCTGCAGAAGGTCCTGGACGTGGCGCAGTGTCTCTGACTGCTCAGCGGTGAGGCAGGGCTGCCCATGCCGGGGGACCTCCGGTGCCTGCCCCGCTGGCTGCGTCCCCACACCGGGGCCCTGCAGGGCCGGGGGCAGCGGCTCCCCGGGCCCCTCCAGTCCTGCCCCGCCATGCCCAGGCTCAGCGGCGCGCAGCCGGCTGCAGATGCCACGGGGGTCCGGATGGCCGCGCGCAGCTGGTGTCTTCTCTGGTGCGGTGGTGGCAGACCCATGCCAGCCCAACACGGGTGGGATGGGGGCTGGCGAGGTGCAGCAGGGTCCCCCCCAGGGCACGCCGCAAAGCTGGTGCTGGGGTGGTGGGGGGTCCCGTGGGGGGTTGCCCTGAGCTGGCTGGCGGAGGCTGTGGGTGTCCGTGGCGGGGACGGTCTGCTGGCGGTGTGGCGAGGGCTGGGGCGGTGGGCGCCCACGGAGCAGGCTCCACTCCGAGTCGCTCCGGCCGAGCCCCTGTGGCTCGGCAGGCAGCTGGGGCTGACCGCAGGGCATGGAGGCCGGGCGCAGGGGGACCCCACGGCCGTCCCTGGGCTTCCCGCGGAGTCGGGCGCAGGCAGGAGGTGGCAGGCAGGGCTCAGGGGCGCAGCTCTGAGCCGGGGAGTTGCAGCAGGCAGCGGGGCACCTGGCTGTGCCAGGGTAAGGGGGACAGGGATCCCTGGGCGGTGGCGGTGGCACACGGCACACCGTGGCTTGCTGGGCGGGGGCTGCGTCACGATCATGCACGGGGAGGCTGCCCGGCACCTGCGGGGGCACAGCCCGGCTGGCGCCGGTGGGCACGGCCCCCCCTGGGCACCAGGTGCTCCCCACAGTGGCAGCCAGCACCGCGTCCCCAGCCACATCACAGATGCTCTTGCTGCGGGGCTGGGAGGCCGGGAAGGGCTTCTGGAGGCTGGGAGAGGTCTGGATGGCGGTGCTCATGCACGCCTTCCTGGGCATGGGCAGTGTCAGCGAGCCCAGCTGGGCCTGGGGCCAGCTCCGCCGCGAGGCACAGAGAGCCGCCGGCTCAGGGGCATCCCTGGGGGGCGGTGAGGCACGTGGGGTGTTGGGGCCAGGGGCGGCCGGGGGCCCTGGGGTGGGGCTGGCTGCCTGCCCCACGCCGCCCTCCACCAGGTCCTTGAAGCGGACCTGCTGCGTGCGGTTGCGCCGGCGTTTGAGGCGGCTCTCGATGTCGGGAGAGTCACGATTGAGCAGCACTGAGCGCACCGTCATGGCTTTCTCCTGGCCGCCCTCGCTGGTGGGGGCCGGGACGGGAAGGGGCTCGCGGCTGACCATGGCTCAGGGCCCCGGGGCCGCTGCCCTGCGGCGGGGTGCTGCGGCGGGGCACGGGGGGCCGAGCACCGGCGGCCAGAGCCCTGGGCTGCACCCGTCCCCGGAGCTGCCCGGGGTAGCGGGCGGCCTCATCCCGTGCCACTGCGGAGAGGGGATGCTGCGTGGGAGGCAGATGAGGGGCCGCTGGCCATGCTGCCCGCTGCCTGGCCCTACAGCCCCTGGCACGCTGCCCCGACAGCCCTGCCCGCCACCATGCCTCCCCAATGGTGCCGGCAGCCCATAGTCCCGCCACCGTCTGCCCTGGCTCAGTGCTGCCCGCAGCGGGCTGCCCGGGGCGCCGGGTGCCGGCCGTCCTTGTCCACGGCTCCTGAGCTCCCGGACCTGTGGGGACAGAGAGAGGTGGGTTAGCCCCAGCCCCGCCGCTGCAACCCCCCGAGGACGGGAGCGTCCCCAACGCACCGTGCTGCCCTACGGAGCCGCTGGCCTCTGCCCGCCTCTGCGCGCTCCCTCCCAGCCCCGCCATCACGAAACACAAAGAGACAAGCTTTGATCTCCGGCACTGCCTCTTCAGCACAAAGAGAGGAGGAAAAAAAGAAACCCCTTTAGCATAAACACGTTATAAGTTCACAGCTCAAATCAAGCAGAAGCAGCTGTTAAAAATAGCTCTGCCTCACTGGGGCTGGTGCCTCATGTTCGCGGGGTGCTGGCAGCAGGAGGGCAGGCATGGGGCAGGCACAGGGGGCTGCTGCGCGTGGGCACGGGGCAGAGCTGGGCTGGGCACGGGGGGCTCCTGTGTGGGATGGATGGACGCGGGGCATCCGCTGTATGCGGGGCACCGGCTCTGCGTGGGGCTGGACAGGGCGTGGGGCACCCAACCTGTGTGGGGCATGGCTAGTGGGCACGGGACCTGTCGTGCGTGGGGCAGGGCTGCACCGGGCACAGAGGACCTGTTGTGTGTTGGACGTGGCCAAACTGGGCACAGGGGACCTGTTGTGTGTGGGGCATGGCTGGACTGGGCACGGGGACCCATCCTGTGTGGGGCATGGCTGGACTGGGCACGGGGACCCATCCTGTGTGGGGCATGGCTGGACTGGGCACAGGGTCCCATCCTGTGTGGGGCATGGCTGGACTGGGCACGGGGACCCATCCTGTGTGGGGCATGGCTGGACTGGGCACGGGGACCCATCCTGTGTGGGGCATGGCTGGACTGGGCACAGGGACCCATCCTGCACGTTGGCACCCACCAGAGGTGCGGCAGGGCTGGCTGGGCTGCAGGTGTGGGGGACCCGCTCCATGAGCAGGGGGAGAGACTGCGGCTCGGGGACACTGAACCACCTCGGGAGCGTGAGAACCAGCCGAGAGGGAGAACGGGCATCACGGCTAAGACACCGACTTTGGTGAAACCAGGGGATCACTCCCTGCCCCTCACCGTGGGGAAGGGCGGTTGCTGGTGTCTCTCCAGCTCTCGGCCCCGGCTCTGCCGCAGGGCTGTGGCTCAGGGGGGCTGCGGCGGGGGTGCCTCTGAGAGCGAGGTCTCCCCAGGGCATCGTACCTTCTGCCACCGTGCAACCCCTGGCAGCCTGCCCGCCCGCGCCGACCGCAGCTCTCACCTGCCCTGCCTCATGTGCAGGCACGTGGCACAGCTCCCGCTCGCAGGGCCACCGCAGGGACCTGGCTGCAGCACCGAGGCCGCAGCTTGTGCCTGGGGACACGACCCTGATGCCAGCAGTGCTTCCCAGGCGGCAGAGGGGCAGGATGCGGGGGGCTGGCCCTGCCCTTGAGCAGGGGCTCTCACAGCGGGGGGATGACACCCAGCCCTGTCCCCTTCCCTGCCATCGTTAGCGCACAGCTATGCAGGGCTCCTTCTCCCAGCGCGGGCAGGGCAAACCTCCCTCCGCAGCCCTGTCCTGGCCATACCCCCCGACGCCAGCACCGAGCCCCCATGCCCACCTTGCTCTGCCTCTGCCCACCCTCATCACCGGCTGCTGCCCCGGCCTGTCGCACTGCCGGGGCATATGACACCACGGAGCACGGGGTGCACGTGGGGAGCCCTGCCCAGGATGCCCCTGGGAAGCAGAGAAGGCTAACAGCTCATTTCGGGAAGCAGCGCCAGGGACAGGGCGGGAGAGACGGAGACACCAGCCCCGGCAGGCAGCAGCGCTGCTTCGCCTGGTGGTTCAGTCTCCCAGCATTCGGGGTCTGCAAACATCCAGAGGTACCTGTGGCGTGTGCGAGGAGCGGAGCGATGTGGGTTCCCCCGTGGCATGGACTCACCTCCTCGCACCATGCCATGTCCCGCATCCCGCAGCACCACGGCTGGCACCGGCCCGTGCCCTGGACCACAGCCCGCATCCCCCCGGTGCCTCCGCACCCTCTTCAGCACACCGAGACAGGAGCCGTGCTGGCTCCGCAGCCCTCCTGCCCTCACTGCGGACAGACACGCGGCACGAGCCAGCCTCCCCAGCCCACCTCGCCGTCTTGCCTTGCTCCTGCTGTAACGAAGCAGCTGACTCAGCAGAGCGGCCTGGAGTCACCCTG
This sequence comes from Gavia stellata, assembly GCF_030936135.1. Classification (NCBI taxonomy): domain Eukaryota; kingdom Metazoa; phylum Chordata; class Aves; order Gaviiformes; family Gaviidae; genus Gavia; species Gavia stellata. The sequence continues at coordinate 206,483 of NC_082598.1, read as the reverse complement.
CACTGGTAACGAGCAAACTTCCCAAGTGCTGAGCGCGCCGGTGCCCGGTGCTTCCCTAGACCGGCAGCAAGCCACCAACCCAGCAGAGCCGGGGGCTCACGCACCCCTCCCCGGCACTCTGCGCCCCGGTGCCTCCGCACCCCGCCACAGCATTAGTCGGGATGCTGCTCCACGCGCCGCCCAGCCGCCCAGCGCTTTCCTTCCCGAGCTTGGAGCCGTGCCCAGACACCGGGAGATGTTTGTGAGGCAGGACGCGACGGAGACACAGCGAGCGGAGGGATGGGGCACCTCGTTAGTATGGACAGCAACAGGCAGAGGAGAGAGCTGGCTCGGGGACGAGGCCAGCACCGCCTGCCCCTGCGCCCCGCGCTCGCCGCAGCCTGCGTGCGAGCCCGGCAGGAGCAGCCCTGCGTTCACGCCTGCCAGCGGGCACCTGGCCCAGGGCAGCAGCCGTGCCGGCACCCACGCGGGACGGGGCAGAGCCTGCCAGGGTGGCGAGGGGCCGCGGGGCAACCCCCTGCCCGAGGTGCTGCCGCAGCCACAGTCACCGCTCCCCGCTCGTGCCGCAGCGACGGCCGGTGCCCAGAGCTCAGCACCCCCCACCCAGGTACCGCTTCAGCGTCCTGGGCTGCGTCTGTGCCAGGGCGGCAGCACGCCGCGCGGCAGAGGGAGGCCGGCTGGCATGTCTCCGCGCTGGACTGGCCTCCTGAGTACAGCTTGGGACCAGCGCGGCCGGGCTGAGCGCTCCCGGAGGGCAGCCTGCGTGTGGCCAGCCTGCTCCAGAGGTTTCCTTAACGAGAGCGCTAAGGGGCATGGGGCAGAGGGTGCCAGGAACTGCTTCAACAGCCGAGCGCGGGACAGGAACACTCCCGGCATGGTCCGAGCGCGGATGCAGCCGCCATGAGTCCGCAGCAGGGACCTTGCTGAACCACGGCCGATGGTAGAGCGAGATGATTCTCTTCCACTGCCTGCGCAGCAAACACGGTGCTGTCAGTCAGCAGGGCCTCCACCGAGGCACCCTCTGCCTCCCCAACCGCACCGCTGGAGAGATCAGAGACAAGCCACAAGGACAAAGAAAAAGTCCATAAATTATACATGCACTAACTCCATTTGGGAACAGCTCTGAGGATGTCAAACACCAAAAGCTAGGACCCTCCCACTCGTCTCTGCGTATGCTTTATGGCACGGTTAGGTTTAGTGCCACGTTCGGGCGCTGTTTGCAGCGTGCCGGCATCTTTGAGTGCTGATAGAGTCCTGCTGTAGGACAGAATCAGGACTGTGCAACCCAGTGGCTGCGGTATCTGATGCGCCCCCCTGTACTGTAGCTGAATCCGAGGAAACTGCTCTGCCAATGGATCCGTCTGGAAGCGTGGCTCCAGGGACATTTTGGATGCACAGAAAGAGCCACTGGGAAGGGTCTGTGCAGGAAGCAGAGGCACCCAGCATCCAGTCACACCAGCATTTTCCAGATGCTATCCTCAAGCATATACACTGGGAAACGGCACTCAGCCCCACGTTCCCGGGGCCACACGCTCACCCACGCCCCCCCCCGTGTTTCGCTACCTCAGCCGATGCACCGCATCGCATGGAGTCATGCGGCACGCAGTCATGCTCCCCGATCGCCTTCCTGTGCCCCACCAGCTCCCCCGTGAGCACCCCAGTACGGGGACCTGCGCTGCTCAGACTGGAGCAGCAGGAGCAGGGACGTCTGCCGCTAATGCCACCCTACCCCAGAACATGGGTCTGGCCAGTCCGGCAGTGCTGAGGGCTGTCGGGAGGACAGCGCTGAGAGACGAGGTGCTGTGAAGCTGGAGCCCCTCTGAGGTCCCAAACCCACAGCAACCCCTTCCAGGGTCTGGTCCGTCAGGAGCCCAGGGCTGCGGTAGCTCCTCGCTCCTGGGGGACGATGGGGATCGGGGACAGAGGCGGGCAGGGGAGGGGATGGCTGAAGGGGATCCGTCATATCTAATGTGTCATGGATCTATCTATGTCATATCTACTGGCCCTCTACTGAGCCCCGGCGCTCTGCGCTTGTGTGCCCCGCTGGGCTCTGCGCCTGCGGGACAGGGGACATCGGGGTCCTCCCTGGGGTGCATCGGTGGAGAGCAGCCTCGGGAGAGCCCGAGCGTGTGGGACGGGGCAGCGGCAGAGCCCGGGCGCAGGGCGGGCCGGGCCGGCGCGGGTGGGCTGGCACTGGCCGGGGCATGCGACCGCCAGCCCAAGATCGGCCGAGGGCTGCAGCGGGGGAACGGGCTCGGAGCCTGACTAGTAACAGCTGAAGGACAGCAGCATGTACCAGCCATGCCAGTCAGCGCAGGGCCATGGAGAAGACGGCACATCAAACCAATTTGCTGTCTGTTTTGATGAGGTTCCAAGTCTGGTGGATGAAGGTAAAAGCCTCGATGGAACAGACTTGGATTTCTGTGAGACATTTGACATTTTGACGAAGAAAGGAGAATAATACGAAAGCAATGTGGCACACATTAAACGGATTAAAAACTGGTTAACCAGCATGTCTCAAGACATAATCATCCCACGATCATCGCCAATTAGCAGTGCTTCTGCCCAGCTCCTGCAGAGGGGCAGCCGGGCCCCGCGCGGCACTGGCTGTCACTGACCCAACAGGAAAAAACTCACCACTGGGAAAACGTGCGGATTATACCAAGGCTGAGAGAAGGGCAAGGAAGGAAAAAGACAAACGCAAAGCCGTGAGAGGAGCACGGAGCGGATGCTGTGCAGGAGGGGTCTCTGCTGCGGGAGCCTCGGGCTCCTCTTCGGCCGAGCAGGCAAAGTACAGCAAAACACGTCGGCTGAAAATCAGGGGTCAGCGCAGTCAGAGGAGCGACTTTCTGAAAAAGTGAGGCCAGCCGGCGCTAGAGCAACGTGGAAAGGATTTGCACGGTGGTGGATCATCCGTCTTGGTAAATTTTTAAGGTCTGAGTGTTTTTCTCCTCTAGTTCATATGGGAATTACAAGCGCATGAATAAGGTGAGACAGCAGGTCACATCAGATGATGTATAGATAAAATCAGACGACGCCACTATAATGCAATAGATGACATGAGTACTTCAGCGGTGGGCTCTCCGGTTCAGCTGGACGCTCAGCACAGTTGGGAATGATGTCTCCTCTGCTGAATGAGCCCAGGAGCCGAGGAAGCGTCAGGGACCGCTTCCTATGACCTGGCCGTGGACACCACTGAACTTCAGGTGCCAACTCCCACCCAGTCCTCAGATTGTCCTCACTCCCCGCAAACATCAAATGCTCCTCAGAACGACGGGGATTTGTGAGCAGCGCTGGGGCTGCATCCCCTGGCTGCCATCCCCAGCCTGGAGCCCTTCGGATCCATGAACCTGCCGTGCCACCTTGGATGGTGGGATGCAAAACCTGGTCCTGCGTCACTAGCCCATGCTTTGCTGATGTGCTGTCAGCTCCCACGTGCAGCCTGTAAAGGGCTTGTGAACGCCCCTTGGAGAGCCCCATGACTGGGTCACCCCTCCTTGGCCAGTAGTGACTGATGGTGAATTTTGTGAGAGGGAGGCACTAAATCTTCCGGTTTTGCATCTTGAGACTCGTCTCTCATGGGCTGCAGGGTTGACCTCAGAGGAACAGAGCCCTGTTTCACACCGTCCTGTCCAAAAATACCGCAGAGCAGAGGGAAAGCCTCCAGCTGCCTGCTTGCCTCCTCCTCCTCCTCCTCCGGGACAGCAAGGCCCAGCTCAGCTCTTCCTCCTGACTCAATGGACGTCGGTGTCCTGTGGGAGAGACCAGCCCGGGACTGATGAGGCTGCAGGGCAGACGCCAGCGCACCCATCGAACAGCGGGACCGCAGGCACCGACGGAGGGTCCGGCTGCCCTCCCCAGCCGTGAACAACCCTGCCCTGCCCTTCCTCCACCCATCCTCCACCTCATCCTCCTGGTAACGTCTGTGGCAGAGGGAAAACCAGAGCAGACACATAAATCTTCTCCTCAAGACGCAGGAAGCCTGGAGATTAGATTTATGAGAGAGGAAGTCATATTCTCCTGGAACTGCAGAAGAGAACAGCTAATTACCCAGCTCCTCTCACTGGGCACCACGGCTTATCTTGGGACAAACCCTTTGCTTTTCCTGATCTCTGGAAAGGGAAGAGGTGCTACTGGTGCCGAGAGGGGTGGCAGCAGAGGATGAGGCATTTGCTCTCAGCGGAGGACCGGGCAGGAGCCCGGTTCACCACACATCACTCAGCAGCAGAGCTTAATCCCGCCTTGGCTCCGGGAGGACTCGACGCGCTTGTACTGGGATCGGAGCATCTGTGGGACTCAAGGATGGAGGACCAAGAGCATCTCCTCAGGCAGCTAGCCAACCCGAAATCCGGTTCCTTGCTGAGGGAGCTCCACCACGAAGCCAGCTCATGCCCTACCCTCGCGGTTCTCTTGGAGGCTCTTCCAGAGCCCGGCTGCGCAGAGGCTCACAGGCCTTCTAATTTCCTGCAGGCACTTAATCACGGCCAGTTTATATCCGATTGTGCTCGTGCCAGTACAGTGCTTCCACTTGAACGGCTCTTCCCCCTCCTCAGCGTTCAGCCCGCCTGCCTTCACAGCGAGGCAAACACGTTCTTTCTCCGGCCATGCTTTGCCGTGCTCAGCAAGTCCAGCTCTGCCAGCGTCCCCCGAGGCCAGCTCCCCGGGGCTCCGACGATCCTCCCAGCCTCCCTCCGCACCCGCAGCGCTTGACCTCCTCCCTCCTGGGAGCGTTCAAGGCAAGGCCTTGGGCTCTGCTCGAACACCGCTGGGGCTCCACCAGAAACACCCGGGCTAGTCCGGCTGCGGACGGCAGGCACAGTCCCCTGCCGCCGGGGCGATGCCCTGGGTGCCTCGTGCTCTGCAGCACCCCGGCGAGCATCGCCCGGGGCCTCCGGGGAGCGTCGCTGACACACACGGGTCCTCCCCTGCATCAGCTGGGGCCTGGTGCAAGCGGCAGCTCGCACGAGCGGAGGGATCTGCACGCATCTCTATTTAGGTCACTGGCTGAAGTGCTCTGCAGGAAAATTAGTCACTCTCCCAGCCACAGGGCCCAGGAGAAGGCTCTCGTCGCCCGGCTGGAGCAGGGAGCCCCCGCCACCCACCTCCCTGCAGTGCCAGCACCCCCGGGCACCCTGCGGGCGCCTCTCCAGAGCTGCCTGAGGCTCCCGGCTGCCGTCGCCACACGCACCAGGGCTAATGCCCCGTGGAAGGGATCCCATCAATTAGGGAAGAAGCAACAACATCCTCCTCCCGGCACGCAGGGGTCATCGACTCTCACTCGCATCGCTCCTCTCTCTTTCAACTGCAGATACGCTGGTGCTGTCAGATGGAGACTTTACGTGGTTGGGAGACGCAGTGAAATACAAAGCCGTTGCACAAAGCCTTCAGAAGCCAAATTACTCCTCTGTCTCCCATGGATGCTAATATGGCTGTCATGACAGTAGTGCCTCTGCTCTCACTGCTACCCGCTCGCTTTCCCACCTCTCTTTGCCAGGCAGAGGCATTTTACATGACAGATGAAGAGGTAGGGTGACCTACCCAGGGGAGCACGGGCAGACTGTGGCAGACAGCCCGTATGGAGCGGGATAAGGTCGGGACGAGTTTGTTTCACGTCCCAAGGCTTCCCTCAGCTGCCTCCGTGTAAGAGCAGGTGAGCCTCCCTTGTGCAGTCTGCAGCCGCTGTTGGGCACTGGGCTTCAGCACCTTTCCCAGGGGCTACAGAAGAGACCACCGCCGGAGGAAGGAAACACCTTGTTTGGCTGCTTCCTTCCCAGTGAACGTGGCGTGGGCAATATCACATTCCTCCAAGTCCCAGAGACGCCTTGCACGGCTGCACGGACGCGGGAAAACACCTGATGCGGAGATCCGTCCCGGAGAGCAGGAGAGCTCGGCCGGTGCCCAGCACCGAAGCACGCAGACTTTGCCCGCGCGTCCGACACGGGCTATTCCCGCAGTGATTACAGGACAAGGGAAGGAGGAGATGGCCCAAAGACTTTCGGCCATGGGAGATGCAGCTCATCACAAGACTTCCCGCAGATCCACGCTTTCCTGGGGAGGAACGTCTCCCCTCTGGGAGGAAGGCGCTCAGGCACCCATCTGGAGCCAAACCGCCCCAGCGAGCGGAGCAGCCGGCCGGGCTGGGGAGCCCTGACAGACTGGGACTCCGGGTGCTCCTTCACATGCCAGAAGTCTTATTAGAAAGCCACAGGCTGTCCACAAAGCACATTTCTGGAAAAGGCTAGAAAGGCTTCGCCGCCCAGCAGTTCACAGAGGCGACCGCACTGCCCTGGCCGACTCTGCACGCGCCGGACCAGACTCCCGGGGGCTCAGCCCCGGGCACAGGCAGTGCCCCCCCAGCAGCCTCATCTGCCCCCACTGGGCAGCTCCCCGTCCCGCCAGTGCTTGCCCGGCCGTGGTCCCTGCAGCCAGCGCGGGAGGCCTCTGCGGCTGCGGCCTCCCAGCACAGATAGGGAGAATGTAATTTCAGAATACAAATTCCTCCCCTTAAGTGGATTTCCAATGCCATCTAGCAGCCACAGCAGCCCCCCCCCCCCCCCCCCCCCGCCTTTATCTTTATGCGCTTTAGACAACACTGGCTACCAGGGGAATTTAGGAATTAGCAAGTGTCTGTCTTTGATGTGTGCCTCGGTTTCCCCACCCACCAAACAGTCAGGATGATACAGACCATCTTCGTAAACATCCAAGAGAGACCCTGTCCGAAAGCACCAGTTAGGACTGAAATAGTATTGTTACTAGAGATGGGAATAGACCCACTAATTATTTGTGGCCTCTGGATGCTACCATACTATTAAATAATTATAATAATTATAATTCATAAAGAAGATAACCTCAGTCTAATGGAGCTTCTGCATTTAAATCCACTCTGCTCCTCTGAGCACACTGGAAGGACTGAACACTTCCCGCAGAGAGGAGACATGCTGGGAAAGGACGGCGGGTGCCAGCCTAAGCCCGGCTTTGCCTGGGAATCACTTTCCCGGCGGCTCTCCGGCCCCCTTCCTCGGGCAGCACTAGCAGGGAAGGAGCGCAGCCGGCAGTCCCCAGCACCTCCTGCCACGGCGGCTGTCCCAGGGGGCTTGCTCCCGTGCCCCCCGGGAGGTGACGAGCGTGGAAACCGCCGGGAGCTGCAAGCTGGCAAGGAGCACTCCGCGCCTTCAAGAGCAGGCAGGCAGCCCGGCTGATGCCCGCCGTCCCCGTGCGGGCACACGCTGGCAGAGCCCAGGTCCCGGCGATTACTCATACGTGTCCACCTCATGCTCCGAACATGAAAAGGGCTCTGTGGAGACCTCTTCTCCAGGCTCTCCCCACACTTCTGTGAGGAGCTGCGGCTCTACCTGGATTTTGCGTGTGCTCCTGCGGGGAGGAGACGGACTGTAGCCGCCCCGAGAGCTGCGCCTTCCTATTTCATGGGGAGCAGCTAAGGCTGCACCCGGCTCTGCTCCTGCCTCAGCCCCACCGGCAGACACAAAGGCCTTGAATGCAGAGCACGGCGCTGGGAGCTGCTGGGAGCAACGTGGGCTGAATCCCTCCAGCGCGAGCAGCCGTACCCTTGGCCGGCGTCAGCGTGGCGTGCGGTACAGAAAGTGTCATCCCTGGGATCACGCGTGTGCGTGTGTCAACCAAACACAGCCCCGGCTGATGGACGCGTCTCCCACCGAGGGGGAGCGGAGCACCGGCCAGCCGGGCCGAGCAAGGCGGGCTGCTCCCGGAGCGCAGCTCCCTCCCCGCATCTCCCGCACGGAGCTGCCCGGCGAGCGGAGGTGCCGCGGGCCGGGGCGGCACAGCGGGGCAGGCGGAGCGGGCGCGGGGCTGCAGCACCGGGGGCCCCGACCCTCGGGGGTCTTCGGCCCCTCCAACACGGCAGCTCTCAGCGCGGATCTATCTCCCTCGCCCGCACACCGCGCCGCCGCCTCCGGCACGGCCGTGTCCCCCGCAGACCCCCGCACCGGCAGCCAGCGGCTTGCCCGGTGCGGCGTGCCACCGGCGCCGCGCGGGGCGCCCGGTGCGGGGTGCCCGGTGCGGGGTGCCCGGTGCGGGGAGCCCCCGGCCGCCTTGCTGGGGGGTGCCCCGAGTGGGGTGCCCGGCGCGGGGTGCCCGGTGCGGGGTGCCACCGGCCCCGTGCCTCCCGCGCTTCCCCGCACAGCTCCTGCCCGGCGCCGGGCGGAGGAGGGGAGGACCGGGGAGCGCTGCGATCCTCGGCGGCACGGGGCGCCGGGGCGGCCGACGCCGCCCGGGGCCGGGCACCGCGCACCGGCGGCGGGGAGGAAGGGGCACGGCGGACCCAGCCCCCGCCCGCCCAGCCCGGCCCCCTGCCCCGGCCCCCCGCATCCCGGGGGGCCCGCTGCGCCCGGCCCCCGGGTGCCTGTACGGCCCCGGCGCCCCCGGGCTCCCCGCACCGCCGCGGAGTCCCGGTTTCGGGGCTCCCCGCCCCGCTCCGCGGCTCTCGGCCCCGCAGCCCCCGCCTCGCGGCCCCGCCCCGCCCCGGCACCCCCGGCCGCGGGGCTGCCGCGCCGCCCCGGGTGCCCGTGCCGCCCGGGGTCCCGGTCCCGGCCCGGGTGCCGCCGCGGCGCTCCCGGCGCAGCGAGCGGGCGCCGCAGGGCCGCTGCCCGCAGAGCCCGGCCTGGCCGCTGCCCCGCTCCGCTCCGCTCCCCCGGCCGGGGCCCCGCTCCCCAGCCCGCCCGGTACCTGGTGCTCGGCGGCGGCGGCGGCGGCGCGGGTCGGGCAGCGGCGGGCGCGGGGCACGGCGGGGCGGAGCCGCGCGGGCTCGCCGGGACCGGGGCGGAGCCGGCGGGGGCGGGGCCCGTGTCGGCGCCGGAGCGGCGGGCGGGCGCCGGCGGAGCGGCGGGAGGGCCGCGGGGTCCGGGCGGAGCCCCGCGGCGGGGACCGCGCCCGGGTGCCGAGCCGAGCTCCGGTAGCTGCAGCCTCTCGGCCGGGTCCCGGGCGGTGCCGGGCAGGCGGGGAGGGCAGAGCCGAGCCGAGCCCCGCCGGGGATGGGACCGGGACCGTCGAGGCTCCGGGCAGCGCCCGCCCCGAGGGCTCGGGGCCGGGCACACGGAGGGGCGCGTCCCCCGTCCCCCCGCCGGCCCCGGCCCAGCAGCGCCGCTGGGCCCGGGAGCAGCTGCACGGGGCCGGGAAAGGCCCCGGTCCGCCCGGCTGCGGGCACCGGGGAAGGCGGCCTCGGCGCCAGGCGGGGCGGCAGGAGCCCGGCCGCCGCAGCGGGCGGGGGCTGGGACGGGTCCCCGCGCTGGGGAGCAGCGGGCGGGAGTGCAGCATCCCCCGGCGAGCAGAGACCCTCCGCTCCGCCGTGAGCCCGTCCCGCCCGCGGCCCTGCCGGTGCCGGGTGTGCGGCCGCGCTGGGGCCGTGCCGGGGCTGCGGGGGCTCCTGGAGGTGCTGGGCGGTGGGGCTGCGGCTCGGGGCTGTTTGGGACCGTGCGTGCCTGTGACCGCCCAGCGGGTTCGGGGGCCCCGTGCTGTGCCGGGCTACCCTGGGCCCGTTCCCCACGCGCACGCCGTCCACAGGACAAGCCACATCCATATGTGTAGCAGTGCCTGGCTGTGTGGCTCCCAGTAATGTAGTTTAAATACGGTTTCCCTGGAAGAAGGTGTCGCAGGCGGTGCGGGGAGTTCACCTGAATCTAACTCCAGCAGCCACCAGAACAGCTGTTTGCAGACGGCTGAACTAATCTCATTAAATCCCCAGAGCCGACCGGCTTACCACAAAAGTTTCCTCCCGTCGCCTTCTGCCTTGCCCCTCTTTCCCCACGGGGCTGTGCTGGTTGGGCAGCGCTTCTCTCTGCAGCGATGGTGGGTGACGTCCGCCCCTGGCTGGTGCATGAGAAATGGCCCCCCAGAACCTCGGCGACAGCTCAGGCTGCTCCTGCTCCGCTCCGGAGAGCAGCGGGGCTGCGCAGCCGGGCTCTTGTCAGTGGGTAAGGTGAACCCGGCTCCTGCCACAGGGTCTCTCCCGAGACCAGGGTTCTGTGGCGTCGCACATGTGGATGCTCGGGGAACATAGGTGGATTGGGGCACTTTCCCCACTTTGCCAGCGCTTGGTGCTTGCTCCCTTGCAGGGAGGGCATCCCCTGCTCCTGAGCCGAGTCCTGGGAGCAGGCCGTGCTGCACAGTGAGGAGGGACTCGCCTCCAGCTTTGTGGGCAAGTTGTACTCGCTCAGACTCGTGCAGGCAGGCAGCCGTGGGCAGCCGGCGACCTGGGCGTCTCTGCAGGATCGCTGCCGCGCACCTGCGTGGCCTCCTCGCATGGAGCTGCTGCTGGCCCTGCTGCGTGCCGGCGTTCAGCAGGGAAACCTCAGGTCTGTGGCTTCGCTTTGATGCTAAAAGCACTGGGATTTATTGGGGTTTTATTCATTTGCTTCTCAAAAGATAATTCCCTGCAAACCTGCCTGCACCCTTGAGGTCGGCCAGGGCTGGCCGTGGGGCACGGCGCTTCCCTGCAGCAATCCCTGCCGCGAGCTGCAGCCCTTCCCAAGGAGCTCCTCCGGCTCTGCTGTTGGGGCTGCTCAGGGGCCAGCGGGGCGAACCTGGAGCCCTTGGTCACAGGCAGCAGCCGAGCGGCCCTGGGCTGTCCCCTTTGGCCTCTGAACCCCCCTCCCCGCTGGCTGCTCCATGCAGCTGGCGAGAGCTGGCTGGGGCTCCATCCCTGCCACGGAGTGAGGGGATGCCGGAGCGGGTGGAATGAGCCAGGAGGAAGCTCCGGCAGCGGCTGAGCTGCCCTGTACCTTCACGCAGCTGCTGGGGCTGCTCCTGCGCACCCGGGACGGGCAGTGGTGCTCCGCACCCAGTGGTGCGCTCTCAGCACAGCCGTCTCCAGGGAAGTGTTGGCACCTGAAGCCACCCCAAAAGCTGTGTCGGTGACACTGGGGCATGGCAGGGCCTTCGCTCCTCCTGAGCCTGCCAGACAATGCATCCTCCTGCTCTTGCCCCCAGAAATAGCCGCCCTTTCCTGCAGTTTCCAGTCCCGGGCGCATCCCCAAGACAGCTTCCCAGCTCAGCAGTTAGACGTGGGCTACGCTGGACACTGCTGGAAACTGAGTCTTTAACAGCAGGAAGCGTCAGGCGCTCTCGTGGCCAGGCGTTCGCCCCTCCTCAGCCCCGGCAGGGCCGGGCTTCCACCACGCTGGAGTGGCCTGAACAACCCCGGGCTCTGCCCGTCCCCAGCACACCATGGCGCTTCCAAGGGTGGTTGGGTTGGTTTCTATGTTCCCCGGCGTCTGCGGCTCGGGTGGTGGTTTGCGGGGTGACAGCACCCTTGCTACGGTGGTTGATGCTGAGAGCAGCCAGCTTTTCCACGCGCTGACTCTGCCGCTGCGCTGCGGGGGCTGGACCAGGGCTGCTGCGTCCCCGTCCCCGGGTGAGCTTGGGTGACTCCTGAGAACCCTTCCCCAGGGAGTTCCCTGTAGCTTTGTCCCCAAAGCTTCCTCTTAACGAGTCAATATTCAGGGTGCTTTAAGGTCTGTTGCAGACTCAGATTTTACATTAGAAGTATCGTCAGGAAAACGCTGCGCTGATTAGCTCAAGGGAAGATGAAATGCTGTAGTGAGCAGCAGGTGGGTGTTGCACCCTGCCACCCACACCTCTTGTTTCACAAGCAATGCAGCTGAGCACAATTTGGAGATCAGGCACGGCCTTTCTCAGGGTGCAGAGACGGGCAGCCTGTGCCACTGCCGCGCTGCTCATCTGGCAGCAACGCTGTGAGCGCCCAGAACAGGAGTGGAGTTAATGGCTCAATTTGGGACCCTTCGCTAGAGGCAGTCTAGACACATCGGCCTCCGGAAAGAAGCTGCTTGCCATTTACAAAATGCACTTACATCCACATATTGCCTTAAATTACCTTAAAAATTACAGATGTGTGCTACAGCAAATAGGCTCTATAGTTACAACTGCGTCCTCACCAGCCTGGTGTCAGAGCTGTCCCACCTCCAGAGTGGGATGTGTTGGACCGGGAGAGGAAGGGCTGGCTGCAGGAGCCGAGGCTGAGTGGGGCAGGAGGAGAGGTCTGGAGAGCCAGGGAAGAGGGGACCGCGGAGGGCGAGGGGCCCCCAGGGCAGCTGGGGCTCTGGGTACGGACCCGCTGGAGGAACATGGGTGGGTGCGCGGACCCCTCGGGACCCCAGTGCACCCCGCGGAGCCAGCCATGGGGCGCCCCTCGGCCCCAGCGCACCCCACGGTGCTGGCCATGGGGCCTCGGCAGTGCCTGAGCAGCTCCTCTCCCCCAGAGTCACTACGTTGCCTGCATGGCCGCCATCCTGAGCCAGATGGACAAGGACCACTACAGCTCCTACATCAAGGCGTTCCCCTCCCGGCCTGAGCTGATGGTGAGTGCTGCCCCATGCAGCGAGACCTGGGCTCTCCATCACCCGCACCTCCCTGCCTCTCCACCCCACATCTCGGGGCATCCCACCGGCCCCAGTGCTCTGCTTGCATCCAGGCACCTGACACTGGTGCCACCTGCCCTGGACCCCAGCACAGCCCACACCCCCTCTCCACGGAGGTGAAGCTCCCAGCCCCAGTGCTCAGCACAGCATCACCCCGGGAGGGCATCATGGTCGAGCCCAGCTCCTGACATCTCCTCCTCCCCGGCAGGACTTCCTCATGGAGACCTTCATCCTCTTCAAGGACCTGATTGGTAAGACGGTGTACCCCTCCGACTGGATGGTGATGAACATGGTGCAGAACCGGTGAGGACCTCTGGGCTGGGAGGGACCTGCGGGCGGACATTGGGGCTAGACGGGAGAACCTGGGGTGCCTTGCCGGGGCCTGGGCGGGGGGCACGCTCCCTGCTCTGTCGGGCCACTCCGGCCCCATCTGGGAGCCGGGTGGCAGAGTTGCTCTCTGCAGCCCCGTCTGTGTGCTTGGGGGGCAGCGGGAAGCTGATACCAGACACCCCACCCCTCCCACCCTGGGCGTTTGTGCATGGCGTGGATGCCGGGCGTGCAGGACCGGTGCATCCGGGTGGCACTCGGCTGCACCGCAGTGGGCAGAAAGGACCAACTGGAGTGTGGGTGCGGGCGGGAGCACGCTGCGAGGCCTGGGACCCGACTACTCCCCGCACTGCTCCCCACCTCACCGTCGCTGGGAGCCACCAGCCCGGCTCTTCCCGCTGCTGCAGGGTCGGTGGGCAGGCAGCGCGGCTGCCCTCCGCTCAGCGCCCTACGGCCGCTCACCCCACAGGGAGTTCCTGCACGCCATCAACCAGTTTGCCACAACCTTGACGGAGATGTTCCTGAGCAACAGCAGCTTCGAGCTGCAGGTGAGCGGGCGCTGCCCCGGCCCCGGGGCTGCCTGTGCCCCGTGGGGGCCAGGGGGGTGGGACGGGGACCCAGCCTGGCACTTGGTGCTGCCTGCCCCCCGCCGAGCCACCCAGCCTGGCATTCGTCCCTGTGTTCTCACCGCAGCTTTGGAACAACTATTTCCACCTGGCCGTGGCTTTCCTCACCCAGGACTCCCTGCAGCTGGAGAACTTCTCCCAGGCCAAGCGCAACAGCATCCTGGCCAAGTGAGTCGCCCTCGCTGGCCCTCCCCACACGGCCGCCTGCCAGCAGCGCCTCAGGGTCGAGCTCTGCAGCTCCACTTCAGGTTCCTGCCCCAGCCTGCTGCCACGCCATGGGGTCAGGGATTTTGGGATGAGCTGGTTGGGCTGTGCTTGGGCTCCTGGCCTGGGCGCTGCACCCCAGGCTGCGGAGCGATGCTAACCATCTGTCCTGGCAGGTACGGGGACATGAGAGCCATGATCGGAGCTGCCATTCGGGACATGTGGTACAGCCTAGGTGAGCCACAGCGTGGCCAGCAATGAGGAGGCTTGGCAAGTCTCTGCAGGCTGGCGTTCATCAGCACTGTCCCCAGAACGGGTGCTGGCGAGCGGGATGTTGCCCGTGTGGGGCATGAGTATTTGCAGGTGTGAGCAGGGTGTATGAGCCCGCAGGCACGCAAATCTGCAGGTGTGCAAGCCGTGGGTGTGAGCCCTCACACTCCCCTCTCCAGGCTGGTGTCCGCCTGTAGCGCTGCCTTCCCATTCCCCAGTCCCACGGGCTCCTGCCTTCCCTCGTTTCTCCTGCACGGGGTCTGGCAGCGGTGCGGGTCACACTGCCAGCAGCATCTCGGGGCCAGGCAGGTGGGGAGGGCGCAGCATCTCGGGTCTCTGCCCCACACCCCAGCAGAGAGCAGGGGGGGAGCATGTGGGGCAGCCCACAGCGCGGCATCAGGCACATCCGGAGGCTGGGGCTGTTGAGCCTGCCTTTGGGTGACATCTCACGTGTGCGGGATGGTGGAGCAGTGACAGGTGCCTGCAGGCTCCTGCATGGGTTGTTCACATGTGCCAGAGCCTCTGGACCACCGGCACAGCCCCAGCTGATGGTCCCATAGCCGAGTGTTTGCCGTGCTGTCCTGGCCATACGGCATCACCTGCCCGCCAGCACGGCTGCCCTGGAGGATTGCCCGGCTCTGCTGCGGCCGCCTGCCCCGGGCGTGCAGCCCTCTTCCCGGCACCGCTCCCCCTCCGCTTCCACGCGTTGCTGCCCGTTCGCAGCCGCGGGGACCCGGGCCAGGGCTGGCCCCGGGGAGCAGGCTGCAAGAGCCCGGGCCCCCCAGCATTCCCTGCCCTCCCCAGGCCATCGCAAGATCGAGTTCATCCCAGGCATGGTGGGCCCCATCCTGGAGATGACTCTCGTGCCAGAGCTGGAGCTGCGCAAGTCCACCATCCCCATCTTCTTCGACATGATGGTCTGCGAGTACCAGCTGACTGAGAGCTTCAGCCGGGTGAGTGCCCAGGGCTGCGGCCGGGCCGTGGCGGGGGGACACCGTGGCTGGATCCTGCTCCTCACCCGGGCTGGACCGTGGCTGGATCCTGCTCCTCACCCGGGCTGGACCGTCCCTTTCGGGGCGGGTGCAGGTGACGCTTAGCCTCCCCTCTCTCATCCTGGGATGTGGGGCTGCAGGAGGGAGGGCCGAGGGACAGGGGACAAGGGAGCTGGCGGGCATATGAGCAGCAGGGAGAGCCGCAGGGTGATGCAGAGGATTTCCCGTGGATGAGCAGGGACAGGTCAGGCGTCACCCACTCAGCCGGCCCCAGCACTGGCTGGAAACAGGAACACAGCGGGGAGGTCTGCACAGACCTCCTGCATTTCCACTCTGTCTTCCCTCGTTGCTGTGAGTTTTCGCCATGCAAAAGGCTTTTCCAGTTTATGAGTAGGTGGCATTTCTCTCTACTGAGCTGGAAGCCTTTCCCCCTGTTGGGGTGTCCCATGGGAGGAGGGGGGCTGGGACTGCCCTGGGAGCCGCGGGTGACACGGGTCCTGCTGCAGCCCCTTCCCCAGCCCCTTGCTCGCACCTGGGCCTGCAGCCACAGGAGAGCTGCACTGGAGGAGAGGTGCGGGCACGGCGGGGCTCGGAGGACCTGAGGCCTTCGCAGGCGATGTCCCCAAGCCGTCAGGGCACAGGGGCTCCGTGGCTCGGGAGCCGACCGTGGCAGTGCCCCTGGCCCAGGCAGACAGGGACCCCCGAGTGCGGGAGGTGCAGACCCCAGAGGGACCCAGCGTGGAGGCAAGGGGTGCCGGCGATCAGATACCTGGTCCGGGCCTTCCCATCCCATCCCATCCCATCCCATCCCATCCCATCCCATCCCATCCCATCCCATCCCATCCCATCCCATCCCATCCCATCCCGTGCATGTGCAGGATCCCCCAGGCTTTTGGGTCCATGGACTGCAGCTGGAGCACAAACTCCATGGACCTGAAGGCTGAGCATCAGCTGGGAGATGGGGGGCCGCAGGCAGACCCCGTCCTGCCACCCCTGGCAGGGAAGGCTGTGGCTTTAGGGGGCACAGGGCACTGCCCCGAGACCCCCAGGGTCAGCTGGACCCAGGCTGCTGGGGGACGGCGTCGAGGCCAGCACGGGAGCGGGACGGGGACCTGGGGAGCACGTCAGGGACCTGGAGAGCGGATGGGGCCGTCTGTGCCGGGGCAGTACGGGGGCCCAGCCACACCAGGGAGCACTATGGCCTGGGAGGGGGGACAGGGACCCGTCTGTGCTGGGCAGTCCTGGGGGAAGGGGCTGCAGCAGCGGAGCCTGGGGGCTGTTTGGGGGCCTGAGCTGGCTCCAGCTCCCACAGCCCCCCCTGTCCCAGCGCTGCGGCCCCATGTCCCGGGGGCTGCAGCTGCAGCAGCCTGGCGCCAAGCTCAGCGCATCCTCGGCTCCTCGGCTGTGCTCATGCGTGTCTCTGCAGTTTGAGGATGAGATCCTGCACAAACTGGACAGCGAGGTGGAGGGCGGCCGGGGAGACGAGCAGTACAAGCAGCTTTTTGAGAGCATGTGAGTGTGCAGTGGCATCCCCGCAACCTTCTCTCCAGGGCACGACCCTTTGCTGTCCACCATCCTCCCGCCCCAGCTGAATCTCGGCCATCCCGCTCCTCCTCACGCTGTGCTCTGACCCAGAGCATGCCTCTCGGGGGAGCGGGACCTGAGAGGAGGAAGGCTGCTGCTCCAGCAGCATCATGTGCCCCTTGCACACCGCTGCTGCCCCAGCCAGCCTGTCCCTGCCTGCCCCCGGCAATGCCCCTGCCCCAGAAATTACCCCTGCCCTGCCCCAGGTGATGCCCCTGCCCAGCCCAGGCTTTGCTCCTGCCCCGTGGTGCCCGTCACAGATTCGTGTGCAGGGTGGCTGGAGCTGTCAGGTCTCTCCCCCATTCCTGATGTGCCTGGTGGGGGGCAGCACAGGGCTTTCCCCGTCCCGCTCCTGACCAGGGGTTGCTTTTTGTCCCTTGTTGTGGGGGCCTTCCCCCCCTGCCATTCCCTGCAGCTTGGGGGACCTAAGCCGGGGCAGTGGTGGGAGCGTTGCGGAGCTGAGCACACAGTGAGACCTGTGACCTCTTCTCCTCCTCAGCCTGCTCAGCTGCTGCCGGAGACACCCTCAGCTGGCCAAGCCCGGGGAGAACTTCGTCGCACTGGTGACCGGGCTCCTGGAGCGGCTCCTCGACTACCGGGCTGTTATGAACGATGAGAACAAAACCTACAGCATGAGCTGCACCGTCAACCTCCTGGTGGGCACCTGCCCCATGCCCCCAGCTCCCCGGGGCCAGCAGGGCTCAGCCCCACCTCCCCCAGGTCCCCCCAGGGGCTGCGGTGCCCCTGGCACAGCAGAGATGGGGTGCACGTGGTGCCAGACCCGGTGTCCCCTGGGAGGTGCTTGCTGGGAGGCACCGTGCAGCTCCCCGCTGCTGAGGGCAGCCCAGTCCCCACGCCGGGAGGTCCCAGCAGCACCATGACCCAGAGCAAGGTGTGCGAGCATGGGAGGCTGCGGCACGTGCCCCCTCCTGGGCTCACTCAAAACAGGCTCATCTGCTCTTCCCCAGAACTTCTACAAGGAGATCGACCGCCAGGCCATGTACATCAGGTGAGCACAGCCCTGGGGAGACCGGCATCACCCCGGGGTGAAGGGTCCCAGGGCCCCGAGCTGCTCCAGCCCCTTGCCGCCCTGGCCCCAGGCACGTGGGATGGGGATGGCGGAGCCAGAGCGGCAGGAGGGGCAGGGCGCCGGGGGCTCTGCCTCCCACCTGGCTGCCAGGGCAGGACGCTGCCCCGTGGGGGACCATGAGCCGGACCCTGAGCCACACCGGCCATCGTGCCCCGCGCACGGTGCCCTCGCTCCCAGGTACCTGTACAAGCTGAAGGACCTGCACGTCAGCTACGAGAACTACACCGAGGGAGCCTACACCCTGCTGCTGCATGCCCGGCTCCTCAAGGTGGGGCATGGGGGGCTGTGGGGGACACAGGGGGCCGCAGGGGCTCAGCCTAACAGGCTCCCACTGCCTCCGCGCAGTGGTCGGACGAGGCGAACACAGCCCCCATGCAGGGCTTGCACAGCCCCAGCCTGCACACCCAGCGCCAGCTGAAGGAGGCTCTCTACAACCAGATCATCGACTACTTCGACCAGGGCAAGGTGAGCGCGGCCGCGTGCCCCTGGCAGCACCCCTCGCCCCGGCCAGCCGGCAGGAGCTGGGCAGTCCAGGGCAAGCCCACCTCCCCGGCCACTGCCGCCTCCTGCTCCGAGCCCCCAGCCGCAGCCCGGCTCACCTGCCCTCCCCGCCACCATGGCAGGGCTGCAGCTGCCTCGCAGCGAGCCCGGGCTGCATGCTTCACCGCACAGCTGCGTAGCTGCGGCGGCGGTCCTTCCCCCCGTCCTGTCCCATCGCAGCCTCAGCCCCATCGCTGCCTGGGGGCACCCCGGGAGAGGGGCTCGCCGGGGCAGGGGGCTCGGTTGCTGGTGACAGCAGGAAGCCAAGTCCTGCTGCAGCCCACCAGTGCCCAGCTGGACAACCAGCCTGCATGGGGAGACCCCTCCCTTCCTCGCTGAGGAGCAGGGGTGTGGGTGTCCCCACAGATGGGGCTGATCTCCTCTGGAAGCCCCCAGTGCCCCCCTGCCCCAGCTCACCCCGCCCTGGCCCCATCTCATGCAGATGTGGGAGGAGGCCATCCACATCTGCAAGGAGCTGGCGGAGCAGTATGAGAGCGAAGTCTTCGACTACGAAATGCTGAGTGACATCCTGGTGAGTGCCCGGCTGGGCTGGGGAGGGGGCGGCTGCCGGCAGAGCGGGCTGTGGGGAGGGACAGGGGGTCTGCAGGGCTCCCGTCCCGCAGAGGAACCCCCTCCGTCCCCACTCCTGCCCCTCTCCCCCTGCAGCAGCGGCAAGCCAAGTTCTACAAGAAGATCCTGAAGGTGCTGCGGCCCAGCCCGGACTACTTCGCTGTGGGCTACTATGGGCAAGGCTTCCCCCCCTTCCTCCGGGTAAGCAGCCCCTGGCCGCGCTGAGCCCAGCGCTTTGCCAGCGGCCGGCAAGCTGCACCTGCCCAGGCCGGTGCCGGCACCCACGCCAAGCCTCACGGCTGCCGCCGTCTCAGGGTAGCACCCTGCGAGCCGAGCCCCGGCAGCGTCCCCGCTCCTGAGGGATGGGGCCGCTCACCGGGGTGGTGGCCACGACTGGGTGAGTCCGCAGGGCTGAGCGCCAGGACAGGCTATCCCCGTCTGGGAGAAGTGGAGGAGGTCTGGCAGCGCATGGGGTCCCTGCCCGCTGGGACAGGGGTGTCCCCCGGGACGGGGCAAGCGGGGCACGGGCAGGAGCTCGGTGCCTGCTGGGAGGCAGCCTGGCCCTGGCTCGCTGCGGGGTGCGGCGCAGGGTCTGCGAGCCCCGGCTCTTTGGGCACACTGCTTCTAAGACAGGGATTTGCAAGGGTCAGAAGAGAATTTTAGCCACAAGCAAAAAGCACAAAGTGAGAAGCCACATCCCCAGCGGCAGGTGAGGAGCCACTGCTCCTCCAGATCCCTGTTACCTTCTCCGGAACACTCCGGGAGCGCCGGCAGAGCGGTGGCTCCAGCGCTGCCCCTCCAGCTCCCGGCCCATGCTCCAGCAGCAGGGAGGGTTGCGCGTGCAGTGGGTGTCCCAGTTCTGCCTCCTTCTCAGGAACGACCTTGGGAAATGCCTCACGTTAACAGCTCTCACTTCGGGTGTGCTGCCAATTCTGCCCAGGCCATGTGCCAGCCAGGCAGCGGATGTGACCGTGGCCCCGAGGTGCCATCCGGCGCCACCAGCGCCCGGGGATGACGCTCCTCTTCCCAGCACACACCGCGTGCTCTGCCCCTAAGGCAGCAGCTCATCCAGTCGAGCCTCCTCCAAGGACGAGCGGCGCGGCAGGGTGGGCTCCATCCCAAAGCTCCTCTCCTCCGTGCCCCGGCCAGCAAGTGCCTGGCCATACCTGCACCCCTCCGGCACGGAGCAGTGCCAGGTCCGGGCGGGTTTGTCTGCCAGCAGGCACCCTCCCTGTGCTCCGTTCCCAGAGGTGCTTGGTGCTCGCCTCTGTGTCTGCCACCTCCATCCCCGCTCGCTGGAAGGGTTTGGCCACTGTCAAATGAAGCCAGCAGCTTCACTCTAGCCATGCCGAGGGTTATGGTCCCTATTTACAAACAGTTGGAGACAGACTTAGAGAAGAAAGGCGTGGAAAGTTGTGGTTCTCCCTAACGCACGATGAAGGGGCTCCTGGACTGTGTCCTCTGCGCACAGGGATGTTGTATCTCTGCCGGGCTGTCCCTGTGGCCCGCGGTGGGGCAGGTTCTGCTCCATCCCTGGTGCGTGGCTGTACTTCTGCTGTTTCATGATTGCGGCACACAGATACGTGTGTCTGCACCGTGTTGTACCTGGGGTGCAGGGACAGATGTGCGTTGTATTGTGCTTTTGGTGCAGAGGTGGGTCTGTGCTAACGGTGCTATTTATGAAGAGATTCGGGTACCTCCGGGGTCAGTGCGGGAGCCCCGCCGACCCTCTCCCCGCTGACCCTCTCCCCGCCGACCCTCTCCCCATCCCTGCAGGGAGGTGCTGTGGGCAGGGGTTTGCTCAGCATCTCTCCCTTTTCCTGTGCTGGCAAACGGGCTCCTGGGGTCCACCCGTGAGGGCAGGGCTCGTCTTTCCAGACAAGAGCAAAATGTTTCACCCCCATTCACTGCTGTTGCATTCCTTAGGTTTTTAATCTGCTCAGATATAAGTTGGCAAGCTTGGTGGTGTTCTTCCATCTGAAGTGTTGGTCTTTATTTTCCCACTCCACTGTTAGGGCCCAGCAAGGGCAGCACCGTTTTCATGGAGGTCACGGCAGCTTTCAGGGGCTCCTTGCTGTCTCCTGGCTGGTTTCTGTACCCACCGACCGCAGACCCCCGTCGCTGCGTCCCCAGCCAAAGACCTTCGCTCCAGAGCCCTGGCTGTCTGAGCCAGCCCGCCCTTTACTTCCTTTTTCCTCCAGTTGCTGGGTTTGGGGAAATATTTTTTTCTAGGGGGGGTCTCCTGCTCAGCTGGGGGCTCAGCCTCGTCAGCGCCTGCACCCCTAACACACCGGGGCTTGCTGCAGCCGTAGCATGGGGCCGAGGGCTCCCCAACCCCGCTCCGCAGTGCACTGGGACAGGCTGCCATCTTCCTTCCCCGCAGAACAAGGTCTTCATTTACCGGGGCAAGGAGTACGAGCGCCGGGAGGACTTCGAGATGCGGCTGCTGAGCCCCTTCCCCAACGCCGAGAAGCTGAAAAGCACTTCTCCACCCGGCCAGGACATCACCGGCTCCCCAGGCCAGTGTATCCTCCCAGTGTGGGGACGGGCTGGGAGGGCGGCTCGTTCCCTGTGCCATCACCCCCCGCGCAGGTCCTGCAGCACCTCCCCACTCACCCCTGGGGCTGTCCCCCTCCGGGCCCTGGGGACCCTCTCCCCTGTAGCCCCCGTCCCCCGCAGTGCGCACTCGTGGCTCCTTCACTCCCGCAGATATCCAGTGTTTCACCGTGCAGCCAGTGGAGGAAGCCAAGGTGCGGTTCAAGGACCGGAGCATCCCGGAGCAGATCACTAAGTGAGTGCCCCAGCGTGCAGGAGTGCACCGGCTCTGCTCCGTGTGGGAGGGAGCGCAACACGGGACATCTCCCATCCTCTGCCCCTTCCCTCCCCTGCAGTTTCTATAAAGCCAACCATGTCCAGAAGTTCAGCTACTCGCGGCCGTTCAAGAAAGGCCCAAAGGATCCAGACAATGAATTTGCAGTGAGTGCTGGCGGGGGCTGCCGGGACCCCTGGCTGGGAAGCACAGGGAAAGCTGGGGGGACCCCGTGAGGAGCCAGGTGTCCAGAGGAAGGGGGATGCAGGAGAGACAGGGGGTCCCCCAGTCCTGGGATGGGGAAGGTGGTGGCCCCGTGCCCATGGGAAGGGGAGTTGGGAGCTCCCTGCCCCAGGGGGCAGCCAGGGGTGTCCCAGGGTGATGGGGAGGGGGGTGACAGGATGACTGCTGCCCTCCCTGCAGACCATGTGGATTGAGAGGACGACCTTCGTAACAGCCTACCCCCTGCCCGGCATCCTGCGCTGGTTTGTGGTGACCTCCACCACCACGGTGAGGAGGGGGGTGCGGGGGGAGTGGGGCTCTCCCAGGGCATCCCTTCCCCGACCAGCATCGCAAACCCCAGATCCAGGTGGGCACGCTGCCCCCAGCCCCTTCCAGGCTTCCCAAGCTCAAGCAGCTCGAGCCGGGGTGCAGGGAACACATCCTGCCTGGTGCCCCGGCTGAGCCCCTGTCCCGGTCCCCACGCCCCGTCAGTCTCTGCTCTCAGTGCAAACCCGATCCAGCCCACCCAGCGCTCAAGCCCCCAAACCCCGCAACTCCCAGCTCGCTCCTCTGCCCCTGTGGTCCCTCGGGTGCGTGGCCCGGGGCAGCGCCTGCAGCAGAGCAGACTCAGCTCTCACGTGCACCCTCCGCCTGCAGAGCGGGGTGCGAGCACGGCCCCCTTCGCTCTGCGAGCACAGAGCCCAGCTACCACCCCTGCCCAGCAGCGGGGGACCACCCCCCTTTGGCATCACCTTGGCCCTCGCTGCCCCGCTCCGGGGGCTGATCTCAGGCCAGTGCCCCATGGGAACACTGTCCCAGCGCACAGGGAAGGGTTTCTCTGCTGACACTGGGCACAGAGACCCCCCCGGCACCCAGGGCACCGACAGCTTCCATCGGCTGGTGCTGGTAGCATCAACCCAGTGACAGGGACAGGTTTATGTGGCTCACCCACCAGGACGCACATCTCCGTGGGAAGCAGGAGACCGTGTGCAGGAAGCAGCAGAGGCGCTGGAGGAGTTTCAGCAGACCGCTGCTACCTCTAGCACTGCTGACAACAGCTCCGCGCGTGGGTTTTACGCCTCTGTCAGAGGGGGGTGCTTGGCCAAAGTCCAGGGCGTTTCAGGTGCTGCAGCAATGAAGACACGCGAAGTGC
Organism: Gavia stellata; assembly: GCF_030936135.1. Lineage (NCBI taxonomy): Eukaryota > Metazoa > Chordata > Aves > Gaviiformes > Gaviidae > Gavia > Gavia stellata. The sequence continues at coordinate 183,686 of NC_082598.1, read as the reverse complement.
CCTAGCTGGGCTGTCGCAGGACAGCTGTGCTGCAGAGCAACTGCATGGCTGCACGTCTGTCTGCTGTGGTGCTCGGGCTGTGCACGCTGCTGTTGCACAGCTGCCCTCTCACAGCGATGAAGTTTCCCTGGGTTTCCCCTAAGCCCACCGCTGAGCTGCCACCGCCACCCGTCCCTCAGCTGGCCTGCAGCCGCTCACCTGCAGGACTAACCCCGCCGGCAGCCTGTGCTCGGAGCCAGGGACCGGCACTTCCAGTGCTTCCCCCATGAACCCTCGGCTCAGCTCCAGGCAGCCGGCGCCGGGGGGCCGCGGGGCTTTGTGGGGTGAGATGTGCAACCCGGGGGCCTCCCTTCTGCGGGGCCAGGGAAAGACCACCTTGCTGGCCCTAACCAGGATGGGCAGGTCGCTGGGTCAGCCGGCTGCTGACCTTCCCTCCCTCCCTGGGCACAGACTATCATCTCCCCCCTGGAAAATGCCATCGAGACCATGATGAAAACAAATGAGAAAATTATGAGCGAGATCAACCGGCATCAGAATGACCCCAGCCTACCCGTCAACCCGCTCTCCATGCTGCTCAACGGCATCGTGGACCCTGCCGTCATGGGTGGCTTTGCCAAATACGAGATGGTGAGGACACGTGGGTGCTCTGCCGGGGCCAGTGCGGGTGCTGTCAGGGCTGGCGACTGCAGGCATTGGCACACTTCACGCCACCCCCTGCCTGCGTGGAGCCGAGCCATCCTGTCAGCAGGACTGAGAGGGCGTTGTTGCAGGCCTTTTTCCAGGAGTCCTACCTGCAGGAGCACCCTGAGGATGAGGGGAACATCGAGAAGCTGAAGGACCTGATCGCCTGGCAGGTACAGCCCGTAGCATCCCTCTGGCAGCTGCTCTGGGGTGCCAGATGCCTGACGTCCCTGTCCCAGGGGAGCCCCACAAGCCCAGGCGGACCCGTTCCCGTTCTCCCGCAGACCCCACTGCTGGCAGAGGGGATCCGGATCCACGGGCGGAAGGTGACGGAAGACCTGCGGCCCTTCCACGAGCGCATGGAGCAGTGCTTTGTCCAGCTGCGGGCGAAGGTGGAGAGCCAGTACGGGGTGCGGGAGATGGTGAGTGCTGGTGTGGCAAGCACGGTGCAGGCTCAGCTGCGGCTGCACGGGTGGTGTGTGGCACCTGTAGGGTGACGCTGGACAAGCCCATGCAGGTCTGGAGCAGCAGGGAACAGCTTGATGGGACTGCAGCAGCCACAGGGCAAGGGGCACTGTGCATGGGGGACCTTGGGGTCCCTGCCTGCCCTGGGTGGGGGGACAGCACTGCCATAGGTGGCTGGTACTGGCACAAAACCAGGACTGGGCAGAGAGGGCACTGCTGGCCCTGACTGAGCGAAGGGAAGGAGAAGGTAGGCTCTGTGCTCTCATCCCTCCTGGCTCGCTCTCACGCTCCCTGTGCTCTCAGGTCTGCTTCGAGGACCGGCGGAGTGGACGACCCAGGTCCATGGCCTGGGGACCCGACTGGGACCGGCTGAGCCATGCTGGAGACAGGCGAGTGCTGTGGTGGGGACCACCGGCCCCGAGCCACCCCCTCTCACTGCCCTCACCCCTCCCCGCTGGCCCCACACCCTTGAGCCATCCTCGCTCTCCTCAGCCCCGGACACTTCTCCCCCACCTCCCCAGTCCGCTGCCCTCCCAGCTTCCCTTTATGCCAAGCTGCATCTCAGGGGTCCATCCTGCCGTGCCACCACGATGTCCCCATCCCCATGGGGTGGCGTGGACACTGCTGTCACCTGAGCCATCCATGCTTGTCCTGCTGGCTTGTCCCCCATAAATAGCCACTACTGAGCTCTGCCAAAGATGGTGCTGGTGCCTGGCTGAGGGCGGCCACTCCTGGCCATGGTCCAGCTGGGCCACAGCGCAGCCGGGCTCCCCACTCCCCCCTCCACCTGCCTGCTCCTCACCAGCCACAGTTGCTCCACAGCACGGAGGCAACCCTGACCCCAAAGCCTGCCCCTCACACCTCCGAGAGCGAGGACCGCAAGAACGAGCGCAAGGAGAACCGCTCCAGCACCTTCTTCGGGTACCGGCGGCAGGACCTGCGCCAGTCCATCTCAGAGCTGCCGGAGCCCAAGGTGATGCTCAGCACAGCCCTGGTGCCTCCCCTCCTCCCCAGGCCCCACTCACACTCCCCGAGGCATCTTGCTGCACCCGGAGCCCCTGGCCCAGCCAGCAGCACCAGGACCCAGCATGGCTGGGACCCCTCGGGGGGCTGGTGGCAGCCCTGGCTACAGAGGCAGCTGGCTGAGGGCAGGGGGGCCAGGAGCAGGGGCTGGTGGGGAACAAGGCTGGAGACCCAGAGCTGTGGGCAGGGGCTGCCTTTGGGCTGCAGGCAGGGTGCTGGGGAACATCGCACCCTGCCAGAGGCTCCTGCATTCCTGGGGCTGTGGGTGCTGCCATGCAGCCTGGTCCCCCCCCCCGAGGCGCTGAGCCTCCCCTCTGCACCCCAGGACGAGAAGCGGAGACTCTCCCGCAACATGAGCGAGAGCAGCCTGGGCAGCTCCGATGGGAAACAGCCCCCGCCAAGCCGAGACACCGCCGGTGCTCAGCCCAGCACTGCAGGTAATCCCGCTACAGCTGCCAGCTTGGGGCACCTTCCTGGCCCCCCACGCACCCCTGGCATGGCTGGGGGGGCACCTTCCCTAGCCCCCACAGCCCCAAGCAGCATCCAGCCCTTGTCTCCACGAGCAGGGCCGTGCCCCCACCCCAAGAGTGCAGGTACCAGCACCCCCAGCCCTGCACCCCAGTGCAGGTGCCCTCACCCCCTCATCCCATCCCCACAGCGGCACAGGCGTGTCCTGCAGTCGGGAGCAGGCAGGGAGAGCACTCGGTGCCAAAGCACAGGCAGATCCCACGCGGCTCACGTATTGCCCCCCAAATGCTCCCTGCGGAGCTGTCGGCCGTCGCTCCCAGACCTCGTGCCGCTGGGTCTCGGTGCCAAGATCAGCTCCCAGCAGGAGCCAGCTCCCCTCTCCCAGTGGGGCTCGCACCCCACGCTACCCCCAGCCTCTCTGCTTAAGGCTCTCGCAGGCAGGAGAGCTGCCCCTGGCAGCCCAGGGCACCCCAAGGGGCCCCCCAGGCTGGCCGCTCTGCCCAGCCCACGTCCCCTGCCTGCGCAGGGCTGTGCCTCTCTCCCACTGGCTTCGGCGGCCGCGTGAAGAGTGCCAGCAAGGCCCCGCCGCTGCCCCGCAAGATCAGCCCCACGGTGTACGAGACGTTCCTGGAGCAGAGCGACGCCGCAACCGGAGGGAAGGTACTGCCCAGCCCAGGCCCCCAGCCCCTGCCACCCCCCGCCCTCCGTAACCGTCCTCTCTGCTCGCAGGCATCCACATCGCTGACAGCGGATGGAAATAAAGGCCTGAAGTCGCCACCGCTCCCACCACCGAAGTCCAAGCGCATGTCACAGCTCTGACCCGATGCCCACCCGCAGCTGCACTGTCTGCTCACGGCCCCCCCTGCCCATGGGATGGAAAAGCCAGTGGTGCCCCTGCTCCCATCTGGTTGCTGGACAAATAGCCCTGCTTGATCCTCGCCCGCTGGACCACTCCTCGCCCCCCTCTTTTGCAGTATTTACACCACAAGCATCCTACACAGCCACGGGGCTCCTTGTGCATCCTGGTACTCGGCACAGGGCACTGCCATCCTGTGTCAGCCCTCAGGCTGGGCTCGCCTCCCTGCTAAGGTGAAGCAGTTCCACGCCAGCCTGTGCCAGGACGTCTCTCCCATGCAGAGCTGTGCTGAGCTCCCACCCACACAGCCCCTCCGGTGATGCGACCACAGGCACCTAAGAGGACTTTCCTCCCTCCACCCAGAACTGCCCATGCCCCAGGCGCAGGGCGACAAGCAAAGCTCCCCGACGGCATGCGCTGAGCTCTTCCCTCCCCTCCTGCTCTCCACCCCAGGGGCAGCTCCCGTCCCTTGGCCGAGACCCCATCCTGCAGCACCGCACCAGGACAAGCACTTCTGGCCCAGGCACTGTGACTGCACGGGAGCCAGCCCGCTCTGTGGGTGGGCCCGGGTGGTGTCACGCTTCGCAGTGCCAGTTCTGCTGCCCGTATCTGGCTTTGCAGCCCTGCCTGTGCCAGGCTGGTGCTGGTGCCTTGGCCAGCCGTGCTGGGCTCCAGCCCCTGCCTCCCTGCTGCAGCAGGCCACAGCCACGGCCAACTAATAAAGGACTAACACATCAGCTGGGCACCCTGCGGTGGGGCTGAAAACCCTGTATGCACCCCAGCACTCATCCCTGCCCATGCACAGCCCAAGCAGGGGCCCTTCCACGGCCAAGCACCACCTTGGCCACTGTGCCCCAGCACCCCAAAGAGCAAGGGACTCGCCCTCCCACAGCCTGGAGCCCCACGGCAGGGAAAGCCCACGGGAACTCAATGCTGCTGGGAAGCACGTTTGCTCTCCCCTGGCCAGGCTGTGCCTGGTCTGGCGCGGTGACTGCCGGCACGCTGCTCTGCCTCCCGTGCTGGCACAGGGCTGTTTATTTGCACGTGGCGTTGCAGGATCAGGAGTCATATTTACAGTCTTGTGTTAAAGAAGAGGAACCTGGACCCGTAACCAAGGGATGGGGAGGGCAGGGGCTGCCTGCAGCAGGGAGCTGCCATCAGTGGGTTCCTGTCTATGTAGGAGAGCAGGATCAGCTCCCTGGGCTGGGGCTAAAGAAAGGACAAGGGAAGACGGCACCTCGTGCCACAAATATGAAGTCTGGGAGCAGTCGGGCTGCGCTGGTGCCTGGGCTCCCTCCACAGGCTGAGCGGAGGAGCGGGGCAGTGGAGCCACACGCCTCTCATCGAGCCCAGCTCTTCACAGCGGGTTTGCTGAGGAGGCTGCCAGCCGCTTCCCAATGTAGATCCTGGATCAGAGAGAGCGACTGTAAGGCACCAGCACGGGGACAGCCTGCTGGGACTCAGCAAGACAGCAGTGAGGGGAGAGGGCAGCAGCCACAGAGACAACTGTGGCTGCTGAGAGAAGTGGTGTAGAACAGCACCCAAGCATGAGTGGTCCAACCCCAGGAGCATTCCTCCACCCCCAGCTTCCCGTGGGGACAGCCCCCTGGGTCAGGGCAGCCAGAGGCACCCCGGCAGCCCCAGACTGCACAGACACCCAGCAGCACAGGGCTCACCCCGCCTGCACCCAAGGGGTCGGTTCTGGCCAAGGCCCCTCGACAGCACAGGTCAGGCCCATCAGAAACTCACCCCAGTCCCAGGGTCAGCACGTGGCTGAGCAGCAGCGAGGGGATGAAGAGCAGCAGCAGCTCTGAACTGAAAAGTCTCTTCTTTCTCCTCACTGCACCTCCCTGCAGGCTCCACAGCACCGGCTGGGGGGAGCACACAAAGGCAAACTCCCTGGGAAAAGCGCACCGTTAAACGTGGCACAAGGGAAGAGGGCAGAGCACACAGGAGGGTATGGGGACAGCAGCACGGGGCTGCAAGGCAGACAGCAAGAGCACAGGACAGCAGGACACGCTGGTGGGGACACGGGCCTTACTTTGGAGGCAGATGCTGAGGGCAGCGGGCACAGGCCCAGCCGAGGGATGCTGGCAGGCATCGCTCCCTCCGCTCAGCTTCCTCCGGCACATCCCGCTAGAAGGAGGCATAGGGCAGGTGAGGCCTGGGGCACGGCCAGCACAGCCCACGGGGTGCAGCGCAGCGTGGGGGGCCGGCTCCCTTACCTGCCGGCGGGGGGGGCATCCTGGCTGGGGCTGGCTGCAGGGAAGGAGCAGCTCGCTCTCCCCAGGCTGCTCGCTCGCCTGGCTGGCTCCGTCGTCATCCCAGGCCGGGGAGCCCAGCACGAGCAGGGCACTGCAAACATAACCCCCTCGGTCACCAAGCCTGTGCTGCCCCTCGGCCCCCCGACGCCCACCCTGGCTGGGCAGGACTCCAGGTGCCCGGGCTCCTCCTCGGGACTCACCCGTCACCACTCTCCGTCTCCAGCTGGGCCTCCAGCAGCATCTGCTCCACGTCGGCATGGCAGGAGGAGAACCGCGAGGGTGCGGGCTCGGGCTCCAGGCACCCTGGGCCATACCGCAGCTCCACCCAGGAGCCTGGGGGGGCTGTCAGCCCAGCACCAGCCTGGCCCCCCGCGCTGCCCACCCACTCTGCCCCCGACCCACCAGCACACCCCACGCTGTCCAAGAGACCTCCTCGGCTCAGCCCGCCCCGTCCCGTCCGGGAGCCCTCCCCGGAGCATCCCACACCACTGCCCAGGGACGACGGGAGCAGCAAGTGTGGTCTCGGACCTGGGACGTCCTGCCCCCCCCTACCTGCCCAGGGCTGCCCCTTGCCGTGCCCCGCTCCCCCGTGACCCCCATCTGCCTCCACCCTGGCCCCCACGGCGCACGTCGGCCCACCTGTACCAGACCCCCCTTGACCCAGCCCCCCGCCCAGTGCACATCAGCCCACCCGGGGCCCCGCGGAACCGCCCCCCCGGGGCACACCGCCCCCCCTGGAGCACACCGGCCCCCCACGTCGCCTGCCCGGGCTCCCCACTGACTCGCCCCCGGGACTGCCGTTGACCCCCACCCCCCACGTGCACGCCAGCCCGCCCAGGACCCCCCGAGCTCCCCAGACCCCCCGGGTCACGCCAGCCCACCCGCGCCCCGGGCGCCCCACGGACCGTCGTCGCCGGCGCACGCCATGGCCCCACGGGTGCAGCCGCGCTCGGCCCCCGCCGCTCTGCCACTCACGTGACGCCCGCGAGCCCCCATGTAAATAAAACCACCGGCACCGGCAGCCCGCGTCTTAAAAGGGCACCGGCTCCGTCCTCCGGGGCCCGCGCCTGGGCGGGAGCCGGGTGCCCGCACGGCTCGCCGCCAGCGTCGCCCCGGGGGCGCGGCCGCCGCGTTGCCCCTTTAAGCGGCGCCTACGTGCGGCGAGCGAGCAGGCGGCGGCCGCGGCGCGTGCGGATCCGCACGCAGCCGGGCTGGCCCCGCCCCCGCCCGGTGCCCCGCCCCCCCGCGCCCGGTGCCCCGCCCCCGCGCGCCCGGTGCCCGCAGAGCCGAGCCGCGCCAGACGCTGCCGCCGTTTATTTCCGCCGCCAGGGGGCGGCCCGGCCCGGCCGCGCAGGGCACGGGCGCTTCCGGGCCCGCCCCGCCGCGCCCGCTCAGGGGCTGCCGCCGGCCCGCGCCGCGCCGTGCTTCTCGGCGAACCTCCTGCGGGAGAAAGCGCCGTCAGGCAGGGCGGGGGCCGCCCCGGCACCGGGCCCCCGCCGCCGCATCCCCGGGGCTCTGCCGCTGGCGGAGGCTGCCGCCCGACGACTCCTGCCAGAAACGCGACCGGGGGGCTGCGCCGGAGCGCGGCCCGGAGAGGGGAAGGGGCGGGCGGAGAGGAGAGGAGAGAACCCCACGGGGCCGGGGCCGGCGGGCAGCGGGGGTGACCCTCTCCGGGGGCGGCTGGAGGCCCCGCGTCGGCGGCTGGGCCGGGCCGCTGCCCCGAGCGCCCGCTGGCTGGCCTCGGACCCCCTTTCCATCTCGAGCTCGGGTAGAGCCGAGGGCAGCGCGGGGGAACCCAGCGGGCACAGCACTCTGTTCCCGGAAAGCCACGCGGCTCAGTGAAGCGACGGGCAGGGACAAGACCAAGAGAGCGTTCACCGAGCGCGGGACGAGCCGGGAGGAGCCGCGGGAGTCTACCGGAGACTGCCAGCAGCAGCTCCGGGTCCCGAAGGGGTCCTGCCTGGCCTTCAGGAGGGAGTTTTCCCAGCCGAGGCTTCCTGACACGACGGTTCTCTCGAACCACCCCGCCGGCAGAGCCCCAGCCGCTCAATGTTCAACACGTCCAGGCACGGTACCGGCCTGCGTCCAAAACCTTCCACCCCGGTAAGCTAAAAAGCACACGGGAAGTGGTGCAGGCTGCTGGTAAGAAGCTGTAACTGCCCCCAAGCGTGGGGCTGTGAAAGCTAAGCCTTACACCTCGGTTTGGATGAGAACCCCAGGCCCCAGAGGCAAGAAAAGGTGCCAGACCAAAGACAGAGCACCTGGGGGGACGGAGAGGTGGCGCTGCAAGACCGCCAGACTCCTGCGACCACCGCCCTGAACTGACAGACACCCAGCTTCTGCCACATCCTGCGTGCGCTGCCATTAAACACCCGCTAACAGGGTAAGGAACCCTGCTGAAAAAGCAAAATCCTCCCCCGAGAACAGCCATGTCTCGCTGTGCACCACCAGCACCTTCAGCAGCCGGGGCAGAGGGCTACGTGAAAAGAAAACATTCAGCAAGCCTTGAGCTGCCGACCTTTTCTGAGCTTCAAATGGCTGAGCGACAGCGGTTACTGCTGTCACTCAGAACCCCTTCGGAGTAAAGAAAGGTGAGGAGCACAATCACCTTTCCAAACCTCACTGGGATCCTTTCCTCTCAGAGGAGGAGAGAGATTACTACTCTACAGCCATAAGCCAGCAGAGCCTCAGAAAAGGGACGTAAAAGATCGGCACGCAGAAGAGCAACAAAGTCAGGTGGGGTATGCACAGGAAAGGGTTTCCACCTCCTTTTCTTTGTTGTTGAACAGATCATGCCCGGTGGATCCAGCAAGAGCCCTCAACCATCTCTGTGCTCGGGTTAAAAGGTCTGGGGGACAACTCTGAAGATGGAGTCTAACATCCCCTATGGCACAGGACTATTCTGAGATATAATTCCTCTAAAATGAAATGATCTTTCAGAAAAACAGACCTGTTTAAATTAAATTCTTGGTGACTTAAGAGCCACCCGGGGCCACCTAGGGCTAGCCCTTTAGAAATGGGCACTCTGAATTTGCCAAGCTTCAACTTCCAACCATGGGAATTTCCTAGACTTTCAACAGCAGGGAGAAGCTGATGTGGTGTCAAAAAGCCAGAGGATCTCAAAGGTTTAACTGATCCCTGAGCCTCCACAATCTTCTCCCAACTCCCGGAGCGGTCTGGGGCAAAGCTCAGTGCAACGCCTGAGCACGGCACCAGACGGATTCTCTCCTTCACAGCGAGACCCTACGGAGTGGAGACCCGATCTTGCAGCAAGCCAGCCTCGCGTCACTCTGGACTGAGCCAAACGCTCCGTTAGCTCTACCATCTTCTGCAGCATCTTCTCAGGAGTCGGCCAGGCTCACCAGGAGACACCCAGACACCGAGAAGCCATCATTTCTGCTGGAAGCTTATTCCACTGATTAATCCATTTCCTTTTCAGAAACAACTACCCTATTACCTGTGTGAAGTCTGTCTGACTGCAACTTCTAACCATTAGTCACTATTCTGCTTTTCTCTGCCAGATTAAACAGCCTTTCAGAACCTGGTTCCTTCACCCAGAATTACATATAGTGTGCCATCTCATTTACAGTTAAGTTTAACAGACTTAACTTCCCCTCCAAACTCATTCTGAATTTTCAGTACCTTTTCTAAAAAAAGACCCAGACACCAGAACTGGACACTCGTTCCAGTATTTGCCTCATCAAAACCACGCACAGAGGTCAAACTCGCTCCCTGTTCTCTGTAATTCTCCACTTACACTGAGGAAGATTAATTGCACTGTCCTTGTTGCCAAACAGCCAACTTCTTTCTAAAATGAGTGCTCCATAGCATCAATACTAATTTCAAAGAAATCAATAGTCCCGCAATGACTTCTATCACTCAAATCTGTTACACCAAAGAACTAAATGAGGTTTTTTTTGGCTAAGCCCTATTCCTCAGCAGCTGTGTCTCTGTCCCACCTAGTCCCCAAAACCAGAAGCCCAAGTGGCAATTCAGGAGACAGAGTGCTTCCCAGGAATGACAAGGGGCTGCATGCTTGGAAGAGGCGAAGCAGACAAACATCTGCCTCCTCTCTCCTTCAGCCACAGTTCACTGCCTCAGCCCTGCTGTCTTGGGCCAGAGGAGAGGAATGGGAGGACACGAGGCAAAGCAAGGGCTGACCCTTGCTTGGGGCAGTATCTGGCTACTGCTGGGGACGGGGCTTTGGGGACTCCGACAGGGTGAGGTGTGGGTGGACTCTCACCTCCTGGCATAGTCGTACAACGCTCGTTTCCGCTCCTGCAAGGACAGATGCCGCTCCACGGGGGACTTTGCAAATTGCTTTGTAGCTGGCTGGAACAGAAAGCACAAGAGCCATCAGGAGACAGTCAAACAAAGCCAGGAGACCTCCTTAGTGGCTCTGCAAGGATCTGGCATGCCAATTCGGTCTCCAATTTAAAATGCTCTGTTCCCCTGACATCATGGCTAGTCCTGAACACAAGGCCATCATGCTCTGGCTGCGAGCCCTCAGACCAGAGGAGACAACACAACCACCAAAAGTACCTTGGAAGAAGGCACAGCTACGGAGCCCTGGATGCCAGAAGCAGCTGCAGCCTGGGAGGTAGACGGGGCGGGCAGGTCAGTACCAGCCTCCTTACTTTCAGGGAAGAAGGGTACTCTCCCCTCCAGCAAGTTGGCAATGGTGGTATCCACACAGTTGGTTTGGGCTGTAGGGACAAAGAGGATCTGTTAGAGAGGGAGCTGCTACATCAGGACACTCACATCCTTGCTGCCGTTGTGCTCCACTGCAGCAGGGACAAGGTTTCTGCTTTCAGGTACCACAGAGACTTGGCATGGAAGGCGACCCTGCATCCTTGCTAATACGCCAGGCATTGCTTACCCAGGTCTATCCTGATGACCTCCAGAGGCACGTGAGGCAGCACCTCCTTGACCCGCTGAGCCATTGCCGTGATCCGCACATCCTCAGGAGCGACACCAGTCAGGCTGGAAGGCATCCTGGGCCTGGCTGCCAAGGGCTGGCTTGAGGCTGCAAGAGAAACAACAGTGGGCACAAGAGGGTGGCCTAAAGGTGCACGGCCTTCGAGTTGCAACAGTTCCGCTTCTCTAGTATGAACTGGCGTGATAAGAAAGCCGGACTTTGCACATGACCATCATGTCTGTGCTCGGGAGTGGTGGTCCTCTCCCTGCCACCTAGCTACAACCCCCAGCCCAGAGCACACAGGCAGCCCCTGCTTCCCAGGAGGATGTCGAACATGCCTTCTCCTCTCCCTCCACGCATGAGTAACCAAGAGCAGCCTAAGGCCATCCCAGAGGCAAAGCCTAAGTGGCAGTTCCGTAGTCGGGACACTACCCAGGACACCTACCTGGGGCAAAGGGCAGAAGCGATGTGTGTCTCAGCCTCTTCATGTGTTCAGTTTTATCTGCTGCAGTGAGCCGTGTGGATACCACACCCAGCTCCATGGCCAAGAGCTGCAGAAATGTAGAGAAGAGTCACATGTACACGACACACAACCCGTATGACCCAGGCATTCCCATCTTGCAGGGGAGTGTATCAGATGTACAGGCCTGTGTGGAGCCACGGCGAGGGGAAGAGGACAGGGAACTGATTTCTCCAGGGCCTCAGTGATGCATTTCAGTGTTGCATGGAGCACATGAAGGACCAGGAATAGGCAATATCATCCTGCCAAAACAGGCTGACAGGGAGATACGAGATCTTTGGTACAGGAGCTATGAAGTACCCAGCACATAAGGGAAAGGCGGAGAAACAATCGCTTTATTTGATTTGTGGTATCATGAAAAGGGAGTGAAAGGTTCAAACTGGATGGGGAGAACCTCGATAACTGGCAGAAAGAATAAATGGGGGGTAGCAAATAGGCCATGGAAACACTGAATAATTGTAACGGGCAATAAATACGGGCCAGAGTTCCCATCATACGAATGCACCCATCCGGAAATACCCTTTGCAACTCTGCTTGCACCCCACTCTCCTCTGCGACCATCCCAAATTGCAGTAGTCCTACACATCCCTCTCCCACGTCACCCTCCTACCTCCTGAACTCGGAGCGCAAAATCCTCACTCAGTTCTTCAGCTCGTCTGGGGACAGACGGCATCCACCTGAATGGGGACAACAGCACTGGGCTGACTGCTTCAAGGGCTGCTGGAGGAGCCAGCCCCATCTGGGATCATAGTGCAATGGTGCTATCCCCACCTCAGCTCTCCCTGCTCACCCCAAATCTCTCCCCACCAGATAAGTGTCAAACCTCAACACTAGCTTGCAAAATTAAGGGCAAGGCATGGCTCAGAAGACAAAACTGGCTCACTGAATCTTTTATTAGCACTCAAGCGTAACACGCAAAGTGTCTCCTAATGAAGTGCCCAGAAAGGCCCCAAATGAGGAGCCACTGCCATTTACATAAAAGTAGAAAACAGATCAGCAAGACTCGAGCCAGATAGGGCCGGGGAAAGCTACAGCACAAGACTTTTCTTTGCTGAAATACCCCGACCCCTAAATTTGACTTCAAGTCCCTTCTTCTGCCTATGAACCCTTATTACACCAAAGCTACTCAGCCAGTCTGGGCTCACCTGGGCCTTACACAGGTGTCTGAACCACCTCTGCAATTCACAAGGGATTGCAGGGAAGAGACAGACGCCAGAGGACTGAGCTGCCTGCAGAGAATCACCCATGGGACCTGAGCAACCCTGGGGTGAATTACAGCAGAGCAGCTAGCTTCAAAAATACACCCAGCAAACTTGACATAAAAGCCCCAAGAGACTCCTCTCCTTCACCAACTGAACGCAAGAACCAAGAGCCCTCTCCACTTCAGAAGCTGGTTGAAGCTGGTCCAGAAGCTGGACCTGGCATGGACCAAATAATGGTGAACAAAGCCATGCTGAGATACCACAATGAGGGCGCGCATTAGCGCATACCAAAAGATCTCTTACTACAATGGCAAAAACGTCAGGCTCTCTGCCCACCCTAAACCCTGCCCCAAATGAAAGAGAGAGAGAGAGATAGTACCTTACTTGATATACTGTGAAGGGAACAAAGAAGGTCCAGAGCAGCTCTGTAATCCAGGAGGAGTCAGCCACACTCTGGGGAAGAGAGCGCAATGAGATCGCGGCCCACAAAACATGAGCTAGCCAGGTCTCCTTCAGGGAAGCAGGTGGGCAGAACACAGCTAAGCCATGGCAGTGAGTAACAGATACACGGGCAGAGAGATGTGGAGGACTGGGAAAGAGGGAATGGCAAACCCAGCGCACAGTGAAGGCAAGCCCCAGGGCAGATTCACCTTCACTAGTCTTCACCAGGCAGAGCAAGAGAGTCAAAGTTTTCACTGCTCCAAGTCATCTTTTCCTCCCACTAGGACAGCAAGATTTTCCCTCAAGATCCTCACATTCTCTCCTAGACTGTGCCTTTAGAAAGGACCGAAAATGCCTTAAGACCTACTAACACTTTCTTAGAATCATGATCAATCCTCCCTTGTTCTGATGGGAACAGCCCCTGTAATGTCTCAACTCCTGTATGCTTTATCTCTTCATTTCCAAACAGGCTGCACTGTGAAGTCTTAAACAACTCTTCTCTTTGAAGATAAATCATTAAAGGTGAGCTGTAATTTATTACTTTCTTCCTTTTTCTAAAAATTAGTAAATAACCTTCTCCCTAAGAAGTACTGCGATGCCTGCCAGCAGAGAGCACTGGAACAGGTGCTCCGAAGCGGTGGGCTCTCCATCCTTCTCAACAGGACACAGCCCCGAGCGGCTGGACCATACTCAGAAGCCAGCCTGACTGTGAGCAGAAAGCTGAACTAAAGACCTCCAGAGATCTCCCCCCAACCTACACGGTTCAATGATTCTAAAGTATTTGCTATCAAATGGACATTGTTCTCAGGATTTTTGTAGTTGGTTACTTCTATCCTGCAGTCACCAAGCTTTCCACAAGCTAGTGAGAACACCATCTCAAGATCTACAGCTCGCAACGTAGCTGCCTTGGCTTCTTTTACACCTGACTTTGTCCTCGACCCAAGCAGCGTGGTTCCAAGACAGGCCTCGTGCCTGGTTTATTCCACAGCCTGGAAAGAGGTGCTATAAAGGAGAAAAGCCCAGAAACCACAGTCACCAAGGGTAACATAAAGAAGCCTCATGTCCTGGATAAACAGATCTAAGAAACCTAAAATCAAATGCCTTACAGTGATGCCAATAGTCAGACTTTAGTTACACTGCCTTGTGCCACAGAACAACACCCTCCTTCAATGTTCCAGCCAATCGGAGCTGGAGAAAATTCTTTCTTAAACCCAAATTCGGTGGTTTGCTCAGCCCAGTGTCTGTAAAGCACTGATCAAACCATTCAAAGTATCGCATCTCCAGTCCTCGGAAGTTTCTGATGGTTTAAAATTACGTAAGAAATCCACCGGGATTTACTTAGCCTATGTGTTTGAAGGGCAAAAAGTCCTGCTCGACCTCTGAAGGTAAAAATTTGAGACAAGAAGTGACTATAACCAGTATCTTCAAACAGATCTGCAGTTACGTGCATACTGTTCTGCCTAACATTCATGAAGGAAAGGCTGCACAGACGAACATACAACTTGTCACGTCTCATAGAATTTCTCGGAGGAGCCAAACCCATAAAAAGATAAAGATATTCATCATAAACAGCCCAGAACAGGACAGCTCTCCCACTTCTCTGGAGCAGTCATTCAAAAATTTAAAGTATCGTCACTGTTAGAAAACTGCATCTTAATCCAAAACTGAACTTGTGCAGCACCAACATTTAGTCTTAGCACCTGCAAAGACTGCTGCTATGTGCTTTGTCAGAAAAACAAAACAAAAAAAAGAATTCTCCACTCTTAAGCCTCTTCTCCAACACGCAAGCAGCTATCCACAACAATCTCTCTGTCTCTTCTCTGATAAGCTGATTAAGCTGAGTGCCTTTCAGCGCTGCTCTCTGGATTCTGCATCATGCTTATGGCCACCTTGAACTCTGTCTACTACTGCCCCACTTTCTTGGCAGCGGGGTTACCAACGTTTCGCATAATATTTTAGTGGTTTTCATCATTGCAGACGTCCAGCTAACACTGTGTTCCTCACCCTGCCAAATACTCCTCTTGTTATGCACCTACAGACCACATTAGACTTACAAGTAACAGCCGTTCACTGGCAGCTATCAGTAGTTCATTGGACCACGACCAATAATCTAGCTTCTTTGTTATTCACCAACTGGAACTTTACCAGCAGTGGTCTCAATATTGTCATCTGCAGCGCCGATAAAAGCAGTAAATAGTGCTGGGCAAAGAACTAATCCCTAACAGAATCTCACTTTAAAAATACCTGCATGCTGATGGTTTAGTATGGGCAGCGATGTTTTGTGACCTGCTGGTAAGTGGCTTCAAATCTATCTGCTGTGCCCTACTACCTTAAAAAGATGGACAATAGAGAATCAACTAAAATGTCTGACAAATATAAAATGTAAGCATCTCTTAATCAAGTAGATCCATACATCATACCAAGAAACAAGAAATTCAACAAAAATCTCACTTTGTAAATAAGCTGAGAACAGTTTCATTGCAATCTGTTTAGCAGCGCTAGTATTACCATGATGAACTTTGCCACTTTTCTGAAGCTAATGTTGCATCATGTTACATATCTGCCTTTGGGAGATGTGAGTTCAAGAACCTACTCCAGAGAGCCTTGCACAACCTCTGGCACATCAGCCACTCTCCAAGGTGACTGGAGCTATTCTTTCAAAGCACTTTAAAAGAAGGGAGCTCACAAAGAGGAGAAGAGGCATAGTGATGCTATGGTCATGGAAGCCAGATGGCACATTGTTAGACAGCTGAGCCACTAAAACGTTTATCAAAATGGCCAGTGTAACTAAAAGAGTATTGACTTAGCAGAAGTTCCCGGGGAAAGGCACCTGAAAAACAGTGTTAGCACTCAGAAGCTAGTCCTTGGGGTGACAGGACACAAGGCCAGGCTGCACTACCCACAGGCTTCAAAGCAGAAGCAGAATTAACAGCATCGCCAAGACCCTCACGCAGTGCACGCCTCCACAACTCCTCCTTGCCCTACGTCCCTGACTCACCACAGTGATCAAAGGCCTCTGAACTTGTAGGGCAACTGGTTGTACCACATCCAAGATTGAGAATGGCCAAGAGCTGAAAAGGAAGAATTCAGCAGTGAATGACCCCAAAGCTAAAACAAAGTGACGACAGCCCCACCGCAGGAATACCCACTCCTAGTACCTGAAGCGGAGCAAGCCAGCCCGGCCATTGGTGGCAGCCTCCTCCGGGAACAGCAGCAGTGGTGGGTTTCCTCTGTGGGACGAATACACCTTCAGGGAATCCACCAGCTCTGCTCGGCTTCCTGTTACTCCCAGCTCCATGAATCCCCGTGACCAGCAGATGAAGCCAGGGGCACCGTTCAACGCAGGCTGCAAGGAAAAACAAGAGTAAGGAAGAAATGCTGCCCTGTCCTCCCCTCAAGGCCTACTTTCCCAGATGACAGTGGGAGACGAACTTCCTGCTTATTAGCAAAAATGCCTCTGGGGGCTGAAGCAGCAACCTGCATGCTAAAAGCACTAGTAGCAGAGAACACGTTACTGCCAGGCTTCAGGAAATGCTCTGGCCCCAATTCCCTAGGAATTTGATTCCTAATCTTCAATTCAGACTGTACTCCGTCTGCCCGAGAAATGAACTCCCGCCCCCCGCGCTGGGCGACAACCTTGTTTCCGGCTGTTCTCTCTAGTAGTTCCTGACATGCCTGGCAAAGGATACGCTGCTTCCAAGAGTTACTTTTCTCCAGGTAAGGAGCAAGTCTACTGCTGTGCAGGATATAGGACCAACCAACTCACTCCCAGGCACATTCGGAGCCTGTTGATTCAGGAACTCCCCACATAGGGAATTTCACAAGAGTACAGGGAAAGTTACGCAACCACCACAGCTCCCCTCAGTGCTCCTCTGCAGCGCAGCCGGCGGTCCACACACACAGAAGTGGCACCCAATGCTGGGGGAAAACCCCACAGCCAACCCTGCTTCTGACACCACCTATTTGAAAGGCCAGAAAAAGATACAGATGCTACGATTTACCCACTCTCTTTCCATAAAATCAATACCCACTGTAACATTTCCTGTTCCTCCTCACCCTGTTTCATTTTTTCATGCAGACCCTAAAGCGTGACACTGAACCACAGAAAAAAACTCAAGGCTTGTGCAATCCTGTGTTAATAAATAAAAACTGAAGAGGCTCAGGACAACACCTAAATTCTGAGTGAGATCTCTGTGCACTTCTCTTGGAGAGAGGTGCTTCCAGACCTGCCATGCTCGGCTCCGAGTTACTCACCGTATTACATGAGGTCAGAAGGTTGATGACGTTGTGATCGAATTGTGTCACGTGGTTGGCAATATACACCCTCACATTGACATCACGAAGCCGGGGATCACTTTGCCGCACAAATAAGCCCAGCACTGAGCACATCACACGTACAATAAACCTGGGAGGGGGGGAAAAGAGGTTTCCTCAAGTCTTGCAGTCCGACCCATCGCTGGTTTACACATCTGACAACCAGAACAGAGACCTGGGAATTCATGTGACTTGCAAAAGGACACTGGTACAAAATGAAAATGATATGACAGATGTCTGAGACGGGAATTGTTGGGGGACTACAGTTGGGGCTGAAGGCTGCCTGCATGCTGTAGCTGCAGCATGAAATATGGGGCAGCAAGCCACACACAGAATTTCTTAGCAGGATACCCAGCTGATCCAAGTGTCAGTCCCCGAGCACTCAAGAGGCAACTGCCAGCTTTGGCCTTGGCAGAGAAGGCACCTTCATGGGTCCTGGGGACAAAGCGTCCTGAAAGCACAGCTCCCCGTAAACCTCTACATGAGCCAAGCCTCCACGGCTAAGGACCCCAAATGGGCAAGGGCCGCCCTCCTGCCCCACGCTGCCCCGCAGCAGTGTCTACACGCCACATCCCCACCCCGGGGCAACAGCAGGAGCTCCACGCCCCGGGCAGAGCTGGGCTCACGCACCGTCGCAGCACGCTGTCAGGCAGGGCGCAGCTGACCAGAAAGACATGTACACCGATGAAGAGGCGCAGGATGAGCAGGCAGAGCCCCACGGGTGCGTAGAGCAGCAGGGCCAGAAGCAGAAACCCATCGGTTGGAAACCTGTAGGGTCAAAAAGCAGCACAGACAGCCTGAGCATGGCTGGGACACACGCAGGACGACCGGCTCCCCAGCTGCCCAGCCGGGCCCTCCCCAGGGAACACCCTGCTTCCCCTGCTCTGTGTAACCTCCCGGGCCTCCCCAAGGAGATACCCAGCCCACCCCGGGCCTCCCCGTGGGCCTCCCGGGCACAGCCTGAGCCCTCACCAGTCCCCGCATGGCACACCCCGACCTTCCCCACGGCACTCCCATGGCAGACCGCTTCCCCCCGTGGACCCCCGGGGCCTCCCCCCAAGGACACCCCAGCTTCCTGCACAGCCCTCCCACAGGACACCCCGAACCCCCGGGCCTCCCCGGGAGCCTGCGGCCTACCCACGCGAAACGCGGAGAGGGCCACGCGCGCCCCCTAGGCCGCCGCGGTTCTCACCGGTGCGAGTCGAAGAGCCGCTCGGGGCCCGGGGCCGCAGGAGGCTCCATCCGCGCCGCACCCGATGCCTCAGGGCCGCCCGCCGCCCGCCACCATCTTCCCCCGCAGCCGCTCGCCTGGCCCGCGCGGGGCAGCCTGGGAGGTGCGGCGCCTTCCCGGCGTGCACCGCGCCGCCGCACGTTCCCCCCCCCCCCCCCCCCCCCGCTCCCTCCCTCCCTCTCGCCGCGGGCCCTCGACGGTCGGCGGTGCGGGGAGGGCGGTTGGCGGCTCCGGCGGGCCCGGTGCTCTCGCCGCAAACCCTGCCTGTCCTCCCCCGCCGGCGGCCGCGCTACTGCTACCGGCGGGACTACAACTCCCAGCGCGCCGCGCGGCGGGACTACAACTCCCAGCGGGCCTCGCGGCGGACTACAGCTTCCGGCAGGCTCCGCCTCCGGACTAGGCCTCCCGGCGGGCCTGGCGGGGCGGGGCTCCAGCTCCCAGCGTGCCCCGCGGGCGGGCGCCGGAGCAGCATGGCGGCGTTGGCGCGGTGGGCGCGGGCCCCGCTGCGGCCGGGCGCCGCGCCTTGGTGCCGGGCGCTGTGCGGGGTCGCCGAGGCCGCTCCCCCCACCCCGCCGCCGCCGCCGCCTCCTCCCCCCCCACCCTCTGCCGGGGGCCGGGCGCTGGCGGCAGCGTTGGGTGCCGGGGCGGCGGCGCTGGTGCTGCTGTGGGCCCGGGAGGGTGAGAGCCGCCGGCCTGCGCTGCCCGCGCTGCGCGCCGCCGTGCCCGCCCCGCCGCCGCCGCCGCCCGCCTCGCCCCGCGCCGCCTTCAACTTCATCGCCGACGTGGTGGAGAAGACGGCGCCCGCCCTGGTCTACGTGGAGATCGTGGGCAGGTACCGGTACCGGGCGGCTGCCCCGGCCCGGCCCACAGCCCCCGCGGAGCCGGCTTCCCCGCTGCCCGACGGGGAAGTTTCCCTCTTGACCCGGTCCCCTCCCGCCCTGCCTCTCCCAGAAGGGCCTGGCCTCGTCCTCCCCGCACCCCCCAGGGAGGGATCCCCGACTCTCCCCGTCCCCCCGGCTGCACAGCCAGCCTCCCTGCACAGGGCAGCCCCCCGCCCCGGCCACCCCCGGGGCCTCTGCTGGCCTCTCCCGTGGCCGCCCCATCTTGTGTCCCAGGCAGCCTGAACTGGGCACAGCGTCTGGGTAGGGTCCCACAAGTGCCACGGATCCATCCCCTCACCCCGCTGCCTGCGCACACAGCCAACATGCGGTCGCCCTTTGCCACAGGGACACGCCGCTGCTGCACTACTGCCGCCTTGTCCTCCAGGACCGTTTTGGCAAAGCTGCTTTCTAGGCAGTGGCTCCAGGCTGTCCTGTGGCACAGGATTACTCTCTCCCAGGAGCACGACTTTGCATTTACCTTTGAACTCCATAATGTTCTTGCTATCCTGCGTCTCCAGCCTGTCAGGGCACCTCTGAATAGTAGCTCTGCCCTTCAGCTTGTTGACCACTCCCTCCAGTGTGGTGTCACCTGTGGGCTCGCTGAGTGTGTGCAGTGTCCCAATCCTCTGGTTCATGAACATAAAAGGCGTTAAATGGCGTTGGTCCTTCTCTCAGTTCCTGAGGCATGGTTTTAGTAGCTGACCACCAGCTGGACTTGGACCTTAGTGGTCCAGCCAGTTTTCCATTCGCCTTCTGAGATTATTAGCCTGCATGTCACCTGCGTGGCTAGAAGGGTACCATGGGAGACTATGCTGAAAGCCCACTTAAGATAAACAATAGCTGCTGCTCACCCCTTATCTGAGCAGCCACTCATCTGACCGCAGAAGCCAGCCAGGTTGCTCAACCATGATTTGCCATTGGTAAGTCTGTGCTGGCTGCTCCCAGTCCCCTTCTTGTGTGGTGTGTGCTGGGAAGTCATTTCTGGGAGCATTTGCTCCGTAACTTTCCCAGAGACGGGGGTGAAGCTGACTGACCTGCAGTATTCAGGACCCTCTTTCTTAGCAATCTTGCAGGCTGGTGTGACGTTTGCCTTTGTCCAGCCATCAGGAGCCCCCCCTTTACCACTGTGACGTTTGAGCACTCACAGGGGCATCAGCTGTCACCCTCATGTGTATCCTGTCTGGTGCCGTGGACTTCTGCGTGTCCAGCTGGCTTTAGCGATCCCTCCCTTGATCTTCTGTGTAATGCTGCATTCCCACAGGCTCTGCCTCAGGGCACAGGGACTTGAGAGGCCCAAGCAACAAGGCAAAAAGGTACCGATCATCTCGGCCCTTTCTGTGTCTTGTGTCACTAGGTCCCTTGCCCCACTGAGCACCAGGCCTTCCCACAGAGGTCAGGGTGACTGATGTCCCCCATGGGGACCAGGGCCTGCAGTCGTGAGACTTCCTCTAGCTGTCTAAAAAAGACATACCCGTCACCTCCCAAGTGGTTATTACCTGCTCCGAGGCAAGGCTCTGTGTGTTCAGGCTACTTCTTTGCGCAGATCACAACCCCTCCTACTTAACCTCATTGACGCTCTTTCCCAAAGAGCCTGTGCCATCCATTGCAGCTCTCCATTCATGTAAGCTTCCCACCATGCCTCTGTAGTCCCAGCGGGATCATACCTTCGCAGCTGTGCACAGACTCCTGATTCTTCCTGCTTGTTCCCCTGTTGCGTGCGTGTTTGCGCAGACTCTCGAGATGGGGATGTTTCACTGGGAAGTGAACGAGTCTCCCTCATCGTGCTGTCGCCCAGACATCCTCACTATCCCCCGCTTCTTTCCAGGCCTACCAGTCTGGGCCACCCAGTCTGCCTGCCTCCCGTGCCTGCCCTCCCCAGCGTCCCCAGCAGTCCCCTCAGGGTCCCTGCCACCGCTCCCTGACCTGTGCCCACCTTGCAGGCATCCCTTTTCGGGCCGTGATGTGCCCATCTCTAACGGCTCGGGTTTCCTGGTGTCCCCGGATGGGCTCATTGTGACCAACGCACATGTGGTGGCAAACCGGCGGCGCGTGCGGGTGAAGCTGGCCAGTGGCGAGCAGTATGACGCCATGGTGCAGGACGTGGACCAGGTTGCAGACATCGCTACCATCAAGATCAAGCCTAAGGTGTGCATCGCGGTTGTGGAGACGCTCCCTTCGCTCCCTCCCATCCGCTCACCATCCTCCTTTCTTCCAGCACCCGCTGCCCACCCTGCCCCTTGGGCGCTCCTCCGAGGTGCGGCAGGGAGAGTTCGTGGTGGCCATGGGCAGCCCATTTGCCCTGCAGAACACCATCACCTCCGGCATCGTCAGCTCTGCCCAGCGGGGCAGCCGGGAGCTGGGCCTGACCGCCTCTGACATGGAGTACATCCAGACTGATGCTGCTATTGATGTAAGGGGAGCTTGCGGTGCGTGGTGGGTTGGTGTCTCATCTCGGCTGCCCTCTTTGGGGAAGGGGGAGCTGTGGGTGCTGTGAGGTCAGAGGAGGCTGGACACAGGACTGGGAGATGAAGGGATTCTGGCCGATCACCTGGGCACTGGCTGCATTTCTCGGCCTGACCCTGTTCTCTGCCGCGGGTCCTGCTGTGCGAGGATGTTGCTTTCATGGCCTGTTTACTGCTCTCTCCTCTGCTGCAGTTTGGGAACTCCGGGGGCCCCCTTGTCAACTTGGTAAGTTCTCCTGCTTGCACCCTCGCTGGCTGGGGCAGAGATGTGCCTCGTGCCTTTTGGTCTGTGCCCCCCGTGGGAGCACTTGTGGGTGCTACAGCTGCTGGGAGGGGAGGGATTGTGCATGCTCCAGCCTCCGTGTGAGGGGGAGCAGGGGATCGGCCCAGTGTGGGAGCCTGTGCAGCGTCTGTTTCAGGGAGCCGGAGCTGATGGGACTCTGGGGAGGCCGGCTTGGCTGATGCTGGCAGGGCAGAGGGAGGGGCTGCGTGGGCTGCAGCCCGTGGGTCCCTGCCCAGCCTCGGCAGGCTGCAGAAGCAGCAGGCTGGGAAGGGACGGGCGCACAGGTGGGACTCCAGGCTTGCACAGTAGTTCCCCTCTCTACAACAATGCAGGCTGGATAGCACTGTGCCCTTTCCCCTGCAGGATGGCGAAGTGATTGGGGTGAACACTATGAAGGTGACATCAGGCATCTCGTTCGCCATCCCCTCAGACCGGCTGCGGAAGTTCCTGCAAAAGGAGGAGCAGCGCAAAAGTGAGTTGGGTGCCTCCCTGCCCAGGTGTTGGGGGAAGGAGGCCAGAAGGAGGAGAATGAAGGAGGGAAGCTCTAGCACAGCTGGGCTCCAGGCCCTTCTTCTGAGAGAAGGGCAAGCGGAGCAGGAGAAAGAGTCTTTGGGGGTAAGAAGATTCTCCCCTCTGCCATGGGAAAGCGATGCTGCTTCTTCCCTGCCCTCAGTGGCCTAACAAGGCAAGGAGGATGCTGGCCTGCATTTGCTGCAGATAAAGACTTTTAAAGTGTCCCAAGTAGCTTGCACTTAAGTCCCCAGGGGTAGGTGAGGGGTTTTTTTTTGGTCCATTGCTGCTTTTCATTAGATCTCAACATACGGGAAAATCAGTGGACCATTTGTTGGTGTTTGAAAAGGGAAAGGGTGACCTGGAAACTGGGGGCTACTTAGCCTTGTGTCTACTAATGGAAATGCAGGTGCAGGATTCAGCTGTATCATAAAGGACAGGTAGTTAGTTTAGTCCTGTGGAACATTGCGTGGTTTTGTTCCTTTGTGTTTGTGATAATTTATTTAATGCAGACTCTTGCTATCTGGTTCTCATGTTGACACTGTGGAGTGATATTCTCAGTCAAAAAAATGACATCTCAAACCAGGAAAGCGAAGTATGCAATACCTATAAAGCTCGTAACTGGTAAATGGAACGTAAATAAGCTCTTGGTAGGGAATCAGAATGACTCCCTCTGCATGATGTCTGCCTTGAGGTGTGTGGGCTTTGTGACTCAGCTGGCTCAGCCCAACGCTATTTTGAGTGCATGTCTGTTTTCAGCCTTGTCATTTGATGTCCTTTCCTTCGACAGGCTCTTGGTTTGGCAATACAGACACAAAGCGCCGTTACATAGGGGTGATGATGCTGACTCTTACACCGAGGTATGTGTTCTAAGGTCAACGGCCAACAGATTGATCTTGTTGGGGTGTGATGACTGTGTGATGGGATGTTCCAAACTAACTGAGAGAGTGCCTGGTTGTGGGAGGATTGTCTTCACAGCTTAGGCATTGACTCTCAAATCTCTTTGTGCTCATGTTGTGTTTAGACTCTAGGCTGTGTCAGAGGTAATTTAGAAGCTTGCAAGTTTCTACACTTGTGGCAGAATCTGTAAGCAGGTCCCTGAGCCTACTCCCCAGAGTGCCAGATCAGTCTGCCATTGCCATTGGGAGAAGCTCGATAGAGAGCCATTGCAACACAGCATGAATGAAAAGCCACCAGAAACATGGTGTAATTAACAGATACGCAGCGTGCCAACTGGAAGTTGTGATGAAACAGTTGGGCAAGTTGTACTCTCTGGGAGGAGGGATCTACCAGGTGAATTGCTGTGGTGCAGAAACAGTTCTAGAATATGGGACTTACAGAATAAAAAAGGGCAAGTTTGCCTGCAGTAGGGTTGACTGAGGGAGGAGGTAAACAGGTAGGAGAGCAGGCTGTGTTGGCACGCACAGCGTGGCTGCCACCCAGGGGGTGGTATGAGGGTCCTGGGTTTCAGGAGGAAGGCTGGGTGCTGCCTTTGGAGAGAAGTCATCATGGTGCTGACCAGTGCAGCACTGGCAAGTGGGAAGAGGGTGACTTCTTGTAGGTCTGAGACTCTTCACCCTCATGGCTGTGGCTTGGGAAGGGCATTGTGTTACCTCCGCATCTCAAGGAACGCTCTGGTCAGCAAAGAGGACTGCAGACAGACAACCTGCTTGGGTCTGATAGAAGGATCACCTGCTGCCCTTGTTTCAGCTGGTCCCCAAGACGTGCCTGTGGCCTTGGCTGCCAACCGAGCGCCCTGAGACAGGTGCCCTGCAGGCAGTGGCAGCTGTGCCTTGCTGAGGGCTGGACAGCCCTGGTCAGGCCTGCACAGAGCTCTGCTCAGGGCTGCAAGGCCCTGGGAGGGCATTGCTGCAGGAGCTATACCTGAATGCCTGCCAGCAGCCTCCTAGCTGCAGCAAGTGCACGTGTTAGGAGCGTGCTGGACCTGCACTCTCACTTCTGAGAGCAGTTCTCCTTTTCAAGGACGGAGTGACTGCTCTGGTTCCTTGGCTCTTGCAGCCATCTTTCAAGAGACCTTTAACTGACTCTCGGGGCTCAGCGTGCTAGTGGGATTGGTGCTTGGCAGAAACACCTTTCAGGGCTGTGCTCTGGCCTCCCTAAAGCTCTCATGGTTCCTGTGTGTTGGTTGGGTTTGTGGGCTGCCTGCACCTCTGGACACCACGAGCAGTCTCTGGGGTTCCTGCCTGGGACACAAACGGAGGAGCAGATGCTCTGTGCCTCCTGAGATTTGGGGCAGTGGGGTGGGTGGGGGAACACTGTCAGCATTGCTGGCATGCCCAGTAGATGGTGCTGGTACTTGGCAAAACCTGTGGGATGTGGGAGCCCAATCTCCTGCTTCACTGGACAGGCATGCAGGATGAAGTCTGTCAGGGAAGAAGCGTGAAGTGCTTAGGACGTGGCTCTTGGGAAGTGGGTCCAGCTTCAGCACAGCCAGCGAGCGGTCTGGCAGCTGGTCCTGGGAAACCATCTGACTGCAAGGCTTGTTTGTGCCCAGTTGCTGGGAAGATCTCCCAACAAGGGATTGCTCGCCTTGGAATCGGGTGATTACACTGTCTGAACATGCTCATTTGAAAGGTCAGAAACTTGCCCTAGCACAGGAAGAAGGAGAAGCTCCATGCTGGGTACAAGAACCTCAGCATCCTGGTCCTGCTGCACAGTTTGTCTGGCAGGCAGGAGCTTCCCGAGACACCAGGCCTTTGCTCTGCTGCCCAAAGGAAACAGACGTTTGCCAATGGCTTTGAGCTCAGCTGTGGCAGAGCTCATAGGTACCCTCACCTTGGCCGCAAAAAGCCATGGCATGAGGCAGGGCCCTGGCTAGCACAGCCCTCTGCAGTCATCTTGCGGGATGGAGTAAGTAGGGACTGAGCAAAGGACTTAGAAAACAGCAAAGGAAAGAGATGCTCATTATCGGGAACAGGTTCTACATGAAACTGCTGCTGGGGTGTGTTGCTGGTCAGGGGAGTTACTAAAGGGATGTCCAAAACATGGGGTCGTTCTTCATGCAATGTGTGATAGAACTTGCTGATGTTGTAGGGTTCAAAAGAGCAACTAAAAAACTTCACAGAAGAAAAGTCTTACTGGCTTTCAAATGCAAAGATGCAGCGTTACAGCTCAGGAGCTTCTTGAGCCAGGCAGCTGGAGGCCATAGGCATCTGGGGAACTGTCTCATCCGCAGCTGGTGTTGTAGGTGATAGGGTGGTGGGGAAGATGGACCCCTCATCTGACTGACCTGTGGACTGGGTCTGGCTGGGATGGAGACATTTTCTTCATAGCAGCCCACGTGGTGCTGTGTGTTAGATCTGTGACCAAACCTGTCGGTAACACACCGATGTTTTAGCTGTTGCTAAACAGTGCTTATTCAGTGTCAAGGCCTGCCCCTCCCACTCGGCACCCCAGGGAGGAGGCTGGGAGGGGACACAGCTGGGACAGCTGACCTAAACTGACCATGCCATATGATGTCACGCTCAGCAGTAAAACTGGGGGGAGTTTTTCCAAGGGAGCCATTGCTCAGGGATTGGCTGGGCATCAGTCTGCTGGTGGGAGGTGGTCAGTGAGTGCCTTTGCATCACTTGCCTTTTTTTTTTCCCCTCCTTTTTTTCCTTTTCTTTCTTCACTTGTTAAACTGTCTTTATCTAGACCCATAAGTTTTCTTGCTTTTGCGTTTCCAATTCTCTCCCCCATCCTGCTGGGGGAGTGACCGAGCAGCTGGGTGGGGACTTACCTGCCAGCCCGGGTCAACAACCCACTGCAACCGGGTGCAGCCTACATAGTGCTATGTAGCCTAAAATCACAAAATCACGCATTTACTATGTTTGTACAGAGACCTGCTTACGGGCATGTATAGTTCAGTGTTAGTGACTGAGGCAAAGAAGCAAATGACTTAGTAAGCACGCAGACCACATCAAATCACTAGTTCTATCAGTTAGTGCCCAGTGACAGGACAAGAGGCAACGGGCACAAACTGAAACACGTGAGATTCCATCTGAACACAAGAAATCACTTTTTTACTGTGAGGAGGGTGGTCAAAGCCTGGCACAGGTTGCTTGGAGAGGTTGGAGAGTCTCCAACCATGGAGAGGCTCAAAACCTGACTGGACACAGTCCTGGGCAACCCGCTTTGACGGAGCCTGCTTGAGCAGTAGGCTTGGGCTAGATGTTCTCAAGAGGTCCCTTCCAACCTCAGCCGTGCTGTGATCCTGTGAAATCAAGAAGGGATGGCAGCTTGCAAAGGTCTGTGAAAAAGTACAGTAGAGTTCAGCAAGGACCAGTGCGAAGTGGGGAGCCGTAACTGACTGAACAGGTACCTGATAAGGAGCCAGGAGCCGGGCAGAGAGACCGTGAGAATTTCTGGGGCTGCAGTGAATCAGATCTGATGCACAGTGTTTGAAGGAAGAATGCTGTTTACATGATGCATGGTCCCTGCGCTCTGGTGAGATCCAGCTGGAGGGCTGTGTCCAGTTCTGAACACTTTCAGGAGGGGTGAGGAGCAGTTGGAGAGAGTCAAAAGAGGAGCAGTGAGAGGTGCGGAACTCAAGCTAGGTTTAGAAAACCTAATCTGTGGGAAGGTTGGAGGAACTGCGATTATTTAGTCTATAGACTCTGGAGGAGAGATGTGGGCATACCTCTGCTTGACACGTCTGGCAAAAAGAGGGGGCATAGCTTTTGTACTGTGTCCTACCTGCCAAAACCAGAGAAGTGAAACTGCAGCAGGGGAGGGGTAGATCTGATACCAGGAAGGGCGGTCTGACGTGGGGCTGCTCAGGCAGGGGATGTGTATCACCAGCAGCTGTGATCCAGCTGGCAGCTGCTCTGGTAGTTCCCAGCTCTCTCTGGCACAGTCAGGCCTTTTGTCCTCTAGTTTTTGACAGGAAGATGGTGGTGTTTGGTTGCCCCTGGGGTTTGCAGCTGGTTGCTTGTGCTTAGCAGGGTGCAGGGAGGCAGGAGGAGAGGTTCCGTGCCATGGTCTCCAAGCCTGTGCAGCCACGGTGGGGTGGGAGCCTGCTCTGCCTCCCAGCTCCTTACCGTGATGCTGATTTTCACTCTGCAGCATCCTGGCTGAGCTGAAGCTGCGTGACCCCAGCTTCCCCGATGTCTCCTATGGAGTGCTAATCCACAAGGTGATCATTGGCTCCCCGGCCCATCAGTAAGTGCTGCCCTGTGCCTTGGGGGGTAGCATGAGAGAGCAACTACGCAGGATGGGTTGTATTTAGCTCTGAGTGTTGTGCTCCAGCGCAACAGGGCTTGGGCCCCACAGCCATCAGTCTGCAGCAGAAACCAGCTGGTGACCCTTGCCCAGGCTTGGTGTCTCTTTGGCCAAGGTACCTGTGTGGCTGCAGGAACACCTGGTGCAGTGGCCCAAGCCTCCCCTAGTGTCCGGCTGCCTTTCCTTCTGGGAGGACGAAGCTGAGTGTCTGCTTCTCCCACTGTGTGCCTCTGCCGTCATTCTCCCCACAGGGCAGGGATGAAGGCGGGTGACGTTGTGCTGGAGATCAACGGGCAGGCATCACGCCGCGCAGAGGATGTGTATGAGGCAGTACGGACGCAGCAGAACCTGGCCTTGCTGGTGCGGCGTGGCTACGACACTTTGTTGGTGAGCGTCGTCCCTGAGGTCACAGAGTAGCGGTGCTGTTGCGCAGGCCGCTGTGGGTGCTTGCCAGCGGTGCTGGCCGGGAGCTGAGGACACAGGACTGAACCGTGTCTGTGCGCTGGTCAGGGAGAGACTGAGAGCTTGTGAGGGACTGGAAGGGGCCAGGCAGAGGGACCCGGCCCAGTGTTTGCGTGGACTCATGGTGCATCCGCTCCCCTCTGTACTCAAATAAAGCACTTTTCTAGGGACCCCCCAGTGCTGTGTGGCCTCCTTCCCATGGCAGCGGCAATTGCCTAGGGGAGGCTGGGCTGTGTGGGACCCTGCCCCTCCTGTCTGTCTTCACGTGAGTCCTTCCAGCTGGGGAGGAGTACACTGGCTGTGCCTCCAGGGAACTCCTCCGTGTTAGAACAGAGGTGTCCTGCCACCCACTCGGCACCCACCCAGGCTGTGATCCGACTCCTCCATCTGTAACACGCAGGCTCCTGTTGAGCTGTGGCTCATGACACCACCTCTTCTGCGAGTGAGTGGCCCTGGAGCTGCTCTGGGGCAGGCTTTGCCAGGGCGGCTCTCCCTGCCTCCCTGGTGCGCCGGCTGAGCTGGTCCTGGGCAGCGCTCACTGCTGTGGCTGTGCCCATGAGGCTAGAGGGACGTGGCAGATGTCTGCCTCACCAAATTCCTTCCACTGGGAGCATTGCAAATCCTTTAAGGTCTGCATCCACACCCGCACCCATAAAGCAGCTTTCTTGGCCATGGTGAAAGGGGTGTCGATGCTGGACTCTGAGACGGCCGGGGCAGCATCTTGCTGGCCCTGATGTTCGGGAAGGCCGGAGGTGGGAGCCTGCACTGGGGCTTTGCGTGCCTCATTGGTGCTGCCCGTCCCTCCCCCAGCCCAGTGTCCGTCTGCGCTGGAGCGCTGCTCTCCCACGCACGCAGCCTGGCCTCTGGGGACTGGCCGGGCCCTCCCTGTGCTCTGCAGCTGGTGGCTGAGAGCCCGGCCGGCCCTTCTGGGAAGGAGCAGCTCTGGCTGTTCCTCGCCTTCCTGGAAGAGCCCCTGCTCTGCTCCGGCCCCTGCCAGAGGCTGCAGGAGGCAGGCAGCTCTGCGGCGAGGGCTGCCTTGAGGGGCTGTGTCTGGCCCTGCTCTGGTGGGAGGAATGCATGTGTCGAGCCAGGCCCTGCTTGTGACGGGGCTCCCGAGCCCTCGCCCCTGCCTGTTATTTTTAGGAGATGAAAGAAGCACAGTTCCTTGGGGGTGCTGTGGCAAAGGGCAGCTCTGAGCTGCTGCTCCCCACCGTGCTCCTCCCGCCCCAGAGAACAGGCCTCCTTTCAGGCAGCCCTGGCCTCGCCAGAGGAATTTGTTCCCCCGGCAAGCCCCAGCCGGCTGCTTGCAGGGGAAATAGCTGAGACATCGGGCGGCGTTTCTTACATAGCTGCTCCGGCAGCGCTGACCGCAGTGCTTTCCACTGCCTGGAGCCAGGGCCTGCCCCAGCCCAACCGCCGGCTGCCCCTATCCTCCCTGGGTGTGGGGAAAAGGACTCTGTCCCCCAGCAACATGGAGGTGGCTGAAGCTGCCTCTCTCTGCTGCAGATGGGACCAGAGCATCTGGCTGAGGTGCAAGAGCTGCAGGAGCTGGGGTATCCCTCCCTTTGCCCTCGTTCTCTGCCCCAAGTGTCTGTGCCCCAAGTGTCCGCTCCCTCCATGCCAGTTGAGGCAGCCCATCTCTGCTGCGAGACTGCAATCCTCGTGAGTCACAGCCCCACGGTGGGATTTCTGCTCAATAATATTTGCATTGCATCTGGTGTGGGGGAACCAGCACTTCACCACATCCTTGCTGCGCCAGGGTGTCCCCATCTGTTCCTTCGGGTGCAGTGCTGTGGGGCTGCTTCGGGCCAGGGCAGCTACGCTTGGGCTCCTGCTGGTCCCTTCCTCTCGCCCACATGGGCTTCTCGCAGAAGGACCGGTACCATCTTTCTCTAGCCCAACACTGGCTGAGGGTGGTGCAGGCAGGTGAGGGGGAACTGGTGTGGGACTGGTCCTCGTCCAGCCAGGGCTGTGTGGGCAGGGGGGAGCTTCCTTGCTCCATGTGGGTGTTGGAGGTGGGTGCAGGGGACAGCGGGGGCAGCTCCCATGCTCTCTCTGTGCCAGAGCGTGCCAGCCAGCTCTGCAGCGTGAGCCATGCTGTGCCTCCCAGTCCTGCCGGGCTCCTCGTCCCACCCCAGAGAAAAGCCAGCAGCCGTTAGGGAAATAGAACTGACAACTTTATAGAGAAAATAAAATTACAACTAAGAGAGGGGTGTGGGAGCCACTGCCGGGCAGCTGGAGGCAATGCTGCCAGGGCAGGGGCAGCCACACCATCCCCAGGGCAGAAGGGGCTCCCTGGGGCTCTGCCGGTGCTATGCAGGGGTGCGACTCCCTGCATGGGTGGTGGGTCCTGGGCCCTGCTAAGGGCAGAGCGCTGGCGAGGGCTGTGGGGGTGAGAGGAACCAGGGCAGAATGGGGGAGCAGGAGGTGGGGTGCAGCTGGGACGGCAGGAACTGGGAGCAGAGGGGCACACGGTGAGGGGGGTACAGGACCTCCTGGACCGTACCCACGTGCCACAGCCCAGGGAACGTGGGCGCAGAGTCTTCTGGCCAGTGGTTGGGGTGGTGGCCCCAGGCTGGGAGGTGCAGGTGTGCAGTGCCTCCAGCACCAGCCCTCCGAGGTGGGGAAGGGCAGCTGGTGACGGTGAGAGTCCTGGGTAGTCCCCAGCAGGGCACGGTGGTGGCAGTGCCGGGCACGAGGCCTCCCTGCCGGCCCCCCAGCAGCTTCCTCCCACCTGTGCAGGGCGAGGAGGGAGATGCCCGTCTCCCCAGGGGCTGGGGCCCTAGGAGATCTGGTTGTTGAGCTGACCTGGGTACTGCTCAAACCGCTTGTTGGCCTCCTCGCTGAGCGCATCACCTGGGCAGGCAGAGGGCAAGAGCTGTTGGCTCTGGCACTGCGTATCGCCTGCCCCGCCAGCACCTATGCTCCCACCGCAGCTGCCCCCACGACCCCAGCCCCTGCCTCCCTGTGCCAGCCTGGCCATCCTGCCACAAGCCCCACAGCCTGCCCCCAGCCCCACTGCTTCCTGCAGCCCCCTCATTGCCCTCCTCCTGGGCCATTCCTGCCAGGACACCCCTGCCCCGGTGTGCCCTCACCCCCCCCGTGCCGCGTCCCAGGGCTGTTACCGATGTGGCAGCTGTGCACCCAGATGCGGTGCCCATCGTACTTGCAGTTGCATTTCATGGCGTTGTTGGTGAAGTCGCTCTCTGCCACCTCGAAGTTGGGGTTGATCACAACCTGTGGGGCACTGACAGTGAGGCTCACAGCTCCCTGCCCACCTGGCAGTGCTGCAGCCCGGCACCATGTCAGCTTGGCCTTCCTGCCCTTAGCGGAGCTGCTGCCCGTGGCACGGCCCCCAGCCCCGGCAGGACTTGTCTCCCCAGCTGCAGTGGGGGTGTGGAGGGCTGGAGGGCTCCAAGGAGCCAGTGGCTGCTACAGTGGTGGGGTGGCCCTGTCACTGTGCACCATGTGCCCACGAGCAGTGTTGCTCAGAGCATGAAAACCCGGGCTGAAGCATGCCTGAGCAATTCCTGCACGACACCTGCACATCTCCGGGCAGGAGGACAGGCAGCGTCCCACACCGTCACACACCCCATCAGTCCCGCTGCGCTCCGCCCTGCTCAGAGAGCAGGGGAGAGAGGGCTGGGTGGCTGGGGCGCATGGAGAGCTGGGGGTGCAGAGGCAGAGGGTGGGGGTGCATGCGGGAGGGTTGCAAGAGGGGCTGGGGGTGGCTCAGCTGCAGCACCTGCAGGATGTAGTTGCCTGGCTTGACATCAGTGATGTCGATCCACTGGCAGTCGATGTCGTGCCGGTACAGGTCCCAGCAGCCCACAGTGATGCCCTGCTCCCCAAAGTTGGCACACTCGTACCGCTTGGCCACGTCTGCAGGCAGGAGGAGAGCACAGCTCGTCCGTGCTGCAGCCCTCTGCGCAGCCCCCGTGTCGGCCCCCAGCCTGGCCCCAGCGCATGCCATGGCTGGGGATGGGCGGGGGCAGTGCCGCAAAGCCTGACGGCGCCCACCTTCCTCACACTCGGTGTCCTCGAGGCAGAAGCTGGCCTTGTGTCCCTCTGCCACCTTGGTGCCGTTGGGGGTCAGGATGTCGTAGTGGGTGAAGATATCCATGCTGTGGTAGTGCCTGCAAGACGGAGCCCACAGCACCCTGGCTGCACCAGTGCCCGGATGCCGGGGAGCTCAGGGGATGCTTGGGGCGGAGGAGGAGACCCACGGAGCAGACAGGAGACTCGCCCTGCTCTGCTGCAGGTCACCCGCTGCCTGCCCGGCCCCTCGCTGTTGGGGAGGGTCCCCACAGCCACTGCTCTGAGGCCGCAGTGCTGCAAGGTTGGGCAGAACTCAGTCCTGCCCTGGGAGGGGACACAGCTGTCCCCAACCAGATGGCCCAGGCAAGCCGGGAAGGGGGGGGGGCTCAGCTGCAGGGCACAGCCTGCAGCCCCATCCCTGCCCCCCAGCCCCAACACTGCTCATCCAGGGACAGCCCTGAGCCAAAGCAGGCAGAATTGGACCCTGGGGAGCAGAAGCTGCCTCACCCAGCGCCACCCTCACCTGGCGTCACCCTCGCCCGGCCCACCGCAGCAGCAGCATCGCCCTCTCCTCACCCTGCCCCCCCGGCCCAGACTGTTCGCCTGCCGGCATGCCTGTCCCTGCCCGTGCTGCACACGCACCGGTGGCACTCGTGCCAGACCCAGGAGTGCCGGCCGGCCTTGGGGCGGAAGTCCGCGCGGCCGTTGTTGTGGATCTGGGAGGAGAAGCGGAGCAGGCGACGGTGCCCATAGGGCCAGTTGGCCAGGCGGGCCGAGCTGGAGAGGCAGTTCTCCTCGGCGGCGCAGTACAGCATGTGCAGCGGCCGGTCCTCAATGTACGCCGTCTCCTGCACCAGCGGGGCGTGCAGCAGTAGGTCGGAGGCGGCTGGGGAGCAGGCAGCTGCTCAGGGACAGACCGCCACCCCGCTGCTCGGCGGGCAGCAGGGACGGGGCGAGTGGCAGGGACGGGGCGAGCACCCAGCGCAGGCAGGGCTGAGCCAGCCGGGGGAACGCGTGCCCTCCCCATCGGCTGGGCACAGGCTGACCCTGCAGTCCCGTCATCTGCAAACGCCATTGCCTGCAGCCCCATTGCTCCCAGCCCCTTTATCTGCAGCCCCTGGCCCCACAGCACCATCGCCTGCAGAGCCCGCTGCCCGCAGACCCCACTGCCTGGAGACCCCATTGCCCCCAGACCCACCCCCCCCCAGACCCCATCACCACTCACTCTCGGAGCAGATGACGCCTGCGGCGAAGCGCGTGCCCGTGTTCCTGCAGTTCAGGCTGGTGCCATGGTGCTGGCAGTGGCTGAGGGACATCTCATGGCCGGCACACTTCACCCCGCTCAGCACCATCTCTGTCACGTTGCTGGCATCCCAGTACCACGTCTCCTGGGGAGGGGGCGAAACAGGCTGGGCGGCAGGGCTGGCTGCCGGGGGTGCCCCAGCTCACACGTGCCCAGGCTGCAGCCAGCGCCCCGCCACGGCGCAGCCCTGCCCACGTGCCCAGGCTGCAGCCAGCGCCCCACCACGGCGCAGCCCTGCCCACGTGCCCAGGCTGCCCACAAGGGTCCCGTCCCGTGGCAGGGAGCGGCCACGTCCCTTTGCCCTCGTACAGCCCCACAGCCGTCTGAGAAGCGCCGGTGCCTCTGCTCACCGGGGTGTCACCGGGGCCCTCCCTGCCGGCACCTACCGTCACTGCGTGCAGGGAGTAGCCGAGGCCGAGCTGGCGACAGGCCACCATTGCCTCCTTGGTGGTCCAGCCATCGCTGCACACCATGCCCCACTTACTGCCTCGCTTCACCTCCACGCGGCCCTCAAACGCCGTCCTCCCGCCGGCTAGGCGGATCTGCGGGGAAGCCCTGGGGCCGTGAGCAGGCACCCTGCGCCATGCTGCCTCCCACCCCGTCCCCGTCCCATCCCTCTCCCTGTCCCCACGGAGCAGTGGTGGTGGCGGCTCGCTGCCCTGGCCAAGCTGGCGCTGGCACCTACTTGTAAGCCGTGGTTAGCGAATCCCAGACCCAGCTGGCGACAGGCCACCATCGCCTCCAGCGTACCCCAGCCTTCGCCACAGACCAGACCCCAGCGGGGCTGGTCCCCGTCGCCAGCCCCCACCGCCACTTCGACCCGCCCCTCGAAGCGGCTCCGGCCCCCACTCAGCCGAATCTGCGGAGAGAGGCAGTGGCAGCATCATCGTCATCACAAGTGATGCTCCCGCTCTGGGGGCCGTGTCCCACAGGACAGTCCTCCCCAGCACCCGTCCCGCAGCGGCGGCAGCTGTCCCGTCCCCGGCACAGCCAGGGCTGTGCTGCGGCACCCGGACGGGCCCGGGGCCAGGAGCTTTGGGGTATGCGGGGAGGTGGCAGCCAGGGGCTGAGCGGAGCCAGGCACAGCTTTGGTCAGCAGGGAATTCACAAAAAAATGGCAAGGTTTCGCGCCAAGAAATTGCTCGTGAATTTGGGAATTGTCTAAGCAAAGCAGGGAAAATGGTTCATTTTGAAATGGCATTCTCACTTCAGAAATGAGGTATGAGAGCTTTAAACATGATTAAAAAGCCCCAGGTGGATGAAATGAGAGGCCAGGGCAAACAGGAACACACGGCTCCATTTGCTCATTTCATCATCCATTAAAAAAAAAAAAATCTCTCTTGGTTGGCCCACAGCGATTTTTTTTTCTGGTGCTTTTGCTGGGGAGCTGGCACGGGCTGGCAGCAGGGAGAGCAGCAGGGAGCAGGTGCCCCACACCACCCCACACCGCAGGGCACCACAGGGCGCCCAGAGACCCCCGTGCCCTCCCTTCCACCCCTCTCCTCACGGGCGCAGCTTGGGACTCCCACCCGCAAAATCCCCAAGGCCCCCACGGCAGCCCTTGCCCCAGACCGGGGGAAATGCGTGGGGTGTGATGGGGTGCAGAGGAGCAGAGATGATGGGCCATCCTACAGCGGGTCCCATGCGCCCTCCCCCAGCACCCCGCTCCAGGGGCCCCGATGCCGGGAGCTGCCCGGCACCGTGGCCCCACGGATGCTGGCAGCCCCCCGCAGTGCGCACCAGGTTCTCGTAGCCCATGTAGGGGATGTTGCAGCGGACGGCCGCATCCTCCGTGTGCTTGCAGTCCTCCTGTGTGATGTTCTTGAAGGGGCAGCTCCAGAGGGACTTCTCGGTGCCCAGGCACTGCACCTCGTTCATGTGGATGGGCCCCGTCCCTGCCGAGGGGATAGCCGGGCTCAGGGCCGAGTGACACAGGGACAGCCGTGGCCATCCTGTCCCCATGGCTGCCCTTGATCCCCGGCATGCATCGAGGGAGCCCGGCGCACCCCTGGCCCCCGCGGCTGCTGCCCGGGGCAGCACGGTCGAGTGGCCACGGTTCACAGGATGGTCGGGGCAGCCCTGCACTGCCTGTAACCGGCAGCCAGGCGCCACCGGACGAGCCTGGCCGTGGCTCCCCCCAGCCCAGCAGAGCCCTGCGCCTGGACAAGTGCCTCGTCTGCAGGCCCAGGCGGGCGATGCCTGGCCCCTCCACCCCGGCACCCTCACCTTGGCCCATGCGTGCCCCGGTGAGCGCCTCCTTGGCGCTACCAAAGCCCAGCTCACGACACACCACGCTGGCTGACAGCAGGTTCCAGCGGTCGTCACAGATGGTGCCCCACTCGCTGCTCTTGAGCACTTCGACGCGGCCCTCGCCGACCTTCGCACCACCCTTCAGCCGGATCCGTGGCTGCAGGGGAGCGGGGTCAGGCCATGGTATGGGACAGCACGGTACGGTGCGGTGCTGAATGGCGTGCTGCGGCACAGTGCAGCACAGCATGGCACGGCACGGTGTGGCACAAAGTGTGACACAGAGGTTGCTGGCCATGACTCCTGGGATGTGCAGGGACAGGATACCGTCCCCACCTCCTGCTCCATGAGTTGGTCACCCAGGGACCCACACACCCGCTCTCGGGTGCAGCCCGGGGGGGACAGAGCCCTGCAGTGGGGCAGTGGCCAGCTGTGGGCCCCCGCAGGACTCGGCCCCCTCCCCACAGG
Source organism: Gavia stellata (assembly GCF_030936135.1). Classification (NCBI taxonomy): domain Eukaryota; kingdom Metazoa; phylum Chordata; class Aves; order Gaviiformes; family Gaviidae; genus Gavia; species Gavia stellata. The sequence goes on along the minus strand of NC_082598.1, from coordinate 147,426 downwards.
GCTCACCTGGCCCTGCTGCTGTTGGCGTTGCTTCTTCTTGTGGGCATTGCCAGGGGTGAAGAGGGGCCCAGGCACGCAGCTGACGACAGCGGGCATGCCGGCCCCGCAGGCGGCCGAGGCGTTGCCCCGGTAGAACTCGAAGGCGCACATGGAGAGATGCACCTCCGTCCCTGTGCAGGAGACAGAGTGCAGGCGGTAGTTGAGCTGCTGCCGCTCCGTGAAGAGCCTGCAAGGAGAGAGGAGCCCTGAGACACGGCCAGCCGGCAGCGGAGGTGTCGACAGCCACCCTGCCTGCGGCTACGCTCGCTGTCTGTGCCCCTTGCGGCATCCCCCAGGGAGAGACGCGCTGTGTCCGCAGGGCGCCCGTCCCTCGCCAGCTGACTGCCCCACGTCCCCGGCAGCACAGGGACACGCACGGCTCCGGCAGAACCGAGTAGGGCTCCTGGCACTCAGGGTCTCCACTGGAGCCATTTACCTCTTCTTGGACCTTACGTCCTCCCTGCGCTTTTGTTTAGGCTGAGATTTGGAGGCCAGCCTGGAAAACAGAAAACAACCATCAAGGAGCCCGGGGGCTCAGGCTGTCACCTCCGCCGGCTGCAGAGACACAGGGAGCGCAGCCTGCCCCGGCTTTCACTGAAGACTGAGCTGGGCACGTTGCCCCCCCACCCAGGGAGACTCATGCACGTCCCCTTTGTGTCACGCATGGGTGCAACGGCATCATCTGCTGCCAGCAACTTGACACAACTGCCCTCCGCAGCAATGATGCAGTTTCCTGCCCACATCCCACCAGGAAACAGTGCCGGATGCAGCAACATCCCGTGCTGCCTTGTCACACAGCAGAAGATCAAACACCAGTGGCAGCAATTTGATCTGTCAGGTACAAGTGAGGTGTGCCCACGTCCTCGTCCAGACACCAAACAACGTCACTGCGTCGTGCTCCAAGGGGAGCAGGACGCCCAGCACGCACAGCACCAAGCAAGCGGCACAGGCGGTGGGCGCTCTCCCCAGTGCCACGGGGCACGGTGAGACTTGCTGCAGGCTTGCAAGGACCCACTCCCAGCGAAGGGAGCTCCCTGGGCACACGCTGAGTGATGCAGGGAAGAGGAGGCTGCCCCGGGCCCGGCGCACACGTGATGTAGGTACGGTCCCAACACGCTCAAATGCTATGCTTCACTTGGGGAGGAAGATGCCAAGCAGGGCCAAAACCCCAGGGACCACAAGGAGTGAAGAGCAGAGTGCCCCAAAACAGGGCAGGGGACCGACACTTCCCCAGGGACAAGGAAAAACCAAGCCTGGCAACTGACCCTGCTGGCCGGCAGCAAGTTTGTGTCATCCCACACAGCCCAGCGAGCCTTGGGACACAGGACAGGGCCGCCAGGAACCGGGATTCAACTGGCCGGCCGGAGGACATCGGTGCCCATTCGCACTCATGAAACCACATCTCAATCCTGCTCGTGGTTCTGGGTCCCCAGTACAAGAAAGACATCAGCTAAGCAGTGCGAGCCCTGGGGACAGCCACCAAGACATCGGGGCTGGAGGAGAGGCAGGGGCACGGGGCTGCTCCAGCCTGGGGCTGAGAAGACTTCAGGGGGCTCTGGCAGCAGCTGACCTGCACCTGCAAGGGGCTGTCAGGGAGCCAGAGCCCGGCTCTCCCAGCCGTGGGAGGGAAGAGCACGAGACAAAACAGGCGTGATGATTGGCAATGCAAGGTTCAGACCCGGTGTAAGGAAAACTTTTTCCCCATGAGGGCTGTTCAGCATTGGAGCAGAGGCCACAAGGCTGTGGGATCTCCACCCTTGGAGGTTTTCAAAAGCCAACTGGATGAAGTCCTGGGCTGACCCACAGCTGGCCCTGCTCCACGCGCGAGGTCGGACCAGGACTCCCCAGGGTCCCTTCCAGCCTGGATTAACCTGTGACCCCACGTATGACTGCAGCCACGCAGCCCCAAATTGATCAGCCCCGGCAAACCAGCTCATGGCTTTCAGGAGACAGCTGCTGCTCTGGGCAGAGGGAAGGGAGCAGACCGCAGCTTCATGGACTTCACAAAGCATTTTACCCAGTGCTGCAGGGGAAATCCCTGCTCATGGGCAAAGGGGCGGTCAGCACCAAACCAGACAAATAATGGCATGTTGCAGTGAGCAGGACCTGTGGGTGGGAGTTTGAGGAGACCCCACGGGCTGAGCTCGTCTGGATTTCCATCACCAGCGCAGGCACGGCTGCAGGAGCTGGTGAGGACACCTGTTGGGGACACAAAGCTGGGAAGTGTCACAACGAAGAGCTCAGGATGGGTCCAGAGTGTGGGGCACCTTCAGCACCAGGGAAGGTGGTGGGACCAGGGCAAGGTCGTGTGCTGGGGGCAGAGCAACGTCTCCACGTGGCAGTGGCTCAGGCGAGAGGTGCCATGCCACAGCCCAGAGAGGATGGGCTCTGGCTCGCTGCACCCACCACCAAATCCAACAGCAGGGTTCAGGGTCAGAGGGAAAGGGCAGCCAGACTATCCCTTGGGACTGGCAGAAAGGCAGCAAGAGCGAGTAGACAGAGGGTGCGAGAGATCCTGGCAGATGCAGCACGTGGGACAAGACCTGCCACACCGTGCCCATCACACCGGTGCCCAGCACTGCTAGCACTGCTGTGCCCATCACCCTGGTGACCAGCACTGCCGAGCAAGGGCTCTCCTGCCCGCGCCAGCCCACCCTGCGGGGAATGGGGGGGTGCGCAGCCTTCCCAGCTTCCCCACTGCTGCTTTCTGCAGAAAGCAGCCCATTTCCACAGCCCTTCCTCCCCATCCACCGGGAGAGACGGCTCCGCTCCAAGGCCTCCCGGTCCCTGTGGGACCACAGCACAGGATGCCACAGCCCTCTCTGCGCCTCCCAGGGGATCCTGCCCAAAGTGGTGCTGCAGACCCCAATCCCTGTGCCAGGACTCCTGCCTGGTGCACGGGATGGGGGCGGCTCTGCCTACGGCACGGCCGGCCTGGGAGAAAGATTGTCTCTCACGGGGGATGGGGGACCCCGGCACGCACAGGCAGGTCCCACCGGGGTGGGGTTCGTCCTGCCTGCCCAGCACAGCCCGGGCCCTCGGTCTCCTCCGTCCGGATCCATTTGCGCCAGGATCTGTTCTGACGGCTGAGACCGGTGGAGCCGGACAGCCCAGCTCTGCCAAGGGCTCAGCAGATGGGGCGCCCCGGCCCCTTACCTGCTGCCTGGCCTCAGGCTCCGGCCCTTCGTCCTGGCCGCACGCTTCAACCGCCTGCAGGAGCAACACTGCGGCTGCCCGGTCAGGGGCACATGCAGCACCGGGCGCCGTGCTAGGCACCACGCTGGGGGTAGAGCGTCCGTGCCCACACCCCCGGGCCACCTCGCTCAGGCCATGGTGCTGCTGGAGCATCCCCGCCTGGCTCGGCCGCAAACCTCCTCTTGGGGCGTGGACCCCTGCACTCCGCGCCAGAGGGAAATGTGGAGGTGTACCACTGCCAGGGATCAAAAGCCGCCCCCTTGGAGCGGCCTCTGCAGTAGTGCTGGGGTAGGTGGGCGGCCATGGCCCCCCAGCCATGCCATGGCCCCCCGGCTTGGTTAGCGAGTGCCCATATGGCCAGCTGGGGCTAGGACAAGTGAGCAGCAGGGATGGGAGGGATGCTGGGGAGCCACAACGCCCAACAGCATGTCCCCCTGCTGCCCCCCCAGCACTGCCCCGTGTCCCTGGCACCGTCCCCACCTCTGCCCCAGCCCTGTGCCCCCAGCTCTGCTCTGACACCTCAGGTCCGCGGGCTCCCTGCCAGCTTCACTCACTTGTAGAAGTTCCTGTTGACCTTCTTCTCAGCAGGGAAGCCCATCATGCCGCAGACAACACGGCTGTTCTGGCTGTCCCAGCCCTCGTCGCAGATCTGTGCCCAGCCGTCCTTGTAGCGCACCTCCACGATGCCCTCTGTCACCGGCAGCTGCCTCCGGGCCCCGGACACCACCGGCCGCAGGCGGACCTCCTCCACATGGCTCTGCTCGGTCTGCAGGGCACAGGTCAGCCCAGGCTTGCACTGCACCCCGCTGCCCCGGCTCCCTGCCAGCCCTCTCCCAGGGATGCCCCAAGGATGCAGGCACCCGCAGGGGATGGGATCCCCAGTCCCTCGGCGGGCAGGTCCTGCATCCCTGCACGCCACATCCGATGGTCCTGGGCAGCCAAGGACCTAATTCCATCCTGTGCAGCCAGTGCCCCACATCCCCCTGGCCCCCCGGGTGCATCTCCTGGGAGCGCAGCCAGGAGAGCCAGCGCTGCCATCCCATCACCTCGGGATCCTCGGTGCACCCCAGGGAAATACATGCTCACGCGACTCAGGGGCACTGCGGGTCCAGGGAGCCAGGGCAGTGGGGTAGCACGCTCCCCTCCCCATGGGGAGATGGGGACAGCCCGTGTGCTAGGGCTGAGGGAAGGCACCGACAGGGCCCCCTGGTCCTGCACAGGGGAGCCTGCCAGTGTGCGGTGGGGAAGCTGCCTCCCAACTATTCAGGGAGGACTGAGGTCAGGCTGGCCTGCCCCATGGCAGGGCTGCCCCACAGCATGGCTCCCAGCAGCTGGCTCTGCCCCACAGCATGGCTCCCAGCAGCTGGCTCTGCCCCACAGCACGGCTCCCAGCAGCTGGCTCTGCCCCACAGCACGGCTCCCAGCAGCTGGCTCTGCCCCTCACCTCAATGATGTTGGAGTCCTTGAAGCCTGGGATGCGCTCATCCTTGCAGATGACACCCGCATCTTCCTCATGGCTGCAGTCGCTGTTCCCCCAGCCCCGGTGTTTGCAGTCCCCAATGCTCTTCTCGCCTCCGGCACAATTCACGTTGTCCAGCCAGATCCGCCCTGCCAAACACCGGGGCCAGGGGTGGGGGGGGGGCAAGCCCACACAGCATCCCCCAGGAGCAGGGAAGGTGCCCATGGAGCGTAGCCAGGGACCACACAGCCGTACAGCAAGAGTGTGGATGTTGGGCTGGGGGCAGCCCTCCCTCGGCACAAAGGTGAGGCGGCAAAATGCCAAGAGTAAAGCCCTGAGTGGGGGATCGGCAGATGGGGAGTTTTCATCGCCCCAAGGGGCTGCTCTGGCAGACATAAAGCCCCATGTAACGTGCGCCCCAGGGTCTGTACAGCATCTCACCTGCAGCAGAGCCTGCTACACCTCTGCACCATATGCCCACACCAGCCCGGACCTGCAGCCCCCCTACACCGCCCAGGGGCACGCGCAGCCCTGTTGCTGCAGTGCATGCCTGCAACCGCTCTATGCCTTGGATACATGCACAGCAGCTCACGCACAAACATGCAGAGTTCCCTAGCCCGCTTTCCACGTGCATACATGCGCAAGTGCCCACACACAGACTGCTGGGTACGCAGCAACCACAAGACCTGCCTGCCTCTGCCCCCCCGTCCCACCACCAGCGCATGCAAACCTGCTGTGGCATGCACTCCACCCCACGGCAGCGGGCTGATGTGCAGCCCCAGCCAGCCTGGCCCCAGCCCGTGTAGTATGGGGGGCTGCGCCCACCACCCCTCTCTTACCGACGCCTTTGCCGTACTTGGCGCTGTGGGCCCAGCCAGTGGCAGCCACAAAGCCGAGGTGCCGGCACAGCACATGCGCGTTGGCCAGCGTGAAGTCATCGTCACAGATGGTGCCCCACTCATCATTGTAGAAGACCTCGACACGGCCCTCGTTGTGCTTGCGTGGGTAGCCAGCCAGGCGAAACTTCAGCTGGGGTCCGGGGCTGTGCGTGGGGCCCGGGGCGGTGGGCTGGGCGCTGCCCACCCACAGCCACACGCTGCTCAGCAGCACCAGCAGCTCCTGCCATGCCCACGTGCTGCAGCTTCCCATGGCAGCTTGGCTCTGCAAGGGCAGAAAGGGTCAGGGTACGCGGGATAGACTAGCTGTGCTGAAACACCAGCTCCCCTGGTCCAGACCTGTGCTGGTTAAATCCCCTGCTCACACGCAGCTCCGCTCAGCACCAGCCCTGCACCCCCAGCGCTGCCGGAACCAGGGCTCTGCCCAGCGCCTCCGCGGCACCTCGCACCCCTCCGCGAACGGCTGCTACTGAAATCCCACTGCGCCGCCGGGTCGCATCTCCTGCGCCAAAGCGCAGTGACGGCAGACAGGCAAAGGGGTGTGCGTCACCCCCGGGAGAGTCAGCCGGAAAGGAGGGGGATCGGCTGCCAGAGCAGAGGGAGCTGGAACAGGACCAGGGCCCGGGGAAAGCCCGGCTGGACCGTCCAGGAGCTTGATCCACCAGGAGCGGAGCAACGGCTGCTGGCGGTGAGGGGCTGCCAGCCCATGCGCCTGCCCACTGTGAGGAGCGAGGCAGCCGGAGCGGAGCTTCGCATTCCTCTCTGCGGCATTTCTCCAGCCCTCCAATAACATCTGTGGCTCCCTGAATACCTGAGGGAGATGTGGTATTCCTGCACCAGCCCCATGGCAAACAATGGTGAAAACACTTCTCTGTGAACCGCCTTCCCGTGCACTATTCCCATTTATCCCATCAGGGACCACTTTAACTCCGTGGGTGCCGCAGCAGCCCGAGAACAGCATTTCTGCGCAGGCGATGTCAAGCCCTGCTCCAGGCTGGGCTCGCCGTGCTTTTGACGGCAAAGCTCCCATGTTCACCCAGCACCGCCGGCGCGGCGACCCGCCTGCATCCCACCACCGCAGCCTCACCTCACCCTTCCAGCCAGTCCCTTCCACAGCCGGGAAGCACACCCCCAAACCTGGGAGCCCCCCCAAGACAGGCCCACCAGAAATAAGTCTCTGCGCCCTACACCCCCGCCCCGAGAGCAGATCCTGCACGCCACACTCGCACACATCGTGCTTGTTGTTAGGCAACGTTGCAAAGAATAAGGTCTGGCTTACCCACGAGAAGGGGTGATTGAATACTCCAACGTTTAGCTGCAGGATTGCAGAGGAAGGAAAACAAATGCAAACCCCGCGCAGCGTGGGGCTGTGATGGAGGCCAGGTCCCACCTCCAGCCTCTGGGAATGCCTCCTGGACCCAAGGCAAGGACGAACGAGGACCGTGTCCAGAGACAGCCCCTCTTCCATGCCCATGGCACCAACAAAAACCCCTGGAGGGGCCCAGCCCCGCTGCCCGCCTGCCCCGTCAGACACGCGCCACGTTGGAGGTGCCACCAAGAGCAGCGGCTTCCTTGGGATGAGCGCCTGGTGCCCGCAGGGATGCTCCGGGAGAGAGGGTGAGGGGTAATGAGGACCAACACCACCGGTCCAGGCCAATGCGAGACATCGTGGCAAGAAGCACACCCCCCCCCTTGGGGCAACCACATCAGCACCGGGTCCGGCTCTCTCCTCTATCCCAGCCTGAAGCACGGGGGACAGCACGGAGCTGATGGAGACACGGCAGCAGGCAGGACCGCGCCCCAGCTCAGGGCAGCCCGCGAGCCCTGGGGCTGGTGGGAGCTGGCTCTGGGCTCCCCACACCTCAGCTGCCTGCTTTGGCACCGTGAGAACAAAACAAAGCCCGGCAGGAAGCATATTTGGGGGCAGCCAGCGGGGAAACACTTTGCTGAACCTTTTAATTAGCCTGTTACGGCAGGAGAAAGAGGAGGGCGGGCACAAAGGGCCCCCCAGCCCTGCCAGCGGCTCGGGAAAGAGGGGCTCTGGGCTTGCCAGGGGCAGGCAGGGCAGGAACGCTCCATCCGCACCTCTGCGCTGCCTGGAAAGCAGTGAGGGGATGAGTTTACCGCCTCACAGCAGTGATAAAATACTTCTTATTCCGCCCATCGGTGACTGAGGGGACATCCCCCTGCCCAAACGAAGCATCAGAAATCCTCAGAGCTATATCACTTTGCACATGACAGAAAAGTTTGGGTCCTCTCAGTGCTAACTCTAACACACCTTGGGAGGCTGTGAAAGCTGCGAGCGCGTAAGGACTAAAGCTTCACCAGCACTTGCACTGACCGAGCGAGATGATCTCTGCTGACGCGGACTGCAGGAAGGCTCCAGGCTGTTTTGTAACGGGGTCAATGCAACGCTAAAGGACAGCCACACAATTAATGCCAATCTCCACAGTTCTGCAGAAATAGCCCGTGTCAGAAAGCTGGTGTGACCTTTTATGAGATCACAGGTTTGGTTAATTGGAGTAACTGTGTTGATATAACAGGCTGAGACTGGAAGGCATTCAATTCATCTTGCACCACCTTTTAATGAATAATTAGCACTCAACAAAATCAGTGCACCTTCTACTAAGTGGATTAAAACTAGTCACCTGCTGGAACTAAAATGTGGTTACAACGGGGCAGTCACCATTCAGTGGGCTTTCTGGTGAGGATCACATGCTTTTCAAAGCAAAACTGTGTCTGCAGGAGGAAAAAAGTCCTCTCCTGCTACAGTCTGCAAAGACAGAAATGGCGGGGGGGAGTGTGGAGAACTGTGATGGGGACAGACCCGGACAGCCTGGTAAAATGGCATCATGTAGCCTATATCCTTGACTACAAGGAAAATTTAAGCCCGTGCATTTAGGAACAAAGCATGTAGGACCAGAGACCAGAACATGGCACCTGGGAAAGCATTTGGGCTTTGTGCAGCAAAGCACCATGTCCCCACCGAGCCCCAGTCCCCACCGAGCCCCAGCAGTGTGACCTCCAGGATCCGGTATGCTCAGTCTGAACAGGATCACCAAAATCACCAGTGACACCGCTTGGCTTGATGCGAGGTCTCAGCCCCAGCCCTGCAGCGATGTGGGGTAGCCCCACATGTGCCTGAGGTCTCACAGCCCTGCCAGACGAGCACCTGGCCCCACGGCTGGGCACGGGACGCAGCCAGAAGAGCTGATGCTGGGAGGGCATCCACGTCCTGACACCGTGGTGGTCAGGGCGAGAGCTGTACGGCTGCGTGAGGCCACAACAGTCGTCCCCCAGCCCAGGACCCCAACCCCTACAGCAGCGGCAGGAGGTGCCCTGGGACAGGGCAGTGATGTCCCGCTGAAGCCCTGCTCTGTCACCCCCCAGCTCAGCTACCTCAGCCTCCATATTCAAAAGCTCCCTGTGGATGTCTCTTCCTCACAGTCCTGCAGTTCCTTCTGAACTTGCTCAAACTCCTGCCATCCATTTCTGCATTAACCCCAGCTTGCTGCCACCCTCGGCACTCTTCTCCCTGGTCATAGCTTTCCTCTGATCAGGCTCCAGCGTCCCCCATCCCCACTGCGCTTCCTCTGCCCTCGCAGCTCAGCGCTCAGCAGCTCCTGCCGCTCGTCACGGAATTTCCCAGTGAAGTGTCCTGTTGAGGTCTGCATGGGCCAACGGCGCTTCCCGCACCCAACCGAGGATAGCCGTCGGGCTGGCAGCGTGAGCTCCCTAGGGCACGGCAGGAGCCGTTTCCCCGTTTCTGTACTATCTCCCTCTCTGAACGTGCTCCGAGTCCATGTGCAGGGAGGTCAAGCTAACAGGGCTCTCATTGTCCAGATCACTTTTTCCACTTTCTGAAACGCAAGCAGTGCATTTGCTCTTCTCCAGCCATGTGACGCTGCCCAACTTCCCCGCTCCGCTGGCAGGCTTTGCTCCGGGTCCTGCCTGCTGCTCCTGCACAGGCAGCCCACCCCCAGCCCTGCCGGGGCCGTCCCGGGGAGCTGTGGCACAGCCATGCAGGCTGGCGATGGGGCCGACCCGTGCACAGCATCTCCCGGTTCCAGCCTGGGGCCAGCCCGGACACAGCCTTACGGGACCGCAGTCCTGCCGGCTGGCACAAGATCTGTGCCAGGGCTGGGTCTCTTTGGCTGGGACAGACAAGCCGGGGCTGACCCTCCACCCTGCAGGGGCTGATCACCCAGCACAAGAGTCCCAAGGGGGATCTCCCATCTCCTTCCCACCTCTGGCCAGGGGAAGGTGCACCCCTTTGCCCAGCCTCGGCAGGCTATTCCTGCTGGGAGCAAGGGTCCCGCAAGGGCAACAGCTGCCACCCTGTTGGCACATGGGACAGCCGGTGCCACCAGCAACACAGTGGGAGGATGTGAGCGCTGGTGCTTTCGGAGGGCCAGGAATCTGCAGGAACCGCACACATCCCCTGGAGACGGTGAAAGGCAGAGGTGCAGACAGCCTGGGCACGGCCAGCCAGCACCTGTGGGAGGGGCAGGGGGCTGAGAATTGCCTGGGACAGGGATGGAGTGTCCGGCCATGTCCCCCGGCTGCTGCCGCCACACGTCTTGGACAGGAGCCGGGCGCGGTCCTGCCCGGCCTCGTCTGCCCCAGCCATCCTGCTGCCAGCTGCCGCTCCGGCCAGGGACAGTCTCCTCTTGGACTGGGGCTCCTGCCAGAGCCGCCGGCCAGCCTGTGCCGTGCCGTGCCGTGCTGAACGTGCCTGCCCTGGCAAGCAAATGTGCTCAGATGCACAACAGCACTCATGTTGCAAGTGGAAAGGGCTCAGGAGGACGGGCTGGCCCTGAGCGAACGCTGGGCATGGGAGCCGGAGAGCAGCCCAGGTCCTCACCACTGCCCAGGAAACCTCAGGAATGTCCCGGCTGGGTGCATGCAGGGCACCGAGCCACCTCCCGGCCCGCTGCGCAGCTGGCGCTGGCAGCGGAGCATCCAACAGCCCTGCAGGGCTGAAACCCTGGGGCTCCCTGCGCTTCCCTGGCCTTGGCCCCAGGCTGCCGAGGCTGGCACGGGTGCAGGCACCCTTCGGTGCAGACGGCAGCCCCGTGCGGCAGCAGGAGCCATGGCACTGCTTGACCTGCTCCCACGCCAGCCCCACCGGCTCTGCCTGTCCCAGCAGATGAGGGGGGCTCCTGTGCCTCCCCAGAACTACTCTGGCAGGGCCTGCACCCCTCCCGGGCAGGCACTGCCCCCATCGCTCCGCTCCCCCGACTGCATCACAGGGGCTCAGCTGTGCCAGCGGCGGTGAGTGATGCCGACAAGGAGTGCCCAGAGCCTGGGGGGGGGCTCCTGGCTCCCAAGGACTGTTCAAATCTGATGTGTCATTTGGCACCCACCGGGCACTCGGAGGGACATCGGTCTGCCCCAGCGAAATGACAGAGAATGGCAAACAGACCTCGGGAAGGGGCAGCTCCTGATGAACTGGGGCTCCCCGCAAGTCAGCACGTTTGATCAGCGTGCGTTAGGGCAGCCAAGCACCGGGCATCCTTGCAGCATGGGGATGACATCCCAGGCCACAGCGGCAGGGAAGGGCCAGGCCATGGCAGGCACCGCAGGAACGTGCTCTCTCACCAACGGCCTTGGACACACGCACAAGGACATGGAGCAACCCAGGCACCGACAACTGGAAGGACTCAGACAAGAGCAGCACAAGCGACCGAAGAACTGGGAAACCCGCCAGCACAAGGAAGCAGCAGTTCCCTCTGTTTATCCTTCCTTGGGAAGGTTAAGGGGTGACACGGTCACGCTCTGCCGAGGCCCACACCAGGACACCCCTGAGAGCGTGGGGTCGCGTCCCCAGCACTAGGGGCAGGAGAAGGTCTGGTGGGTCCCATGGCTTCAGGCGCTGGGCTCCATCCCTCCCCTTCTCCCCAGAGCCCCAGCCCAGCGCTGGCCCTTTCGCAATCCCGGCTGCCTGGATGGGCCTGCTTTGCTCTTCCTGCTTCCCGGCAGCCCTGGGGTGCTGGGAGTGTGTGTGCACAAGCTGGGGGAGCCCCGACACCCCCACCCCGCTTGGGCTGGGACCAGCCGGCTCCCTGCCTGCAGGGACCCCACGGAATCGGAGCTCCGGGCTGAGCACAGCCAAGGTCTGGAAGGCAGCAGGGCTCCGCAGCTGAACTGGCCCCAGAAGCACCGGGGAGCAGCCCAGGGCCGCCACCAGAGCCTGGCCACCCTGGCAGGCTTGGTGACACCTCCTGACACCACCCACCTTCCCGCTCGCTAGGACCTCACTGCCCCTCACCGCCCAGAAGGCAGGGTGCCTGTCCACACCGTCCTGCTGCGTGCCCCCATCCCGGGCAGTGACAGGGACACTGCTGTGGACAGCACACCCCGGCTCCCGGGGTGTCAGCTGGGGCAGAGCACTCAGTGCACACCAGGGCTGCGCTTCCCTTCCCCTGCTGACTCTGGGTCCAGCCCCATCGGGCTACCTGATGTCCCCCTGTCCTGCTGTCACCCTCTAAGCCAGGACAGGTCACAGTACAGCTCTCTGCAGTCCCTAACGCCACCCAGCTTCCCCAGGACACAGCAGGGCCCTCGGCTCTGCCAGGGGCTTGCCTGCTCTACTCCGGGCTCCCCTGGGCTCTGCAGGGGCAGCCGGGGGAGGAACCAGCTGCAGGCGGGAGGGAAAGACCCCAGAGGAATGTGCAGACGCTGCAGCCATCAGCCACATGGTCTCGACAGCCCAGACAGGCTGAGGGGCAGGCGGCGCGTCTGGGCAGGCGGCGGGTCTGGGGGGCCCAGGCACCCCGGAGCAGAGGCAGCCTGCTTGGAATGACTGGGAGAAAGCTGACCTGCCCAGCTGCCTGCCTGCTCCTCCGGAGAGCAGCGGGGAAGATGCGGGGCCAGCAGCAAAGAGAGGATATCCCCCCCAGCCCTCACACCTCACATCCCTTCATCCATCCTCTCTTCCAAGGGCTACAGCACATTCCGTCTTCATGGAAATCCTGAGTCTCCCCCGGCCTTTGTAAACCACAGCTCGGCAAACAAGCCTCCCGAAGCCTGCGCGCAGCCCCGACGTGGCACCCCACAAACCCGCTGGGCCTGCTGGGTGCCCGCTCCCATCGAGCGGGCGGGAAGCGCCATGCGCCCGCGCTGCCCGCGCCCTCGCACCCCGCCGCCCGGGGACACGCGGCACAGCTCGGGGCGCGACACGGCCCCCCACGCCGCGGTGCCGCCGGCCGGGCGCACAAAGCGCGCCTTCCGCGGGGAGCGCCGGGCCCCCTCCCGCCGGCGCGGAGAGCCGGAGCCGGCGCCGCCGGCGCCCCCGGGCGCGGCGCGGACGCGCTCTGACAGCCAGAGCTCCGGGGGCTGAAACCCGCCCCCCGCACGCCCGGGCAGCGCTCGCAGGGCCCGTCCCTGCCGCAGCGGCTGCACGCCCGCCGCGCACCGGGCACCCGGCCGCCCCGCACCCGGCCCCGGCGGCCGCCCCCGCCCGCGCCCCCGCCCGCGCCCCGGCACGGCCAGCCCAGCTCCGCGGCTGCCGGGCACGGCTCGGCGTGCCCAGCCCCGCCGCTGCCCGGACGGTGCCGCGCCGGTCCGAGCCGCGCTCCCCGCCGGCGCCGGGCCGGTCCCGCTCGGCGGCCCCGGGCGGTACCTCTCGTCCCCGCGGGCTGCGCGGCTCCGGCGAGCGCCGAGCGAGAGCGTCCAGCCGAGTGCCGGCGGGGCCGAGCCGGGCTGAGCCGTGCCGCGCCGAGCCGTGCCGAGCCGAGCCGTGCCGTGCCGCGCCGTGCCGTGCCGCCCCTCTCCGCCCCGGCCCGCCCCGCGCCGTGCCCGAGTGTCCGGGGCCGGCCCGTGCCGCCCCGCCGCCCCGGCCCGCGCCGAGCGACCCCGGCCCGGCCCCGCAGCCGGTACGGCGAGGGCGGGCCCCGCACCCCCGGCCCACCGCCCCGGCTTGGGGCCGGCCCCACCGGGGCCACCGCCCCGCTTGGGCTCCGCTCCAGGGCCGGCACCGGTCCCCCGGGACGGAGCTTCGGGGGCTGCCCCGCCGCTCCGGGGCGGCTCCGGGGGCCGCGGGGGGGGCTGCCCGCTGCTGGGGGGCAGCCCCGTGCCTTCCTCCGGACAGCCCAGCCCACCCCGCCCGCCCGCCCGTGGAGGGTCCCCGAGCCTTGCTCCCGCCCGCGTGGCCGTGGGCACTGGGTCCCGCCAGCCCGGGAGCACCGAGCTCCGGGTCCAGCCTGGGTGACCCACGGCAGCCTCGGCTACAGGAGGCGGCTGCTGCCGCACTTCGCAGCGGCTCTCCGGGCACGGCAAGCCAGAGTCCTGCAAAGGCGCAGGGAAGGGCAGGGCTGCCCCAGTGCCCCCCCCGACTCCTGGGCTCTTGGTCACCCCTGCCCCAACCTCCTCCTCACCCCTGGGGCTGGGGGGCAGCCAGCTCTGGAGGACGTGGAAGAGAAAACTTCAGTGCCCATTTGCTTCTTCCACCCCTCCCTCCCAGCGCTTTTCCAAAGGGCTGGACAGACGTTCCCCCCTTGGCCATCCTGCCCGTCCTGGACGCGCAGCAGCCCACGGTCCCACAAGGCAGCCGTGACCAAAGGGAAGCCCCAGGCCCGGGGTGCCACATCCCGCAGGGGAGCCCCAGACCCGTGGGGAGCCTTGCTGTGAGCACGCTCTGCCAGCTCCTGGAGCTCCTTGCTGGAGCATGGTGCGGGGGGGAGACGAGGGATGGTGAGCAGCTGGAGAGGTGGATGTGCAGGAAGCTGCCTTGTTTGAGGTTACACGGGACCGGCTATGAGGACAGCCGGTGTGAGGTGGACAAACAGGGCTGCCTGGAAGGTGGGTATGAGAGTGTGAGAGGGACATGCTGGCAGCCCAACACTTTCCCCCAAGAGACGAACATTGGTGAGAGCCCAGCGATTGCTTTATTGCGAAGGACAGCACTTCCCTCAGCCCCTGTGCAGCAGAGATGGAGGCTGCCTCACTGTTTCCCATACCAGATTGGTCCGTACAAACAAGATCCTGGGTGCCGAGAGCCAGCCCTGGCACCGGCTGCCCAGCCTAGGGCCGCACAGGGGATGGAGAGAGCTGGACAGCCCAGCCTGCGGGACAGGGACACTCCCTCAGCGCTAATGCACTGTGCCATGCTCCGAGACCACCACCCTAAATACAGCCCGTGTGGCTCCTGCCAGGCCTGGTGGTCTGCAGGCAGCCTGGGGACGGTGCTGGCTCCTCAGCAAGGGTGGAGGGTGCTCAGCAAGCAGCAACAGCTGGGGGAGGAGTGGAGGGGCCGTGATGCCCAAATCTCCTGAGATGGCAGAAACACCTCTCTGTCACCCAAGGACCCTCACAGCCTCATGCCCTGCACACACCCCAGTGGCATCCTGCTCACCCCCAGGCCATGTCCCCCATGCACCTCCCGTCACACGTACCCGCCCTGCTCAAGGTGCCCCTCTGCTCCCACTCCCTCAGGCCGATGCTACATGGGATGGGGGGGTCAGCCTGCTCCGTGGCATTGCCTCCCCGTGCCCGCACCCAACGCAGCGTGCAGCGTGCTCAGAGGAGACGTCCCAGGAGCCGAGCGCTGGGGGAGCTGTCCTGGGCCACTGGCAGGGCGACGAAGCCCAGCTTGCTGTAGAAGCTCAGCTGCTGCTGGTCAGTGGCACTGACCTGGCAAAACACTCCCCGCGACCCTGGAAGGGAGGTGAGAGGTCACACCCCGGCACCGGGAACCCAGCACTGGGGCTAGGGACCAGTGGCTGGGACCCCCTCCACAAGGGGGTCAGCCTCTCCACTGCCCTTCGGCACCGGGTGCCCGTGTGATGCCCTGAGACACAGGTCCGCGTGTCCCCTGCTGCAAGGGGAGGGCACGGTGCCTGGGAGCTGGGGCCAGGCTGCGTCAGAGAGGGGACGGGGAGCCCCGGTGAGGGCTACCCCAGCCCTGTGCTGAGAGGTGGAGTGCAGGCGGGGCCGGCCCTGGCTCTGGGGTGGGCAAGGGAGCAGTCGGGACGGGGTCGTGCTGGATCAAGGGGGCCTCAGTCCCCCTCAGCGTGGGGAGGTCATGCTCACCGTTGGCCCTGAGTGCGCTCAGCAGGCAGACAGCCAGGCTGCGGCTGGCCCCCACGTCCAGCATGCGGGCAGCCGTGCCCAGCTGCACCAGGGAGGGGAAGCGCCGCAACACAGGCAGGGGCACAGCCGGTGGCTCTGCGTGGAAGAAGAGCAGTGCTTCCTCCAGGGCATCCTGCAGGAGACAAACACAAGTGAGGGAACCCCCTCCATCCCCCCCGTACCCGCTCCCCTCTGCTCCAGGTGCCCCCTCACCTGTCCCATAGCTGGGGTACCTGTCCCCAGGTCTTGGGGGTACTTGTGCCGCATGGCCGGCAGCCAGCTGCTGTCTCGCTGTTGCAGGAAGCCTTCAGCGCAGAGTGCTCCGGCTGCATAGCCGCACGGACCACCCTCGTCCTCCAGCACAAATGTGTACTCGGGGCTCAGACTCAGGAAGCTGCCCAGCAGCCTGCCAGCCATAGCAGCAGCACTGCTGAGCCACTGCCCGGAGCCCAGCCTGCCCCAGGGCAGTGGGTCCAGCCCCACGGTGCAGCTGGATGTTAGCGCAGGGACTGCCCTCCCTGCCCACTCCTGCAGGGTGAGGCCACCGCCAGCCGTGGTGCAGGCAGAGCGGGTCCCTGCAGGGGTGCAGGGAGAGGCCACTGCCTCACACCACGGCCCTGCAGCCCCCTTGCGCGTGGCTGGGCTCGGCACACGCCTGGCAAGAGGGGAGCCCCAGAGGGGCCACGTCTCACCTGTCACCGAGGAGATCAGGGTGGGCCGCAAGGATCTCTGCGACTTTGGGGTCACAGTCCAAACTCTCCCGGCACATTCGGTAAAGCTCTCCCTGGAAGACCCAGATCCACCTCAGCCCTGGCTCTGCCTGCCCTGCCCAATGCCCTCCCCGCTGCTGCCCCTCAGCTGCCTGCCGCCCCTGCCACAGCCCCTGCCAGGGCACGGTGTACCGGCAGCTGCCCGAGTTGGCCATAAAGAGGGACCGCGACTAGGGCCGTGGCCTCCAGCGCGTCCTGGCCGGGGGAAGGTACGAAGGTATGTGCCTCAGCCGTCCAAGGGCGCTGGCCTCTGCGCCAGGTGATGCACCGTGCACCACCTTCTGCTGGCCTCCGAGGCTTGCTGCCGCAGCACAGCAACACTTCAAAACAAGAAATTGCCATTCCAGTCAGGCATCCCAGAGCAGCGGCTGCTGAAGAAACGCTGCTCGCCCCGCGACGGAGCATGCTCAGAGCAGCCAGAACCGCAGCGAAACCAATACTGAAACTCAAGCCTCCACAGAGCGTGTGCGCAGTGGGACACGTCAAAATTTCCCGTCTTGGTCAGATTTGAGTTTGCTGCTGCTCGCAGGATCAGCGAAAAGAACATCCTGATAAAAGCGTTGCTTCTCAAGGGAAAGGCTGCCCCGACCACTGAGCGACAAGGGCAGGACAGCGCACTTGTGAGCGCCATTGCCCGCACGGGCTGACGTGCTTAGCTGGGTTTTTCTCTCAACGTTTCACTGGACACAGACATTCAGCATTTAAAGTTTAGTCTTATCAGATGAAATCTGACAACAGGCAATTGAAAATAAGCTCTTGCAATGGGAATTGCTGGCAGCTGCAGTCTGATATTATGACCTGCTCTCATGTGCTTGCAACTCCTCCTCTGTCATTTACAAGCGCTGCAGCTGTGCATTGCCAGGTACCGTGTTTAGCAGGGATGTGCAGTTGTGTCCGTGATGGCTGGATTTGCAGCGTTAGCATTTCCTTTAGCTAGGAGAGGCAGCAGGGTGAGGGAGCAGCGTGTTCGCTGCAGACTGTGCGCTACGTGGGGAACCCAGGGCTCTGCTGGATTTGGCAGCAGTTTAACTTGCGTGTCTACCCACCTCCAAATTCCCCCTTTCCCTCCCCATCCCATCGAACCGCTGGGATGTCAAACAGAGCGGGGGGGCTGGCAGCAAGCAGGTCACAGCTGACAGAGGCTGCTGCCTCTCCAGCGGGGAATCATCCTGTAAACTGGATGAGTGTTTGAAGAAGGGTCTGATTGAGAGATGAACCTCAACAGGCTCAGGCAGCGCCCAGAGCTGCAGACTGATAAAGGCTGCAGGAGGTCGCCATCCAGACTTGTCCTGTTCTGGATATTTCCTGGCATCTGCTCGCAGCCAGCGCTGGAGATCAGCGGTGGGGGTGCCCTGGAGATCGCCCTCGCGATCGGGTGACCCCGGCTCTGTGCCGGTTTATCTGTGGCTGTGCCTGCTGCTCACTCTGAGCTGGTCTCCCTCTCCCGCTGCTGGCTGTAAGGAAGGGCTCTGCCCAGGCACTCGTCGCAGGGAGGCGGCTGATGGTCCCTGCCGAGGCCGCTGGCCACAACACCCGCTCTCCAGCCCAGGGGACTGACACGCTGCTGGACATAGCCCCAGGTGACCTGCCCCAGGCTGGCCTGCTCTGAGTGGGGGCTGGACCCCAGAGGTCCCTTCCCACCTGCATCACCCTGCACTGCAAGCTCAGCCTTGGGGTCAGCAGCAGATGGGCACATATCTCGTTAGTGCCTGTACAGCACAGGCCGTGCAAAAGTGAGCTCCGGCCCGAGTGGTGCGGGCCGCCCCTTCGGGCCACGACTCTCACCTTGTCGAGGGGCAGCAGCGGGCGCAGGAGGTACAGCTGGCTGGACGGGAAGAGCGGAGGTGGGTGGTAGAAGAGGTCCCAGCTGTTCCCCACGGGCAGCAGTGCCTGGAAGAGATACCGTCCGTCAAGGAACAGGTTGTCCTGGCTGAAAACCTTGTCCTGGAGGCAGCAGGAGGGTCCCTCTGAGGCACCCTAAACCCCAGCAGTCACAGCCAAGACTCAGAGGCCCGGGGCAGCTCTGCCTTCCCAAGCCTGCAGCAACCCAGCAGCAGGGCCAGGAGCAGCAGCTGGCAGCCTGGCTTCCCAACGGCTCCGTCAGCCCCCACAAGTTCGGCATGCTCTCACCTGCAGCTCTCCAGAGAGGCCCCCACGACGCACCCAGGGCTCGGCGTCCCCCTCCAGCAGGATCGGGGCAGCGATGCTGTGGCACCCTGGAGGCAGCAGGAAAGAGACACTTGCGAGGTGAACAAAAACCCGCTGGGCCAGGGGGAGATCAGCCTCCATCGCACAGCAACATCACGATCCACACTGGTCACAGCTCCAAGGATCTGCCCCCACGGCTGTGCAGCCCGGGCACAGGACCTCGCCTGGGCTCGGGCAGCCAGCCCCATGCGTTGGGGTAGCAGGACACCCTCCTCAGCAGGGCTTGAAGTGGGGGAATAGGGAAAGGTATGATCTTGCCTCCGTGAAGGGTGTAAGGTAAAGACACAGCCTATGGCTAAAGCTGAGAAGCTGCAGCCTGGCACAGCGAGCAGCACGCTGCTTCACTGCCTGACCAGCCGGCTCTGCAGTGCCTATGGGAACTTGCCCCGCGTGCAGCTGCTTCCCTGCGGAAGTAGTTCAAGGCACATAGCCCCCGTCCCACACGACTTGGGAGACCCTCTCAGGTTGTTATGTGGCAATGGTTACTGGTTTGTAAGAGGTCACAAGGCCCACAGAGCAACCAGGGAACCCTAAACCAGAGGAACGGGGGCTCCCGAAGAGATGCACAGGCATTCAAAATCCAACCTCACCTCTGTCACCCAGGGCATTACTGCTCCCAGTGGCCCATGGATCCCTTTTACCAGAAAGGCTAAAGGGTCCTTGGATTAAAAGGGCTGAGGAACCATGTTCTACAAATAGGCATTCCTTCCAAACTGCGAGAGATGGTGAAGAGCTGTTCCGATGACTGCCCTGTCCCCAGCAGCAGTGCCCCATCCCGCCTCGGCGTGTCAGGGCACACAGGGGTGCCAGCCTTCCCATGGCCGTTCCTGCTCCGCTCGGCAGGCAGGGCATGGGAAAGGGCAGCCCGATGGCGAGTGCTGGCTGCTGCTGCGGGGCTGGAGGTAACGCAGGGCAGCAGCCAGGGCCCCGCCACCCGGGCGAGTGAGCCAGGGCAGCACCGGTACTTACAGCCAAAGCAGCTTCCCCAGGTGCCCTTCGGGTCACGGTCGCAGAGGAGATGGCCATCTGCAAGGGAGGCGAGGTGGTGAGCATGGGGCACAGGTCAGCCGCAGGGAAGGTGTCAAGGGGAGGTGCACTCTCAGGAGAGACCCCGACACCCCCGGCTGGACACAGGGAACCCAGACCTCTGGGAGGGGGTCCCAGACACCTTCACCTCTGTAGCGGGGGAAACAGCGGATCACCACAGAACAAGCTTCAGATGCCCTGGGTGTGCCGCAGTGCCCGGCGGCCCTTGCATTTCAAAATGGCTGGATTTGGCCAGGGTGCGAATACGCGCTACGGGGCCACAGGGGCTGCCTCGGGGCTGGCATCAGCCACGTACCCAGCCAGAGGATGAAGGCACTGGCGGCCAGCAGCATGTTGCGGATGTCCCAGAGGTAGGGGTGGAGGTCATAGAGCAGTGCCTGTCCGGCGCAGCTGACAAAGCGGCTGTGCAGGCGGCACGTCTGAGCGCAGAGCAGCTGGAAGGACTGGGCTCGGCCACGCCACTGCGTGCCCTGCGGACAGACCGGGCATCAGTGCAACCATGATGGGCACCATCCCACAGCAGCGCCCGGACCAGCCTTACCCCGCAGGCATCGGGTGCCGTGGCCGGGACCCCCACGCTGAGGCTGTTTGCCCGGAGCCACCGAAAGTGCTCCAGGAGACGCTGCGCTTGTGGCCCATGATGGTAGGGCAGGTAGAAGAGCTCCACCAGCATCCGCACCTCCCCCAGAGTCAGCGGTGCCATGGGGCTGGACCCGGTCTCCTCTGGGGTCAGTGGTGCCGTGGGGATGGACCTGGCCTGCTCTGGGGTCACTGGTGCTGTGGGGCTGGTCCTGGCCTCCTTGGGGGTCAGTGGTACCATGGGGCCAGACCCAGCCTCCTCCAAGGTCAGCAGGGCCATGGGGCTGGACCCAGCCTCCTCTGGGGTCAATGGTGCCATGGGGCCAGGGCTAGCACCAGCCTCATCAGTGAGTGGTGCTGGGGGGCCGGGGCTGGTGCCAGCCCCATCAGTGAGCAGAGCCATGGCCCTGGGGTTGACGCCAGCCCCATCAGTGAGCGGTGCTGGGGGGCCCAGGCTGGCACAAGCCCCAGGCCCTGGGGGTGTCTGAGGCGTGTCAGCCCTGCTGGCCTCAGGCTGGGTACTGCTGGGGGGTTGAGGGGGGCTGCCACCCCCTGTCCTGGCATCACTGGTGGGTAGGGGAAGGTTCTGGCTGGTGTTGGCCCCATTGTTGCAGCACATCATGGGGTCTGGGCTGTGGAGGGTCTCGGTAGCCACCGGGGTTCCTGCGGACCGGGCGCTCCGAGCCGTGCTGGGCAGAGCAGAGGAGGGCTCACAGCTCCGTCTGCTCCCCGTGGTGAGCTGGTCCCCGTCCCCTGCGGGGCTTTGCTGACCGCTGGCAGGGGTCCTGCTCCCACTGCCCTTCTCGGACTCCGAGGTTGCCTTCCTCCTTCCTTCCTCTGGTGCCAGGCCGCAGGGCTCAGGGCCATGCTGGTCTGCCCCACTGGGAACAGAGTCGTGGGGCTGGGGGTCGGACGTGACCTCCTGTCCTCCCGCTGTGCCGGGCTGCAGTCTCGTTCCTCCCTTGAGGCTGACGCTGGTGTGTCCTGGGGTCCTTCCTCCTGGCAGAAAGGAGCAAGGAGCAAGGAGCAAGCCCCTCTGGTACCTGCATGGAAACTGCTGCCCATGGGGCAGGACAGCCCTGGGGATGGCCGTGCCGAGAAACTCCATCTCTGAGCTGGCAGGGACTGGGGAGCTGCCAGGACCATAGGCTTTGCATCACTCTGTGCTCTGGAGTTCAGGCCTCCATGGCTGGTGAGACCCCAGCCTTTGCAGAGGCAAACGGTGCAAAACACCAAGCTTGCACCTGGCTGAACCCCCCTCCTCCAGAGCCGTATCGTGGCCCAGGCTCCCACGCTGCCAGCCGAGGAGACCCCCCCTCTGGGATGCCACCAGGGCTGGAGCACCCACGGGGCAGCGTGGCACGATGGGCACCCGCGCCTGCCCACCACAACACACACAGACCCCACTGCAGCACCAGCCAGAGCGCTCCATCCAAAAGGGCAGGGCATGGGGCTCCCTCACTCCACCGAGCTCCCAGAAGAGCCGGTCCAGCACTCTGGAGGGGGTGAGGGATGCTGCATGGTTCATCACCTACCTGGCTCCAAGGCCTGCCGGTTTATCTCGGCCACCCAGTCAAGCAGCGCCAGCTCCAAGGCCTCCTGGGGGCTGTAGCTCCCGTCCCGTGGGCCTTGGCTGTCCCCCAGGGCTGCCGCAGTCTCCATCTCTAAAGAACTGGAGCTCGTCAGCCTGGGCAGCCCCGCTCTTTGCTTGATGGAGCTATCCCACGCCACGCTGAGGGTGGGCAGCCTCCCCCCCCAAGGAGATGCCCCCAGGATGGATCCCATGCCCCAGGATGTCGGGTGGTGCCCAGCCAGGTGAGACACCTCACCCAGGCTGCCATGCAGGAAAGCTTGCAGGGCCATGGCAAAGACGGGCAGCAATGGGTGCGGCCCTGCCCTGGTGCACAAGCTGACCGCCGGCGCTGTGGCCCCAGGTAGAGAGCTGCCCGGGGCGCTGGGGCCAGGTACCTGTGCGATCAGGGTGGGCACAGCTCCCCAGCTCGCTCCGAAACCAGCTGCCCAGTGTGTGTACGGGGATGAAGTTGGCCTGGAGCTCGCAGTTGGGGTTGAGGAGCAGTCCACGGAGCCTGGGCATGAGGCCGGGGGCGCGTCCCGTGTAGGGGCCCAGGAAGACGCGTCTGCAGTCGTAGTCGTTGGCGTACAGGTTGTCCCAGATGACGGGCCGGCGCTGCAGGACGCCCTCCACCTCCTCCAGCAGCGTGGCCGAGAGCTCCTGTGACACCACCTTTGGGCCTGGAGCATCACGGCACGGACGTGCGTGGAGCACGCAGGCAGCACCGTCCATCATGCACACTCACAACAGGGACATGCACGTGTCTGGGCACTGAGCACGGAGATGAGGGTCAAGCCACCCCACCCCACCCTCCCTAGCTGGAAGGAGAGCAGACTCACCGCCCGACCCACTGCCTGCCGGGTCGGGGCTGCGCACCCCCCAGAGCCGGGCCAGGCGCCCACCTGTCCAGATGACACCGATCCCTGGGAGCAGCTCCTGGCCGAGTGTCAGCAGGTAGCAGGACTGGCTGGGGCTGGGAGAGCACAGAGAGCTGCAGTACTCTGGGGAGAGAGCACAGAGCATCCCTTGAGGGGCAGAGAGACCGGCAGAGGAGAGGCCGCCTGGGATCAGCGCACAGGGGCTGGGGAGATGTGCCGTGCAGGGAATGCAGCATGCACGGCTGCTGAAGCGCCAGCCCGTCTGCAGCCTGGTCCTGTCCTAGTCCTGAGATCTCCAGGGCTCCCGCAGGAGCACGAGGGGTCAGGGGGGAGCCGTGGAGGCTGTCAGGGCAGTCAGCTCTCAGCAGACACGGGTGCTGGGTGCAGCCAGCCGCAGGGCAGCTGGTCTGCTGCGGGGTGCCACGGCTGGCCAAGCGCCGGGCTCCCAGGGGTGGGGTGGCTGGGGCCGCAGAGCTGCAGGTGGTACCTGTAGGGCAGAAGAGGAAGACGGAGGGCTGGCCCAGCTCCCGGTACACCTCATTGGCCACAGAGGCCTGAGCCTGCGCCAGGGAGGGGAAGACGTCTCTGTCAGCTTGGCACATGCAGGGGTCGATGTCGTCAAAGAGCAGCGCGAAGGAGCGGCACCCGATGGCAGCCACCTGCGGGCATGGGCACGGGCTGCTAGGATCCCTGGGCAGCAGAGAGAAAGGAGGCAGCGAGCCCCGGACGAGTCCCTGCTGCCTGGGCCCCGTAAGGGCTGCAGAAGTCTGAGGCGCCTGGACGGGCGGGACGGTCAGAGCAGCCCTTGCCACGTCCCCCACGCCTGCCCACTGGATGCCATGCGGGAGGCCCAGCCGCTCCGCAGGCACGCGCCAGCCACACGGCCACGGCCCACCTCGCTCCGAGCCCTAGGCACAGCCGTGTTTGCCACGAGCCAGGAGGCCCTTCAAACCAGAGTCCGTGCCGCAGCGGCCCAGAGCCCGCTCCCACCGTGCCGCTGCCAGACAGCCCCGCTCGCTGCCCACTGTGTCTGCTCCCCCTGCACCGCACCTCCGCATCACCCTGCAGCACTGGGAGCCCCGCGGCAGGAGCGGAGGCCGGCAGAGCCTCCGGAAGAGCCTCACCACACACCCAGGCAGGTGCTCCCTGCACCGGGGCAGCCTGGGGGTGGCTGGAGAGGCGGCCGGGCACGGTGCAGAGCAGGGCAGCTGCTATCCGGGCTGTGCTGCGGGGAGGAGCAGCTGCCCACGGAGCAAACGCTCTGTGCCAGCAGCTCTTTGCCCTCCCTGGGGAGCAGGGGGCTCAGCAGCAGCCTGCACCGGCCTCCAGCGCTGCCCAGCAAGCTCTGGGGTTTGGCTGGTCCCTCTCCTGCCCCCAGCGCTGCCTGCTAGCAGTCAGGCATCCATGGAGCCCTCTGCGCTCTGTCACCGTGGCAGGGATAGCACATCTGCCACCGGGCACCCCACAGAGCTGCTCCCTGATGCGCAGCACAGGAGGGGTTTACAGCCCCACGCCAGCCTTTGGGGTGGGCATGTGCCCCACACACAAGCACGCGTGCCCCTCACGTGGGAGCAGTGGGATGAAGGAATGGCCCACGGTACCTGCCTGAGTTTTTGCTGCAGCAGGAGCCGATCCCCAGCACTTGAGAACACCATGTCCTGGCCAGCAGAAATAGCGAAAACAAACTCCACACCCTGCTCTTGGGCAGCTTCGATGAGAGACTGCATTCGGGCTGGGGACAAAGCAGAGGGGGTGCTGTGAGCGCTGGGAGGCAAGGGACGGAGGGGCACAAGGGACAGAGGGGCACAAGGGATGGAGGGGGGCAAGGGACGGAGGGGCACAAGGGACGGAGGGGCACAAGGGATGGAGGGAGAGGGAATCACAGTGGCCTGAAAGGAAGGAGCTGAGGGCACTGGGAGGCATGAGAGAGCATCTGGAGGGGAGGGGCCCAGGGGAGACAGTTTCCAGTCCCTTGGGACACAGAGGACTCTCTGCAAGGGTCTGTGGGCCCTGGTGTACTCAGGCATATTGCCAGAGACCCACGTGGGGAGCTCCCCATGCTGGGTGCGCTCCTAGGGGACTCCATGCGATGGGCAGGGTCTGGGGGGGGTCCGTGCACTGGGCAGGGTCTGGGGGACTCCTTGCACAAGGCAGGGCCTGCAGGGCTCCCTGCAACGGGCAGGCTCCTGGCAGGAAGAGTGGCAACAGCCGGCCCGACCCCGGCTGAGATGCAGACTGTGCTTCACCCTTGAGGACCCAGGACGCCTGCAGCCCATCCATGCTGGGGCCCAGCAGAGCCGCTACCTGCCTCATGGTCTGTGTAGGGCTCTCGCCAGAGCAGCCGGTGCTTCAGCTCATCCTTGGGCGCATACATGTAGCAGTTCAGTCCCCAGCGCTTCAGCCTGTACAGCAAGGACAAGGGGTCAGCCAAGGCTCCAGATGGGCTCTTTGCAAAGAGGCATCCGGGCAGGTGCCAGCCCACAACACCCAGAGCTCCGCAGCACACGGCGCCCTCTCCTTCCCTGGAGCTGCACCGTGTCCCGCAGGCTTCCAGCCTCTGCTCACACAGAGCCCCCAAGACTGCGGAGCCACAGCTCTTCCCTGCACAGGGAGCCCTGCCCTGCGTACTTTCAATGGCCACAGGGAGACATAAATCTCACCCAGTGCTCCCAGTGCTGAGCCCAACAATTTGTGTTGTTTAGGGACCTCCAGAAAGATAGTGCATCTGGATGAGAAAGTCTCAGAGACCAGCGGGATGTTGCCTCCTGGGAGATGGGCTGAGTCAACACCCTTGCTGCGGAAAAAGCGGGTGAGAAGGACCAGCTTAGCCTAAACAGCCTGTTTCAACCGCTTGACAAAGTCCTGTGATGATGAAAAGCTCAATAGCCTGAGCGAGGAACGGAGGGGGGTTGAATGGCCAGAGCAGCCTCTGGGGGAGGAAGGGGGGTCCCTGGGGCAGACCGAGAACAAAAAAGCCAAGGAGACAGAGGATGGGGCTGGAGCAATGGAGGGAGCAGCTCAGCGGTCTGCTGCTCCACGTGGCTCCCCGAGGGTGCAGGCAGCCCCAGCCCTGGAGTCCGGCTGTGGGGCTCCATCAGGACAAACCACCCCTGCAGCTTTGCAGCAGCTCTTTCAGGGCTTGTAGTGAGACCTGTGGAAGCCCTTAGCATCTTGTGTGAGCATGTTTGGGGTGGGGTTTTCTCCACCAACAGTCCCTATACGCCTGCTGCACCATTCCCAGATCATCCCAACCATTCCCATTGATTACTGGAACAGGTCAAGACCTTCAAAGCTATCACTCTACAACGGGTTTTGCAGCTACTGCATCTCACTGGGGCTCTTCTGCACTCTTGCATTTTTCCATCTCCCCTCCAGTGGGACACCAGCACAGGACACAGCACTGCAGCCCCAGCCCAGACCTGGACACGGAGGCTGCAGCCTCCTCACAACTGCTGGGCTGTCCCTTGCCTGCCCTGGTCTCCCTTTCCCCACACTGCAGCCAGACGTGCCCCGCACCACCCGCCCAACTCCTGCACAAACACCTTGCTTTTTGGCTGTGTTAGGTGGTGTTTCAATGGAAGGGGGCCCAGAGCAGGCTGTATGTTTACTGCTGGGACAACGCGCGTGCCACACGCCGCTGTGGTCTGACACAGACCTCCGGAGGCAGCTCTGCGGCAGCTGCTGTGCACACCCTGCCAGTGGGGCTCGCAGAGCAGCTCCAGAGAGCCTGAACCCCTCTCTGCTGCACCCCGTTAATGGGGGGTCTGTAACAGGGACAGGGATTTATCAAGGTGCAGCATCTGGCATCAGCAGTAACTCCGCTTTAACTGAAGTCCTTTTACAATGAATCCACAAGCTGCTGGCATTACAATCACAGAACGGTTTGGGTTGGAAGGGACCTTTAAAGATCATCCGTTGCAACCCCCTGCCATGGGCAGGGACATCTTTCACTAGCTCAGGCTGCTGAAAGCTCCGTCCAACCTGACCTTGAACACTTCCAGGGATGGGGCATCCACAACTTCTCTGGGCAACCTGTTCCAGTGTCTCAGCACTCTCACAGTAAAGAAATTCTTCCTTGTGTCCAATCTAAATCAACCCTCCTTCAGTTTAAAACCGTCGCCCCTTGTCCTATCACTACAGGCCCTCGTAAAATGTCTGTCCCCATCTTTCTTATAAGCCCCCTTTAGGTATTGAAAGGCTGCAATAAGGTCTCGCTAGAGCCTTCTCTTCTCCAGGCTGAACAACCCCAACTCTCTCAGCTTTTCCTCACAGGAGAGATGTTCCAGCCCTCAGATCATTTTTCTGGCCTCCTCTGGACCTGCTCTAACAGGTCCATGTCTTTCTTGTACTGGGGACCCCAGAGCTGGATGCAGTGCTCCAGGTGGGATCTCACCAGGGTGGAGTAGAGTGGGAGAATCCCCTCCCTCAGCCTGCTGGCCATGCTGCTTCTGGTGCAGCCCGGGATACGGTTGGCTTTCTGGGCTGCAAGTGCACACTGCCAGCTCATGTCCAATTTTTCACCCACCACTACCCCCAAGTCCTTCTCCGCAGGGCTGCTCTCAAGCCCTTCACCCCCCAGTCTGTATTGATACTGAAGATTGCCCCAACCCAGGTGCAGGACTTTGCACTTGACCTTGTTGAACTTCATGAGATTTTCACGGGTCCACTCCTCACGCCTGTCAAGGATGCTGATGAACTAGAGTGAGTCTGTCAAGGAGCCATGCACACACAGACACAGGCAGAAAGCCTGCGAGCAACAGAGTCTTGGAGCCCAGTCTGCTCATCTTCCTGCCAGTGCTCTGGAGGAGAGAAAAGGCGCACCCAGCAGTCGGGGACATGGCAGGGTCCAGGGGTGACTCACAGGGACACGCATTTGGGTGAGATGGGAGGAGAAAGGTCTCCAGCTCTTCAGATGCTCCACTGCAGTCAAAGCTGAAGGGAAGCAGGTCTGAGAGAGATCAGGGCCTGCTTGCTTCAGGAGATCAGGCTGCACCACTGTTCATAAGGCCCTTTCTGGCCTCAAAAAGCACAAATTCCTTCCAAAATCTCCCCAGCAATCCAAGACTCACTGGAAATTATCAGGACAGGGCAGACACCTCCCTAGACAGCTCTTCTGGCACTCCTGTGTGAAAGCCATCTGACATATTCATTTATTTTTATTTATCCTCCTTAGTAGGCGATGTTTTACATTTTCCCACAATGAACAGACTGGGAAGCACTTCATGCACCACGTGATACAAGTGCCTCATCTCGTTTCTTTCCAGAGAAGAAAAACACCAATGAACACACCGCTCACATGTGCAAGCATGTGAACATACATCCCAGTCCAGTACCAGACAAGGCCATCATTAGACCCTCTCATCCCTAATATAGTTTAAAACATCACATCTTGTTTTCCTTCCTGCATATTTCCCCCAAATTTTCTCAACTACATTTTTTCTGTATCTGCATCTCTGGTCCCTGCACTATGGTCCTTACTTGCACTTGTGGCTGCCCACACTGACACCAGTGCACTCTCACAGCATGACCAGCTCATTTCCCATGCAGTGCACGGCTGCCAGTGCCATCAGCAGCACAGGCACCAGCACATCACCTCTGGCCCACTGCCCGGCCACCACCGGTACGCTGCCCACGCTGTCACCAGTGCACTGCCCAGCCACCACCGGTGCGCTGCCCACGCTGTCACCAGTGCACTGCCCAGCCACCACCGGTGCGCTGCCCACGCTGTCACCGGTGCACTGCCTGGCCACCACCGGTGCGCTGCCCACACTGTCACCACTGTACTGCCCGGCCACCACCGGTGCGCTGCCCACGCTGTCACCACTGTACTGCCCGGCCACCACTGGTGCGCTGCCCACGCTGTCACCAGTGCACTGCCCGGCCACCACCGGTGCGCTACCCACGCTGTCACTGGTGCACTGCCCGGCCACCACTGGTACGCTGCCCACGCTGTCACCAGTGCACTGCCTGGCCATCACCGATGCACTGCCCACACTGTCACCAGCACACTGCCCCTCCTGTGACCAACACACTCTCCACACCATCCCCAGCGTGCTGCCCATGCCATCACCAGGGCAGTACCCACACTGACCGGTGCACTGCCTAGCCCATGACCATCGTGCTGCCCATGCCGGATGCTCCATGGGAGGCCCAACAGGGCCCCAGTCCGTCGGTGGCAGGTCCTGTCAGTGCAGCTCATCCCACTGATGGCCGGTGCCTGGGCGCCAGCTGCTAGGAGAGAGCTTTTTCTCTCCTGCACAGACCAACTCCCCTCCCAAGGTGATTCTCACAACCAGCCAGTGGCGGATCCTGCCCACATCCTTCCTTCACAGGGACACGTGGTGACACACAGACATACACGGGGGCTCACAGGAACACAAGGGCCACCTCCGCACCAGGCAGGGATGGCAGCCTCAGGATAAAGTGGCCACCAGTGCCCATGGTGGAGTGATGCAGGTTTGCTGTGCCATCTGTTTCCACAACGATGAGCCTGGCTCCAGCGAGGCCGGGCTGGCTGGAAGCACCCGCCTGGTGCCCTCGCTGGGAGCACAGGGCGGCGGGGACAGTGGCCCCAGGCAGGGCGAGCTGGCCGCTTGCTGCTGATGGCAGTGGGCACACAGCACGCTGTCCTGCGACCAGCACACCCACAGGGACTGGTGCCGCGTGGCACCGCCCAGGCCTGCGTGGTTCAGAGATGAGGCATTGGCGCTTGTCCTGCCAGGTCAGCACCCAAGGTGGGCTTCCAGCCCACTGAACACCCCCACGTTCTCTCTCACGCGGATCTGACTTCCCGTTTCCAGCCCCAGCCCCTCCGCCTGCTCCCCGACACCCCTCCTGCGCACGGGCTGCCGTAGCTGACCCACGCCACACCGCAGTCATGGCAGAGCAGCTCTTCTGGTGCCTCCAGAGGTGGCATTTTCAGTGCCGTGTAGCCCGCACGCTCCTCTCCAAACCCTCCCCAGCTGCCATCGCTCCTCCCCTGGCACGGGCAGCAGGGTCCGACCCTGTGGGTCGGTCCACTCCCTGTGGGTCCGCACCCTCACGGGAGCACCTCTGCGGTGCCAGCACGCAGGGGCTAGTGCCCACCCAGCCCCTCCCGGGGCCCATCCCCAGACCCCATTCCCTTGGGGCGCCCAGCCCTGGCCCAGGCCCCCAGCCACGCACATCTGGCTGCAGCTGGGCTGTGCCGGAGTCCCGGCACCATCTGCCGGCACAGGGCGGCAGAGCCGCGTCCGTCCGGGCGTCCTCGGGCTGCCGCTCCGTCCCGCAGCCACCACCCCCGGGCCCAGGGCGGGGAGTCCTTCCCCGGGCTGGATCCGGGGGTGCAAGAGTGCCGGGACTGCAGGAGCAGCCCTGGGAGAAGCACGAGCCCTCTTCGCTGCCATTGCCCGGGCGTCCCAAAGGCAGGCCGGCCCCGGGAGCCTCCCGCCAGCATGTTTTCCCTCCCCGCTCCTGCCCCCGCAGCACTCTGCCTTCCGCCTTGTCCCTCTGCCACAGGCTAGTACCTTCAGAGAGGAAAACTCAGGGTACTTGCCATTGAAAGAGCAGTTTCCTCTGTTCCGTAGACCACGGTCTCCCATAGAAACCTGTAAAAGGGGGGAAAAAAGCACCAAAATGCAGTTGTCAGTAACTGCCTTAAAACAGAGTCTCTCTCTATACACTCCCTAGATAGCTGCTCTGGGTACTTCAAATGTTTATTATCCTGCTATGATCTTGCTGGGCATTGGTATTCAAGCAAGCGGGTATAACATCTGTGCTTCCATCCTTCCCAGAAAGAGGCAGCTAGGAATAATTGCAGAAGGTAGCACTTAACCTGGGAGGGGGAATTTGCACAGTAAAAGCCAAGCCTAGAGGAGACGGCTGAGGGCTGGCTAGGTTACAAGGCACTCTAGCATGATTTTGGGGTGCACCGAAGCACAGAGCTATTGTACATCCATCCCAGAGTTTTCTGCCTGGGGATTTTCTTCTTTACAGAGACCAGCTCTGTGTCTCTCTGCATCTGTGTCTGTGTAGTGTCAGGCTATGTCAGGCAGAGCATCATCACTCCTGTATGGGCTCTAAAAGCTGCTCTCTCTGTATTTAATCACTGCACAACTCAAACAGCACCAAAATTGCACCGACACAGCTCTCCCCTCTGTCCCATGGCAAGCTGTTCAGATCAGGAACACACAAACAACCTGCCAGGACGCCCACGAGTGCTGGGACTGGGACTCCACAAGACATTTCACAGACAACTTGTCCGTCCCCCACTGGAAAACACCATCCCCATAAGCTGGCAAAGGGAAAATCCAGAGAGGGAAAGCACCCCCGGGAGCAACTTCACCAGTTGTCTGCTGACAAAGACACCAAGGCTGGCCGCAAGGACATTGCCCTTCCAGAAGGTTCACATCAACAAAACCGAATGCGGGAAATACAGATCTGGAGTCAGCAAATTCCCAAGTGTTTCTTAACATTTCCACTTCTGCTGCTTGCAGGCTTTAGGTGGTTGTTGGGCACCAGTGTCTGACACAGGCTTGAGGCTGCAGCACCACAGCAGCTGACAGTCTGCCCTGTGCTCATGGCAGGGAACCAGTCTGTGACTGGATATGGTGAGCAGGGGCACCGCGGGCCATGCAGCACCATTCCTCTGTTGGGAACGCTTTCAAGGAAGGGCCCTTCCTATTTCTGCATGTAGGAAGACCTGGGAGGTGCAGAGCTGTCTGCAAAGCCAGCAAGAAAGAATACCCAGTGGAAAGCAAGCCAGTTCGCTTGGGGACAATGGGAGAATAGGCAGGTAAACAGGTTTGGAAAGATGCAGATCTGACAGCTTCTTAAAGAGGAGGTTAAGGGGAACTTGTAAGCGTTCCAGTGCAGACCTGAAATTTAGCAAAAGAATCTCCAGTCACTTCAAGTCTCTGCAGGATCTGGCAGCTGCAATGTGAAGCCTCACAGAAAATACATTACGTCTTGAACAGGGAGGGCAATTACCCATCAAGGCAGCTTCCTAGTTTCAGATGGGCTCTGCATCATGGGCAACTTTTAAATCAGTCAATGCGCTTTCCAGCAGACAAGGGCACCGGGAGCAGATATTCAGGGAAGTGAATGCATTCACTGAACTGAGCAGCGCAGAAGTGCAGATCGCGATGACTCTGTTAGCCTGGGAGAAAGGACCAGCTCTCAGCATCTGGGGTGAGGCCAGCATCGCCCAGAAAAGCACCCGCATTTCCCCAACGCACCTGAGTGCACCGGAGCTGGTCTGCCCGGGAGGGGACCCCAGTGCCCTGCTCCCTTTGGGGGGAGCCCACCCTGCAGCCCTCAACACCAACCTCGAGCAATGGTGTGGTAGGTTGTGCCACAGCACACACTGCACATTATCTTCTTTGCAGATAGATCTTGTACCTGCTTGAACATCTACACGGTTATTCCATCTACTTTGAAATAATATATATTCACCTTACTAGCCATCCTCCACTGTGCACGGGGCCAAATTTGTGGCCGCTCAAGGATCCCAGCAAACATTTCACCCAAAGAAGGTATTTCCATGGTAAATAGATTTTCCACCTCCCAAAGCATAGGAACTCCTGCTCAGCTCACAGTGGGGTCCCTGTACAGCACCTGCCTGCAAGTGCCTCACTCACACTTTGCCATGAACTGATGCTGCCTTCCCAGTATGGCACTCACCCCCTACACACGCCCTGCCAGCAGCAGCTCTGCTGAAAATGCCATCCTTTTGCCCAGCAAAGTGGCTTCAATCGGACCAGCAAAATCTGTTTGTAACTGTGGCTGCACCTCCAAAGGAGCGACGTTGGTGCTCTGCTTTTTTGAAGACAGACGAGCAGTGATGAGTGATGCTCTGTGTTTGTACCTCGGCTCTCCCATGGCCCACATCACTACACCAGTAACCCGTCAGCACCATTACTTGCCAGACTCTCGGCCATCTGGGATGTCCCTCAGCAATTTCTTTGCAACCGCAAGCAAAGTGCTGATGAACACACTGAGAAGCAAAGTCCCTCGGCCTCAACTGTTCCCCAGCCCCTCCCGTCCCGGGTGCAGGTCACCCAGAGGTGTCAGTCCATCCGTGCTCTCTGGCTGCTGCTAGCAACGTCCGGGGTGTCAGGAGGGAGCAGGGGGCTCTGCACAGGACGTGCCGCTCAGGCCTGCCTTGACCCTGCTGCAGCTGCGCCCTGCTCAGCAGCCTGCCCACCCCAGCACCACCCGATGTTCCCTGCCAGGGCCTGTGCTAGTGGGGTGAGGGATGCCTTTCCCTCCTCACTCTCTAGGGACCTCCTCCTCCTGGAGTGGCTCTGCCGGCAGCATCTGCGTCCTTCTATTTCCCAGGTCAGATTTCCCATATCAATGATTCTTGTCTGACCCTTATTTCTTTTTAGTATCAACTTCCCCATCCCTGCACTTTCTATTTATTTTGTGTTTATTTGCACGGTGCTTTTGCTTCCTCCCAGGCACGGCAGTGGGCTTCAGCGGGGTACCGTGCTGCCGGGAGAAGAGGAGATGCTTTTGCCTAGTGGGTGCCTGGCCTGGCCCAGCTCCAGAGGTGCGGTGCTGCAGAAACAGGAGTCGGGGCAGAAGGACAGGGCAGAGCCAGAGGGAGCTGCCAGGAGAGCAGGCTCTTCCTGGGCAGCTCCGGGCAGGGCCCCGGGCAGCGCTGCGCTGCGGGCAGGGAGGCGGGGGGGGGGGGGGGGCCGCGCCGGGATGCGCCCGCACGCCCAGGGCAGAGAAAAAACCGCCGCCGAGTGCGGGAGGCAGAGCGGGGGGTCCCCGCGCCCCGCTGCGGGGGGCTGAGCGGGGGGGACCGCCTGTGCTGGGATGGCTGCGGGGGGGCGGCAGTGCTCTGGGGACGCGCTGGGGAGCGGCAGCGGGGGTGCTGGTCCCGCAGCCCTGGGCAGAGACAGGGTGCTGTGCGGGGGCCCGGCTCCCCGCCTCCCCAGAGCCCTTCTCGGCCCCTGTTCGCTTTGGGTGGACCGGGCCGGCGCCTGCAACGCCCGGGCGGGGCACCGGCCCCAGCCGCGGCCCCCGAGGGACCTACCTTCCACCACGCCGCAGAGGAAGCCCGGCCGCCCCGCCATACCCGCGCAGGAGCGGCCCTGCCGGTGCTGGGGCGGGCGGAGGGGTGCGCGGGGGGCGGAGGGGTGCGCGGAGAGACGGGGGGATGCGCGGAAGGACAGAGGGATGCGCGGAGGGACGGAGGGGTGCGTGGAGGGATGCGCGGAGGGATGTAAGGAGGGACAGAGGGATGCGCGGAGGGATGCAAGGAGGGATAGAGGGATGCGCGCAGGGATGGAAGAGCGCGCGGAGAGACTGGCGGAGGGATGGAAGGGTGCGCGGGGGGATGGAAGGGTGCGCGGAGGGATATGCGGAGGGATGGAAGGGTGCGCGGAGAGACGGATGGGTGCGCGGAGGAATGGAGGGGTGCGTGGAAGGATGGAGGGGTGCGTGGAAGGATGCGCGGAGGGATGGAGGGGTGCGTGGAGGGATGGAGGGGTGCGTGGAAGGATGCGCGGAGGGACGGAGGGGTGCGCGGAGGGAGTGGCGGAGGGACGGCTCCACCGCTTGCCCTCCCCCCGCGGAGACGCGCCCGCCGCAGCCCAGGGGGCGGCCCCGGCGGGTGGGGCCGCGGCGGGGCCAGGCCGCGGGGCGGGGCGGGGGGGGCCCGGGCAGCCCCCGGGCAAAGCCGCCCCGTGGTGTGCCGGGCGCCTCAGCCCTCACCGGCGGTCGCCCGGGAGGACCTGCCCGATCCCCTCTGCCGGAGCGGGGCCGCGGCCCGGGGCGGGCCCTCGGCAGCCCCCCGGCAGCCCCGCCGGGCCAGAGCCCCCGCCGCCCCGGCCACCGGGTGGGGCCGGCCCGGTGCAGCGCGCGGTCCTGACCCGCAGCCCGGTGCCGGCGCGTGCTCCCGGCGCCGCACGGCGGGGCTGCAGCCGCCGCAGCTCGCTGGCAGCGGGGCCCGGCCTGGTGCCCACGGCAGCCCCCGCGCCGCGTCCCCCAGCGTCCCCAGCCGCCGGTGCTCTCCCGGTGCAGGCCGAGGGCCGTTACTTCTCCTGCCTTTGCGGAACCCAGCAGCCCCAGGCCCCAGAGCTGTTCCCGGTGGTCGGACTCATCACCGAGCCGGCACCTTCCCCGCCGGTACCCTCGTGCCGGGCCCGGGGTGCGATGCCTCTCTGGCTCGCCAGGCCCACGAGATCAGGACTGCTGCATGTGCCTTGCATGTGACTCACTTGTTTGCGTATGTCAGGCTGCTGTTTGCCTTTTGTCACGCTGCTCTGAGCTGTTGACACACGTTTGGCTCATGATCCTCGCCGTGCCGCAGGTTGTGGTTTGCAGAAGTGCTGCCACATCGTTAGCTCCCTGTCCTGCAGCTGCACAGTCACGGGTACCTGCCTACATGCAGGACTGTGTGTCCGACATCGCTGAATTGCTCTGCTCTTTTTCTGACCGCTTTTCCCCTTTGTCAGTCTCACTGGAAGGTGGACCTGTGCTCTGCAGCATTCCTGCAGCCTTCCCCAGCCAAATGGCATCATAACCCAGGGACTTTGTTACCATGCAAGTGTGAGGGATGGAGCCCGGAGAGAGCAGAGGTGCACTCCTCCTGCAGTGAGGCACTGCCAAGTGCCCTCCCAGCAGCTCTCACCACCTGCAGCCATTTCATCGAACCCACCGGCATGGGCTTGCACAGGAGAAGTGGGCATCAGAGGCCTAGAAAACCGGGATCTCTGGCATCTCCCTCTTCCCTTTGCAGGTTAATGTAGTGCTAGGAAACCAAGTCATGGTGGCCGGACCATCGAAGCAGCAAAGAGCCCAAGAGCAACTAACCAGCAGTGATCTGGCAGGGAAGAGGCCATCAGAGTGCACTGCGGGCTAGCGAGGTTTGCCCAAAGCTCAGCAGTGTGGCACGGAGGAGGCCACACAAAGCAAGGAGAGCCCAGAGCGCTTAAAGCCTGAGCCCCTGAACAGGGGTCTCATAACCAGACTCACACGCAGCAGTAAAAACTGTGTGCTGGGTGCAGGACAGACAATGACGCTGCGGGAAAGCTAGCTCAGCACTACCAGGTTGGGTTATTCACGTGCAGGGAGCAGCTGCTGGGGCTTGCTGGGCGCTGGCCATGCTCGTGCTTGCTCTTCGCCTCACAGCCTGCAGCCCCTGCTGAGTTTTGCTGCTGGGGAATGCTGAGTTCGAGCCTGGCCCTGGAGAAGGCTGTTGGGGCAGACCGCAGCAGCCAGCCGTGGCAGGGGCAGTGCTGGGAACAGCCCAGTGCCGCTGGGGTGGCTGCGGTGCCTGGGGACATGGCACGGTTAGCGGTAGAGAGACGTGGATGACATTACCCTGCCCACGAAGACTGTCAGAGAAGGAAGTCAGGCAGGGCTGTGCATAGATGGGCACGTTTGCTGTGATTCTTCCCCTTCCCTGTTGTCTCTGGGAGCACCTGGCTATTTGTTCCATGGTTTCCTTGGACTTTGCAGTTGAGCTAAGTGGCCTCTAATTCTTCACTTCCTTTTTTTCCTCCTCTCAAAGACAGGCACTGTGTCACTCCTTTTTCCTGCTCTCTGAAACCTCATCCATCGTCTACCAGTTCTCACTATTACCCTCACTTAGCTGCAGTCCAGCCAACCTGATCCCATTTTCCCTTACCTAGCGTGAGCATTCCCCTCTGTCGCTCGCCTTAGCGGTGTTACCCACCTGACCGCAGCCACCCCCTCAGCGCGGCGGAGGGGAAGACAACATTGAGCCCTCGAGTCCTCTCACCTTCTGCTGTCCCTCCCAGCCTCAGCGGGACAGTGGGCCACACGGGCTGCTCAGCATCCCCCGACTTCCTTTTTGAAGGTTTTCTTGCAATCCTTCATGTTTCTTCCTTGTTACAATTCATCTTGTACTTCGGCTTCCCTGATTTTTTGTTAGCTTTTTCTGTTCCTCCTAGTTTTTTCACCCAGTTTCTACTTCTATGCCCTTCCTTGGGAAGTTTCAGGTCATTTTCTGAACTACGAGTCCCCCCCCTTCCCCCAGCGCTTGGATGGTTTCCGTTGTGCCCTGTTGCTTCATTAAAGCCCTGCCAGGTTTTCTGAATGTGTTTTGTTGGGCCTGATCTCCAGCTCCCTGACTTCCTCAAATGTTCTCTGAAAGGCACTTTGCAGTTGCTCTCCACTTCAACACCCTCGAGCGCTTCCTCTCCTTTGCCTGAGTAAGGTCTGGGAGAGCCTCCCCCCGGGTTTCCTGCACTCCCCGGCCCAAAGCCCTCGGTAGCCCGAGCCCGCGTGGGCAGCCATGCCCTGGTGCAGGCAGCCCCAGAGGATGCCCGGCTGCAGGGGACTTGCAGGAGGCTCCTTCAGGGAGGGGGCCAGGACAGTCCTGACCCTGTGACAAGCTGGTTTTGTCCCTCTCATTTCCCAGGTGACCGGCCTTCGGGAGGTCAGAGCCAGTCAGTCCATAGCTAGGTGTGTCCACAGAATCACAGAATCACTAAGGTTGGAAAAGACCTGTAAGGTCATCAAGTCCAACCTAAAAAAAAAAACAAACAAAAAAACCCCCAAAAAAACCCCACAAAAAACCACACACACAACACACCAAAAACCAACCCACCCAACACCACACAGCACCATGCCCATCAAGCCACATCCCACAGTGCCACATCCACACGCTCCTTGAATACCTCCAGGGAGGGTGACTCTACCACCTCCCTGGGCAGCCTCTTCCAATGTTTCACTACTCTTTCAGTAAAGAACTTTTTCCTAATATCCAGCCTGAACCTCCCCTGGGGTGACTTGAGGCTGTTTCCTCTTGTCCCATCACTCATCACTTGGGAGAAGAGACCAGCACCCCCCTCCCCACAACCCCCTTTCAGGCAGTTGTAGAGAGCGATGAGGTCTCCCCTCAGCCTCCTCTTCTCCAGACTGAACAACCCCAGCTCCCTCAGCCGCTCCTCATCAGACTTGTGCTCCAGACCCCTCACCAGCTCCGTCGCCCTTCTCTGGACGCGCTCCAGCACCTCAATGTCCTTCTTGGAGTGAGGGGCCCAAAACTGAACACAGCATTCGAGGTGCAGCCTCACCAGCGCCGAGTACAGGGGCACGATCCCCTCCCTGCTCCTGCTGGCCACACCATTTCTGATACAGGCCAGGATGCCGTTGGCCTTCTTGGCCACCTGGGCACACTGCCGGCTCATCTTCAGCCGGCTGTGGATCAACACCCCCAGGTCCTTTTCTGCGGGGCAGCTTTCCAGCCACTCATCCTCCAGCCTGTCGCGTTGCGTGGGGTTGTTGTGACCCAAGTGCAGGACCCGGCACTTGGCCTTGTTGAACCTCATACAGTTGGCCTCGGCCCATCGATCCAGCCTGTCCAGATCCCTCTGCAGAGCCTTCCTACCCTCCAGCAGATCAACACTCCCGCCCAACTTGGTGTCGTCTGCAAACTTCCTGGGGGTGCACTCGATCCCCTCATCCAGATCATCAATGAAGATATTAAACATGATAACATAAGAATTAATTATTACCTCTTGTCCCTACCGCATTACAAACACTTAAAGCATCTGAGCATTGCCAAACCATTTGCTAATGAAGGTTTGTATTTGTATGTGATATAGATACTGGCCCTATCTATTTTCTGTTTTGGGAAAACAAAAAAACAAGCACTGAAGATAAAGCCCTAATACATTTTTATGAACATAATCCATCTTCTGCAAGTCCCAGGGAACCTTTTTCTATATGTGCTCTGCAGATTGCTGACCAGTAAATGGCTCTGCATATCTGCTCGCCAGGAATTTTAAGACCCGTTGCACAGTAGATGGCATCCCAACCCATTCTTCCTACAAAGGGATAGCAATGAGTGCAGTGAATTTCTTTTTACAATTGCCATGTATTGTGCCAACTTAAGATGTGTAAGTGGCTACTTACCTATTACAGAAGAGAAACTAAAAAAATAGGAAAATATTTACTGAGGAAAGGACTAAAACATTTACCAGCCCCAAAACACTGTCTCTCAAAACACAGGTAATTCCCCTTGTCACCTGTGTATACACTATTTGCAAAGCAAATCCATGCATTTCCTGGTGCTTTGTCTTCCGAACTGTTAACGCCATCTTCAGCGCATATCCCGGAGAGAAACCTAAGTCTAAAAAAAGTAGGGAGTGCACCACAGCTGAAACACAACCAGCATGCTCTCCAGGTGCATTAGTGCATTCTGCAGGGAAATGAGAGCAAGACTCCTAGCATCAGGGCAAGTGACTGACAGCGGCAATAGCTTTGTGCTTGAAGAACAGTCTGCAGAGAGAAGCAGAGCATTCCCTTCCACCAGAGTATCCTCCAGCAGTGCTCTGTGGGGGAGAAAGCCATGTTCCGGTAAGCCTCAGAGAAGACTGGGGTAAGGCATGATAGCAGTCTTAAGATACATTTTTAAAAGCTGCTACAAAACTAAGGGAATAATCAGTTTACTATACAGATTTGGGAAGAATGAAAAAAAAAAAAAAAAAGAAATGTCCTTGCAGCCAAGGAATAAACTGCCCAGGGAGGAGGTATTCAAGGAACGTGTGGACGTGGCACTGTGGGACATGGCTTAACGGGCATGGTGGTGGGTTTTTTTGGTTGATGGTTGGACTTCGACTTGGACTCCCCGGGAGCGCGGGCCGGAGGCACGAGGGGCCGCCCGGGAGATCCCGCCGGAGCCGCGTCCCGGGCGCCCAGGACCGCGGGGCACCGCACCGGGGAGCGGAACCGGGGCCCAGGCGGCACCGGCGTGCGGTGCCGAGCGCGCGCGCCCAGGGCGCCGTAGCTACACAGCGGCGCGCGCGCGCCCACGCGCGCCCAGGCACCCACCCAGGCAGGCGCGCGCGCGCGCGCGCGCAGCCCCTCCCTCCCTCCCCCACGTGCGTCCCCAGCGCGGCCCCGCCCCGGCCCCGCCCCCCGGCGGCGGGCGGAAGCGCGCGGCGTGTCGCGGCGCATCGCGGCATCGCGGCGCGGGATGGACCCGCCGGCCAAGGAGGGGCCGCTCCTCGTGCAGCACAGCCACAAGTTCGGCACCAAGGTGGGGCCGCCGCCAGCGCGGGGCGGGCGGGGGACGGGGCCGCGCGGCGGGACGGGCCGGGACGGGACGGGCCGGGCGCGTTCTCTTCCTCCCTCCCTCCCGGGGGCCGGGCGGTCTCCGTCCCGCCGCCCGGCCCGGGCCCGCCGTCCCCGCTGCCGCCCCGGCTGGGCGCGCTGCCGGGCCGCGGGCGCCGCCCGGCGACTGGGGAAGCGGGGCCGGGGCTTTGGCGGCCGAGGGGTCCCCCGCGCCCGCCCCTCCCCGGCCGTCTGGGCGCGGGGGTACCGGCGGGCGCGGTCGGGACCGGTCTCCGCGGCGGGGCGGGGCGGGGC
Source organism: Gavia stellata (assembly GCF_030936135.1). NCBI lineage: Eukaryota > Metazoa > Chordata > Aves > Gaviiformes > Gaviidae > Gavia > Gavia stellata. The sequence continues at coordinate 107,380 of NC_082598.1, read as the reverse complement.
GGGACGGGGCGCCCGGGCGGGGGGCACCCCCGCGGCCGCCGCCGCTGAGCTGCCGGCCGGGCCGCCGCCGCGCCCGGCCGAGCACCGCGGGCGCCCTCGGGGGAGCCGTCCCGCTCTGACGCCGCTGCCCTGCAGAGGTGGAAGCGGAGCTGGTTCGTGCTGTACCCGGCCAGCCAGCACGGCGTCGCCCGCCTGGAGTTCTTCGACTGCAAGGAGCCGGCGGCCCCGCCCGAGCGGCTGGGCACCAGGCGGCTGGACAAGACGGTGGTGCGGCTGGCCGACTGCACCAGCGTGGGCCCCGTGGCCGAGAGCGGCCCCCGGGCCGGCACGGCCGTCTTCCGCCTGGAGACCAGCGACAGGAGCTACCTCTTCGCAGCCGACAAGCAGCAGAGCGAGGAGTGGGTGGCGAAGCTGTGCGAGATCGCCTTCCCGGTGAGCCCCGGGGCGAGCGGTGCGTCGGAGCACGGGCATCGGAGCACGGGCGGGGGCTGCGACCCCTTCCTACACAGCAGGAGGGCCTGGGGGTGCAGGGAGGGAGACCCCGAGGCGTGCGTGAGTGGTCCCAGGCAGTCGGAGCGCCTGGCCCTGGGGCTCCGGTCCCCTCACGACAGCTCCCGCCGTGCCAGCAGCCCGGTGGGTCACAGGAACTCCCCAGGGCGCTGTTGGTAATTCCGGGCCGCAGCTCCAGTTTTCAGGTCAGGCTCTTCTCCCCCAGCGCGGAGCCCATCCTCACCCCCTCCGGAGACCTGGCGGGGGCCGGGTGATGGCTGAGGAGCATTTCCTCTTGGCCCAACCACCGCTGCCTTTCCTGCCACAGCAGTGGCGGAAGCGGAGCCCCGAGAGCGTTGCAGTGCCTGTCTCCGGGACCCGCCTGGCTCCTGGGTGGCAGCGCCAGCAGCTGCAGGGCCAGTGCACCCCCTCACCCAGCCTTGGGGCTCGCTCCTGCCTGCTGCAGGGAGCACCCTGTCAGTGCTGGGCCTGCGGCACAGCCCTCCGGCTCCCCGTCCTCTGCCTGCGCCCCTGTAGCAGCGCTGCGGCCTTCCCTGGAGCTGGTGGTCGGTCAGCGCGACACCTCCCTGCAAAGGCAGTTTGGACAGCGGGCAGCCCACGAGTACGGTCAGTCGTCCACACTGCTCTGCCAGAGCAGCCCATGCCAGCCCTGCCCCACGGGTCCCCTGCTCGCTCTCCTCAGAGATGTTTGCACAGCCCGGGAGAGCATGATTTTGTGTCATGTTGTTTGTTACTGCCAGGAGGGTAAGTAGGGTCCAGTAGCTTGGGAACTGGGGCCAGAGATCGTTTAGAGTTCAGAACAGCATTTCTTTTTCTTTTGAAGATGAGGGAAAGCCCTAAAGGGCTCTGGCGGGTCGGCTGGCCCTTGACTTCCGATCCCAGACTGGAACCCTGCTTCACTGGATGCTTTGGCTGAGCAGGAGCTGCTGCTGTCAGCTCTGAGGACGCTAGGTTTTAGCAGTCCGCATTCAGTTTAGGAGCCAAACAAGAGGGCCTGATGGCCCATTTTGGGCCTTGCCTCTTGTTGAAGAAGCTTGTGTGGCTGGGTTTTAAACCGAAACCGTGACAGCTTTCCTTCTGCAAGACATACACTCTGCTGCAACCCCATCCCACGTGACCCTGAGAAACAGCTTCCAGCTCCTGTCAAAATACAGACCCTCATGCAACAGTGCAAAGTCTGCTGGAGCAGCTCCTGCAGGGAATCTGTGAGCCTTTGATTTGCGTGGGGCTTCCCTGGAGGAGGATCTTTGCTGTTCGGTGGTAGCACCGAGGGTGGATCCCCCACACAGGCCCTTAGGGGACCCTGCTGCAGGGAGACCGTCGCTGACAGAGTGTGTGCGTTGCACTTTCAGTTCTGCATGCGCTAAAATAGAAGTGTTTGCTTCCCTTCTGCGGCCTGTGCATGACACTGGTACCGCCTTCCTGCCTGTGCAGAAGCAGGACGCAGACCCTTGCGTTACTGGGTCATCTCATCAGCTCCCTCCCTTGCTCGTAGTGTGGGGAAAGTGTGCCTGGGCCCATGCAATGCTTTGGGCACCGATGTCGCCTGCGCTGGAGCACATGGGCGAGGAAGCAGAGCTGTCCTCTGCCTCGGCACCGAGGCTCCTGCATGGCTGTGCCATAGCAGTCAGACGAACAGCAGTGGAGTGGGCATGGGGTGGCTACAGGACGGCCAAGCTGTGTGGGGCTGGAGTAGGCCCCTTGGGGAGAGTGGCGGGGCTGGGGAGGGCGGTGGCTGCAGGGCTGCACAGGGGCTGATCTGGGAAGAGGGGGCTGGGGCTGATCTGCTCTCCTTTGTCAGGGAAATGGCCCCAGCGATGCTGGTGTGGTGGCCCGGCGTGGCAGAGAGGGCAGCGGGGAGGCACCGGCCCTGGAGATGGCCGTGAACTCCATCTACTACTCGAGAGACGAAGGTGGGACCTGCCGCTGCCCTGACTTTGGGCCACCTTCTGCAGGGGCTGTCCTGCTCCTGCCCCATCACCGGGGCTCCGGTGGGCAGGGCGAGGCCTCGCCTGGAGCTGGGGTCGTGGCTTCCTCCGCCCTCCCCTGAGCATCCTTCTCCCCACAGTGAACGCCTTCTGGGTGACGGTGCAACGGACCGAGGCTGCGGAGCGATGCGAGCTGCGTGGCACCTACGTGCTCAAGGCTGAGCGTGACAGCCTCGTCCTGAAGGACCCGCGGACAGATGAGATCCTCTATGTCTGGCCCTACCGGCTGCTCCGGAGATACGGCCGGGACAAGGTGGGGGCTGGGGGGGCCCTGCGTGCTGCGCACTGAGGCCTGTTCCCCCGCAGGCTTTCCCTTGCTGGAGGGTGAGGAGCTGATGTGCCTGACCAGCCTGTGGCAGCCGTGCAGCAGGCCCTGCCAAATGCCGGAACTGCTGCAGCCCTTGGCGACCACAGCAGGGGCCGCAGGGGCATCTGTGATCCCGTCCGTCCTCAGCTCCCACCTGTGTTACCGTGCAGGAGCGTGGGCTAGCAGGACGCTCATCCTTGCCGAGGGCATGGCTGCGCAGAGCCCCTCTCTGTGTGGTCCTTGCCCCGCTCCCACTGGGGCCATTGCAGCCCCTGCCAGACATCCCCGCAGCTGGCTTGCCCCTGTTCTCCATCCCAGCGCTCCCCAGCCCACACTGTGGGCAGGCGTGTCCTGTGCTGCGCACAAGCTCTCCCCAACCTCCAGGGACCTTGGCTCTCTGCAGTCCTGGCTCTGCCCTGGATTCAGTCCATCCCTCCCAGAGGATGGTGGCCAGAGCAAGAGGGGCTGTTTGAGATACTAGTTAACTCTAGATTTGTTCACCTTGCAGGGCATACTGCTGTTAGCCGGGCTGACCTGCGTAGGTCTGTCCCCTCTCCAGTGTCCTCCAGCAGCAGGTCCCTGATCCGTCTTGCTGCTACCCTGAGCGCAAGAGCTACCTGCGCACTGGATGGGGAGGAAGTGGTCTCCCCAGGGCTGTTTATAGAAGTGACGGTGTCAGCTGCAGTCTGCTGATGGTGCTTTCTGCGGCACTTTACTGAAACAAAAGTGGAAAATGAGCTGCTCTTGGGGAGGCATCTGGGTTGTCTGCAGGGTCTGCCCCAGGGGCAGGACAAGAGCCACATGGTGTGAGGACCAGGCAGCTGCACCCACAGGTCCCCGAGCTGTGCTTGTGTTTGGCAGTGTTTGCCCACAAAAGGAAGTCTGGCCCCAGAGGCTTTTGCAGCAACCCCAGAGACTGCTGCTGCATGTGAGAGAGCACTAGTGAGGCAGAAAATCTCACCTGGATTCAGGGACGGGTTCAGGAAGGGTGTGGGCATCTGCTGGTGGGAACCTGCGCAAGAGTCTGTGTTCAGGCCTGAGGAACACAGCCTTGGTGCAAGGCTTCTCTTTAAAGTACTCTATACCGTTAACAGAGCAATGCCGGTATGGCAAATGCTTTGCTTACTATCGGTAGCCAAGCTGCTGCTTCTGGCCTTTCTCCTGTGGAAAGCCATGTTCCTCTGTCTTGCGCCTCTGGATCGCTTCCCTTCTGCCTGACTAATGCTGACTTACCCAAGATGCCCATAATAGTTTCCCCTGCTGAACCGTCACTCATCTTCTCACACTACTCCGTCCTCGGCGCTAACTGCGTATTATTTCCTAGACTATCTGGCGCCAGTTGTTGACCCTGCTGGAGTTGCTCAGGTGAGGCAGCAGGTCTCCAGCAGGACCTGCAGCTCTGGCCCTGGGGCATCTTGCAGTGGTGTCCCCTGAAGTGTGCATCCCGCTCCGATTTCACAGCTTGTTCTGGGCTGCTGGGCGGTGCAGCCGCCCCCCGCTCAGGCGCTGTGCAGCCCTGAGTGCAGCATGATGGGTGCTCGCTGAGCTGTGTCCCTCGCTGCGGGGAGCGGAAGGAGCAGGGTGTTCAGTGAGGTCTCTCTTGCAGGATGTGCAGGATCAGCGCCACAGCCACGTGCCCTTCAGCAGGAAGCGCAGCCTGCATGATGTGCTGGGTCAGCAGGTGCTGGGCAGGATGTAACCCTTCCACTTCCCCTGCAGGTGATGTTCTCCTTCGAAGCTGGTAGGCGCTGCGACTCCGGCCCGGGGAACTTCACCTTCGAGACCAAGCAGGGCAACGAGATCTTCCGCCTGGTGGAAGCCTCCATCCGGGAGCAGAAAGCGCAGGTGGAGGAGAACCGGCAAAGCTGTGACTCGCTGGATTCGGACAGCCCCAGCATGGTGCTGATCCGCCAGGCCCTGGCCGACTCCCTGAGCCTAGAGCTGCCTGCGGAGGGGGATGACACCCCGGCACCCAAAGTGGGGCTGGCGCCCCGGCCCAGTGCGGCGGCGGAGGAGAGAGACATCACGTCTCTGCTGAAGACCCGGACTCTGCCAGAGCTCCCTGTGCCACAGGCCAAGCCTGCGGTCCCCAGCACGCCCCCGCGCTCCCCTCTGCCAAAGGTGCCCCGTGCCGTGCTGCCAGCCGAGGACCTGTCCAGCGTGTACTCGGAGCCCCTGGATGCGGTGAAGGGCTTCCGGCCCTGGCTGGATCCATTGTACTCGGACCCCATAGACAGCAAGCCTGCCAGCGGGGCCAAGGTGCCCAGCGGTGCCTCGGATGAGACGAAGCTCTGGCTGCCGGCACCGCCGTACTCGGGCACTTACGAGCAGGTCCGGGCTGAGGGCCGCAGCCAGACCCCCACGGCGCCTGGGAAGAGGGACCACATCTACGACGAGCCCGAGGGTCGCGCTCCCCGCTCACTGCCCGCTCCCACCTGCATCTATGACGAGGCGCGGCCCACGGGCGAGGCCTGGCGCACCCAGGGCCATGATGGCAGGGGCGGCTACGAGTATCCCTACAACCCCAGCACTGATGACTACTCGGTACCTGCCTTCCAGGCCAAGGCCAAGGGCCCCAAGCCGGTGCCTGCCCCCAAGCCCCAGGTGGCCTTTATCCCTAAAGGCGTCGAGAGGAGCGGGGACCCTGGCAGGCGGCGGGGGAACCCTCCTGCTCCTGAGAAGGCGGTCGTCAAACCCAGCCTCAACAGCAGCAACAACAACAACAACGTGGAGGTGCTGTACAGCCAGGTGGTGAAGCCCCAGCACGTGCAGAAGAAAGAGCAGTCTGTGGATGAGTGCAGCTTGTCGCCTGTCTACGAGGACTTAGGAGAGATATAGCGCGCTGCTGCTCTGTACCTGCCCAGGAGGGACTGGGGGGCCCAGGCCGGTTCGTGAGCGGTGCCGGCTGCTGTTGTCCACGTGTCCTGGGGGTGGCTTAGGGCTGGGGACTGTTCTGGCTCAGGCGGAGCCCCTCTTGCTCACCAGCGCTGAGGGGCTGTGTTTCCCTGGAGGCCCTTTCCACAGTGAGAGCAAGAGTGCTGTGGCTGCTGCGGGTGCCAGCGTGCTTCTCCGTCTCTGGAGCTGGCTCCGCTGCCACCTCCTGATGAGCAGGAGGGCTGGCTGTGTTGCCCTGCACCAGCTGCTCTGGCTCTGCTCTGGCTCCCTCTCTGACCCAGCCGCAGGGCTGGGATGCCCGTCGTGGTGTGCACAGGCGACTGCTTGCAATCAGTCTCCAGAAGTATTTTTATACCGAATTATTTTAATATTAAAATCTGTATGTCTCAGAATGAAACGTTTGCCTGTTGTGGCATGTCTGGGCTGTCAGGCATACGGATGGGGAGATGCTGGCGCAGTGCTGCGGAGCAGAGTGGCCTGGCTGAGCAGCGTTCACGCAGTGGCACGTTCGTGCCTGTGCCAGAGCTACTGAGCTAAGATGAAACCGTAAAGAAAAGTGTGTGCCAGGTTCGGCTGTGGCTAGGATGCCATGATGCAAGGGGATTGAGGGATATGAGAGTCAGGCTCGCAGGTGCCTGTGTGTGCTGATCAGGGCACAAAATATTGTGATGGCCGGAAAATGCGTGGGTTTCCTCTGAGCGTAAGGCTGGGCAGGGCCAGGCTCCAGCTCTGCTGCAGCTCAGTGACTGTTGGTTAGTCACCGGATCTCTCCTTCCCCAGCCTGATCCCTCTGCTCGTTTCCCCCCGCTCCCGGCTGCTCTTGAAAGGCCTGGGATGGCCCAGTCTGGACCCCATTGACTTCAGTGGCAAAAACTGTGATCCCTGCTGGGTGGTCTGAGGCCAGGGGTTTGGCTGCGATTGCTGTGTGGCCAGCCTTGGGCAGAAACCTATGCAGGGGAAAAAACGGTTGTCCTTTTTGTGCTGGTAATGGTTTTGAGAGATTTTTATGTCCCTTCTGCGCAGGGCTAGACCAAGCACCCTGGCATTGGCCGTCCCTGAGTCTGGACAGGGCTACTGATCTCTGGAGGTTTACCAGCCTGTTGATACAGACAGCAGCAAAGCAGCCAGCTGACAAGCAGCACTGCGATGTACCTGTGCAGAGGACTAAGCATGACTTCCACAGCCCCAGCTCAGACCCAGGGAGCCACAAACCGCTGGGGAAGTCTGGAGGATCAGTTTCAAGGCCCCAGACTGATGAGACAGTGACGAAGTAGTGAGCTCTGACTGGGCGCATGTCTGATGCCCAGGTTGCAGGGGGGAACCCTCAGTCCTGTAACAATACAGCTCAGCTGTAGCCAGGACCACTTTGTGGCTGTTCTCCGGTGCTGGGTCCTCTTCCCCACTGTGGTTTTGTTGCAGGAGACGGGAAAAAGCCTAAGGGGCTCTGGGAATCTGAGGTGGTTCCTGCCTGGGATGAGAGGCATGAGCAGCAGGTCTCTGCTGCTGGTGGTTGGCTGCTGGGTGGTCCCGTGCCTGTACTCCTGTCTGTGGCACGGTCCGTGTATGCATCCCAAGAGCGGTTCTGCCCGCCTGCTCCAGAGAAGAGCTCTGGGCATTGCTTAGCGGGGGGCCCAGGCCACCTGCCCATAATCCTTGCTCGCGACTCCAGTGCCAGGCTCCAAGACTTAAACGATGAAGAGCAGCCTCCCAGGAGTGGAGCCCCGGGGCTCTCCCTTCCATACGGCCATGGGTATTTGTGCGTCTCCATCACTGCGGTCACTGTATCTCAGTGCACTATGCCTGCTCCGTCCCGTGGAGCTGAGCACGGTGGACATGCAAAGTGGCTGACCCAGCTTTTGCTAAAGAGGGTGGCGGTGAGGAAGGAAAACGCTGCAGCATCTGCGCCAGTGATCCCTGCACTCCTCTTGGCTGGGCAGAAAGGGTATCTATTTTTCTTGCTTCAGCAATGACATTATCTCTTGGAACAGCTGACTGGAGACTAGGACATAAGCGTGCAAGACGGGAGGAAAGCTCCTACATGTGGCCTGCTTTATGCACCCTGCAACGTGACAGAGAAGTGCGTGCAGCAGGGAAGGCTCTTGGTCTCTGCTGATCAGGAGAGACAGTCCATTCTTTTCTGGCTCAGTGTTGTGGACCAGACCTGTCATCTTGCTCAGACTGCTGCTCTGTGCTTCACCTTACCTGCTTTCTGGCAGCAGTTCAGGGTGTAATAGATGCTTTGGGAAAGCATGAGAAATAAGGTAAATGCAGAGTGAGCCTTTGGTTGGTCACAGCCTTCCTGTTGCCAAAGCAAAAGCCTGCAATGAACCCTGACTTTAGGACCAGGAGATGATCTTTCTGGATTCTGCCTGGATTAGGATTTCTTCCATCTGCCTTCATAGAATCGTAGAATGGTTTGCGTTGGAAGGGACCTTAAAGATCATCTAGTTCCACCCCCCTGCCATGGGCAGGGACACCTTCTACTAGACCAGGTCGCTCAGAGCCTCATCCAGCCTGGCCTCGAACACTTCCAGGGAGGGGGCATCCACAGCTTTTCTGGGCAGCCTGTTCCAGTGTCTCACCACCCTCACGGTAAAGAATGTCTTTCTAATATCTAATCTAAATCTACCGTCTTTCAGTTTAAAACCATTACCCCTCACCCTATCACTACGCTCCCTGATAAAGAGTCCCTCCCCATCTTTCCTGTAGGCCCCCTTGAAGTACTGGAAGGGGGTAAAGCTATAAAGTCTCCCAGGAGCCTTCTCGTCTCCTGGCAAAACAACCCCAGCTTTCCCAGCCTGTCCTCACACAGGAGGTGCTCCAGCCCCATGATTATCGTCGTGGCACTCCTCCTTTCCCTTCCCTTTGCCTCACTTCCACTGTCTCCTTACAACCAATTTCCATGTGTTTGTTGAACAGTGAAGCACCTGGGTGCAGCTCAAACGCAGCCGTGGCACGTCACGGTGGCTGTGTGCCATGGCTGAATTAAGTCTGTGTGCTTGGAAAATGGCATCCTGGCAGCCGGTCCTGGACAAGGCTTTGCTGAGGTGCTTGGGGATGCACGGCTTATGCTTGGCTGCTCGCTCTGCCCACTTCCTTACAGCGCAGAAACGGTCCTGGACGAGCAGCTTTGTTTGCTTCTGCCCAGTCCAGGTGCTGTGGGCCGGATTGGGTGGTGCATGGGAAGTCCTTTGGATATCAAACTTCCTCATGTGAGGACAGCCTGTGTGCCTCCCTGTTCTCTGCTAAAAGCCCGTACCCAGATTAGCTGAGAAATGTCGGAGTACCAGTCTAGCAGCCACAGCTGGGATGAAACGCAAGTCTTGGTCTCTGTAGGCCAGGTGGCAGTTTTCACTAGGAGAAAATGACTTAGGAGCTGCTCAAAACCCAGGCAACCTCTTCCCCTTGGAGCTACCTTTTTCTGTTTCCTGTTCTGAAAGATACGTCCTTTTATAACTGCTGCCTCCTCCCCTTTAGGGCCTAGCGTGGTGCAGGCATGAGACAACCGTTCTGCCAGGATAGCCGTGCTCACGCTGGCATTGGGGAAAGCACCCCAGTTCCCTCTGGCTGTCAAGAGTTGGTCAGAACAACAGCACAGTTACTGCCCTGCTTCACGCTGTGGTGATCAGGTGGAGGGCTTTTCAACAGGGACCCCCAAACAGCCCCAGTTTTGGGATTTGCTTTCCCCTTATAGTCCCTTTTCCGTCTTCACAAGTTTCCCCTTTAGCAGCTTCCTTCTACCAGCAATAAATCACAAGCCCCTGTTTACCCCTTCCCATCAGCAAGGTGTTTTCGTTGACTTTGTACCCCGGTTTGGTATTTATGATATGGTTGCCAAAGTAATTTCCACCTGCGTCATCAGTTCAGTCAAGCTAATCCACCGTCATCCCCACCCCCAGCCTGCCTGATTTTGTCATTTTCCTAGGGTCTGGTTTGCATGCCCCAGGCTGGGCCATTTGTATGTGCATCACTGCCCTTTGCTGCTGCGCCTTCCCAAGTTCCTCACGCTGCGAGCTCGTTACAGACAGGCCGGGATTAGCCACCAGCTTGCACACGCTAACAAACCCATATCCCTGTGCCTGCAGGGGTGTCTGCCCTGTCCTCAAGGTACCTGCCCTTGACACCTTACCCCAAGCAGCTGCCCGAGATGCAGCCTCCTGCCAGGCATGGAGTGCTGCTAGGGCACGGGAAGAGCAGGTCCGTGCCCTGGGTGGCTAGCAGGGCCTGTTGCTGAGCTGGGATCCCAGGGAAAAGAGACGGCTCTGCTCTCCTGCTGTAGCAGTCCCCCCGGGAGCATGGTGTTTGCATCGTGCCCTTGGTCAACTGCAGCTCTTTCTCAGGAAGTACGGGTCAGCGCTGGGATTGCTGCATACCGTACACATTACAAACTAGAGGCAGTAAGTGAACATTATGGTGGATAACTTTATTTCGAAACAGCTTGTCGGAACAAAGTAAGTCAAACACAAACCCTTGCCAGTGCTCGGCATCCAGGAAGCCCGGTGAGCCCTCTCCACCTTGGCTCAGTCGAGCTGCCCTCAGCTCCTGCCCTGCCAGGGGCAGGTGTCCTACGTCTGCACTGAAAAGCGGGCTAGCATCTGTGCAAGCACCGGGCAGAAGCTCTCTGGCAAGCTGCAGGCCAACTCCCCCCATCTTCTGAATCCTGCCAAGAAGTACTTGCTGTGTTGGCTTGCAGAACAGCCCCATAGGCACAGACGGGCCATAAGGAGGAGAGCATCCAAGCAGCAGTTGGCTGGGAGAACGGTGCTGTGCTGCAGCTCCAGCTGCGGTGAACTGTCGCTGCGCAGGAGCCAGCCAGGGCATTACAGCTGGCTTGGCACTTGCTACAAACGCCATCATGAGCTGGGGTGTTGGACAGCGAGACCGGTTATGGAAGCAAGCAAATCAGCATCATGGGTAGTGTTGCTCTCAGGAGGGCAGCATTCTGGGCTTTAAGATTAAATTCAAAAGCCCTGTTTTATGCCTGTTCAAACACCCTGCTGAAGCCGCTCCTGTAGGATGAGGGCAGCTTGACATTACTGCCTACTTTATGAATCTGTCTGGCTTCCTCACTGCCCTGCTTGCAGCTTTTCTGCACCCGCTGACAGCAATCTGTGGTTTGTGGCCTGCACTAGCCTAGTCTCAGAAACCAAAATTTGAGGCATGCTGGTGATGTGTGCTGACAAGAATGGGAAATACGGGGTGTTGCAGGGGATAGCTGAATCTCTGGACAGAGGGCCCCAGAGTAGCAGGCTTCCTGCAGACTGACTCAGTGACTAACAAAACCATAAAACAAGGAGGAACAAACGATGGGAAGTGCCTGTCTGCCCAAGGCCAAGCTTAGTGTCTTGCCTGACCGCTTCCGGCCCGGTGCGTACGACTTGGCAGCCGAGCAAGAAGCCAAGCTGTGACTGCACTTGAGCAGTGCCCTGGGGTTCACTGCAGGAACTCATCGTACTCTTTGGGGAGCAGGGAGCGCTCACAGGAATCTCTCCTCACTGCCGCTGGTCTGAACACTTGGACAGGAGAAGCAGCCATCAGAAGGGGCGCCACCGTGGCTTTGGCTCTGCTCTGATGCTGCAATACAGGGACAAAATATGAATGCACCTTGTGGAAGGAGGCACTGGCTTGTCCAACAGCACACTGTCCGATGTGTCTGCGTGTGCCAGCTGTTCAGCATCCCTCTCCTCAACTGCATGAGCTTATGCTACACCCATCCCTCTGCCCTGCCAGCTGCAAGTGAATGTTGCCCCTGCTGTATGCTGCCTTCCCTGTACCGCTGGGGTATCAGGGAGCTGCCCTCAGCCCTTCTGCAGGAAGCAGACCAGAAGGGCAGAACAGAGACTACCTAGGCTGATCAAAGGCAAGAGACGTACCTGTTTGGGTTGATGCCGCTCTGGTCGCTGGTCCCTGGGCTGGGCCTGCTGCCTGTGCAGAGGTTTGTACAACACACTCTTCAGGTATTTGTAGAGGTTGCTTTTTACATGCAAGGGGTTATAAGCAACTTCCACTTCCAAGCTGTTCAGGGCACTCTGCTCAGACAGAAGAAAGAACCTAGTGGCTATGCGATGTGACAGGTAGAGGCTGTGGGGTTTGCTTGGCGTTTTTTGTTGTTAGTGTTGAGGGCTTTTTTTACGGGGCTGAGTGTTACAGACACTCCATGCCACCCTGCGGTGATGGGAGAAGGGATCTTTGGCTGTGCTGCTACCCACAAGAACCGCTCTTAGCTGTGTGTAGAACAAGAGGCATCTGCAACCAGCTCTCAATGGATTTAAGCATTCCCTTGCAGGATGCGGCCCTATCCTCCCCCATGCCCAGAATCAGCCAAGAAGCTGGAGCACCCTGTCTGGACACCGTCACCCTCAGCTCTGCTTCATAAGGCCTCTTCCCTGTCCCCCCAATGGACATGCAACATTGCTCCAAAGGACAGGCATTTGCTGTCCGTGAAGAAAGCTGTAGGCTATACTGGCTGCTAGAAAGAAGTTCTGGAGTGCTCCATCATATTCCAGCTGTCACTAGACATTTTCACAGCTCTTTCCTCCTCTGCTCATCTGCTAAGACCTATAGTGAGGGCTTTGCCCTTCCTGGCATCACCTGAAGCAGAGGCAGACAACTCAGGAGAAGAACATACAGATGCACAATAGGAGATGAAGAAGCCTGAATCTATTGGAAGAAACAGAGACACTTTATGTAGTGATTTATCGTACGCCTAAAGCACCTCTCTCTGCAGTCTGAGGAGATCCATGTTCCCTGGCAGTGAGGGAGATAGTTACATCTTCAGCAGCAGCTGCATGTCCCGTGCATAAAGGCTGATCATTACTCTGATCCCTGTTTGTACAACTGGGATCCTTTCCACAGAGATTGGGCAGGGCTGTCAATGACTTACCTCTATAGGGGCATGCACTCCCTCAGGATGTTCAGCAAGAAGGGCTGGGAAGGTTGACGGCAGCAAGAGCTCTCTGATGGCGACTGCTTTGACAAGTAGAGTGGCAGAGTCAGAAGGGACAATGATGTAGTAGGAATGCACTGTGATGTTCCAGTTTGGACTAACGTTCCGTGGCTCACGTTTGGCCAAAAGCATCCACTTCCTTTGCTAAATGGCAAAAGCCAAAACCGATGTGAACAATGGGCAACAGCCACTTCCTTCAGCACTTTCACTGTAGGGGCTGCTGGGTTCAGGAGCAGAGACATTCATACGCATCAGAATAAGAACACTATTCTGCATTATGGTTGAGAATAGTATGCTGTTTGGGTTTTGGGGTTTTTTTAATTGAATGCAAGACAATTCTTAAGAAAAACATCCAATTTTGCTTTACGACTTATCAGCAATGGAAAGTCCTCCACATCCCAAGCCTTGGTTAATTATTTTCACAAAGATGCAAGTCTAACTGCAACCCTGACTTTTGCACTTCATGCCTCCAAACACTGGATTTCTGATATGCTAGAGAGGCTTCTCTAAGGTTTGATGTGCTGTAGCACCTTTCCAGCGGATGCATTGGCTGGAAGGTTTTACAAGCCCAGCTCTGGCCCATGAGATGAAGCTGCAGCTTTTGAAACATGTTTTCTGGTGCAGGCTAGACAGATCTTACTAGATGTGCACTAACTATTCCTTTCTATGGCAATCCCTCCCCAGGAAACTGCAATTTTCACACACTCACCAGAAGACTACGACATAGAGCATGGAAGCTGTGCTGGTTTGTCTCCAGGTCATCCCAGTCTAGCTGCCAGCAGCTTGTGGGCCTGATGATGAAGGGCAGTCCATACACCACAGACTCACAGACCCCTTCAGACTTCAGAGCCCTGCAAATACACAGCTCATGTTAGTGAAGCACAGCCAACAGGAAACCAGCCAGAAGACTCTACCAGGAGACGACTAGCTCAAGTGGTTACCGCGGTATGAGCTGCAATACTGCTACAAGCACTTAATGTCTGTATTGCTGTGGCCTGTAACTATGAAACCTTGCAGAAAAGTCCAACTGCAGTGAAAAGAAGCTTTCTTGCTGATTTCCAGACTCCCTTGTGTCTGCATTGACAAGAGCATGCCAAGAAGCAAATCCAATCTTCATTTTGTATACAAAACAGGTTGTTAATATGGCCTCTTGAGCAGTATCTCAGCCAGGCAATTACATCTCTTCCTAAGTGATTTTTACTGGATTGTGCTTATTCTTCAAACTGACACGTGCTCTACTCCTGCACAGAGCCAACATCTCACCACAAACACCACTACAGACTTTACAGTGCTTGACATTGCCTGCCCATAGCACGCTTCGGCTTCATGCCAGGGAATTATTAAGCAGCTTCACTGCTTTGGCTGTGGGCCATTTATGCACAATTACTGAGTGCTCTTCAGCTACTGACAGGCTGAGAATCATTTTAAGAACAACTGTATAGTTCAGAAATTGCACAAATTTTTTCCTATAAATAAACCTCAGAAAAGACACTAGAGAGCATCACTCTTCTTGTTATGCTCTGTGCTTACCAGCCATAGACTGCTGACGGGAAAGTGAATAAATTCTTACGTGAAGTCACACAGCACTATGAGGCTTTGCTTGCTTTTTTACTACTAGTCAACTAGTTAGCTCAGGCTCTGACATCCAGTTAATTGCTGTGGCCTCATGAGGTTGGACTTGATGATCTTACAGGTCTTTTCCAACCTTAGGGATTCTGTGATAGTGATTCTGAGGTAGTGAAAGAACAGCAGAATTATATATGGAGCAATGGCTGCAATCTACAGAACTTCACACTGGAGGAAAACAACTGTTGCGTGAATAACACCTATGGTGTTACACTCATAAAGTGTTCGTGTCATGGTAACACCGTTTTTGAGTCTGCACTCCCGTCTGCGTGTGTGGGATGTCCTGTTCCATAACACTAAGAGTTATGGCAGTTGAGGGTATCTCACATCAGAATTTTGCTCACTAGCACTTTGAGTCCCCCAGCGCTTTACGGTGATGTAACTAGGTCCTAAGTGAATTGAACAGAAAGAATGAAGGCTGCTATTACACCAGCCTTCCAGTTACCAAGCACAAAGCATGTAACAACACTTACTTTACAACCTGGAGTTTATACAGCTCAGTAGCTGGCCAGGCTGCCATCTGGCTGGGTGAATTCAAATCTGCTGCTCTCATGGTGCCATCAACGGTCCCAGAAAGTAGAGCTGGGTCAAGCAATCGCTCCTGCAAATCGCACTTCAGACACACTAGGAGAAGTGTGGTTTAGAGGAGAAGATTGGTTTAGATTGCTGGAAATGGCACCGTTTAGCACATGACATGCTCAAAGCACCTACGAATACTAAGTTAATGTTTTCTAGCAACAGCAACTATTAAGGGAAGAACAAGGCTAAAGCCACTGACACAAGGCAACAATCTATCCCCATTTTACACACATGCTTGGCATGTTACGAAAGGATTGGTAACTGGGCAGGCAAGTTCCAGTTGCGGCAATGAGTAGCCAGCTGTAGAGGGAGCAGAAGCTCCTTTCCCAATGCCACACCGGGTTCAGGGCCACACATTTCCTGCCAGCAAACCCCAGCACACTGATGACACTAACTGTGGTATAATACGCTATATAGCTGCATACAATTTCTCTGGCCTTCTCCAGATTTCTTGAGTGTGGGAAGGTGAAAAAAACTGACTGCAGTGTAACTTGGTTTGTCTTGCTAGCTATAAGAAGACAATGCATCAAGTATGAAATTCAATGTTATGACAAAGGAAAATCCACCTTTAACAAAATACCATAATTGCCTGTGCTGGTCTGGAGGCTGCTGTGGTAGCTACTACATAAATAAAAAGTCACACCAGGCTTTCTGATCTGCTTGCTGTGGAGCACATCTGCCAAAGCCACCAGCAACTCTATACGAGCTTTGTCTCCAGTCTGGAACTGGCCTGTGGATCACCAGAAGAAAACAAGCGTGCTTCTGCTGCGATGGCAATGGGAAGCTGCACGTGAGTACCATGTTGGAGTGGCATGGAAAGGGGATTGCTGCAACTGCATGTGCAGATTCCCATGGCAGTGCAATGATGACAATACAGTTAAAAACAACTTACAGGAAACAGCTATGTCTGTTGGTGTTTTCAGTGCTCACCCAAAGATGGATTAGGGATTTGGACTTAGACTAGTAAAGGAAAAAAAATTACATATTCCTTATAAATTTTCCCATGCATTGTAATAACTGTTGGCAGCTCCAGCTAGAACATTAGCTATTTTAGTGCTATATCATTAGACATAATACAAGCCAAGTCCCTTTGTAAGACAGCCTTTACTTAAGTGCAGCTCTGGCACAGGCTTTTAGTATCAAACACAAGGAATACAATTTTTAGGGCTATACAACTGAGCCAGAAGGTCCTTGGCTCTTAGTATGTGAGTTACTAAGTTACCTTGACCGAGTGGCTATAAATTCACATACTCTTCAAGGCACATTTTTGCTGCAGAATGGAAATGAATTACAGCATCAGCAGCCACAGGACATGACAGCAACCTAGAAGTATTCTAAGCAAACGGCCCCTCTCAGCCTGAGACAGCAGAAACTCCAGGCAGCCTTCAAAATCCCCCCGAGACCTTCCTTGGGTTTCTCAATGTGAGGGAACATGCCCATAGGACAGGCCTGGGTAATCTTTAAGGCTGAGGGATTTAGGAGCTCCCTGCAGAGGGGGAGAGAAAATGAAATACTTAGGGTGGTCTTGGGTGCAGTGGCATGGCTGAAGCCTCCTGATGGAAGGAGGAGATGGAGGTGTTCTCTCTCTGTGCTATAGTCATGTAGCCATGTTTTAAACAGCATCTCCAAGCTGATGACATTGTCCTCTATGGTTTGCACATCGATGTCCATTCCCAGTATTGCAACGTCTGCAGGAAAAAAAAGGTGAAAAAGCACGAATATTTTCAGCCATAGAAAAGAATATTCTTTTGCATATTCCACTACACTACACCTCCTTAGTCCCTCAAGTGCTTTCACATAAGAAGTGCTTCAGAAGCCACTACCATGTAAATCACAGCACAGCACTGTGATGCCTGCCAGCCCTCTTAAAAGGACATTGCTAGAAGCTGAGCTGCTCCACAGCCACACCAACACCCTTCTCATCAATGGGGTGGGTGGACTGGCTACTGTCGTCTTCAGAGGACAAGCTGTGACTGATGCAAACCATCCTCTGCTGTGGTCACCTTAGCACTGGCCTCAGAGACTCTTCTCACTATTTTAAACCATTTCCTCCTTTTCCCTAGGCAAGGGACACTGGATACGTGATGCTATGAGAAATCAGACAGACTGCAAAACTGAAATGCTATACTGATGGGGAATTTTGTAGTAGTGATGGAAAAGTACCACTCCGCATACAAAAGATGAATGTTACTTTGCAGTCTGGCTCCATGACTAAATTGCTAAACATCCTCAACATGTGTTTAAAGGAGCAGCTAGTCACAGACCTGAGAGGAACAGATGCAAAACTTGACCTGGACCTGACCAACACAGAGGACATGTTTCAACACATGACTGTTGAAGTGCTGCTTGGTAACAGCAATCCCACAGTAGAACATCCTTCCAGATACAACAGTCAAAACTATCCACCACTGTTACATTTCATTTCAAACAAGTGAAATGCGTAAAATGTAGAGACTTGTTAAAAAGAAATTAAAAGGAGAAAGTAAAAATGTTTGCAAGGACATAGCAAATATTTAAGCTACCATGTTGGAGGTGTATATGGTACAGCTACAACGTTTAGGAATGGAGAAACGTAGGCTAGGCTGGACAGCAGAGCTAGGGAGGTCATAAACAAGGTTAAACCCTCACCAAAAAAAACCCCAAAACACCTTCAAATAATAACTCAAAGGTGCATCCAAACAGGAAGCTAGCATAAAGTCTAGCAGATTAAATACATTTTTTAAAAAATAGGTAAAAGTGAAAAAAAAAAAAATTTGATGAGCAATTTGCAAAATGCGTAGGACATGTAATGTACCCATTTGTAAACACAGACGGAACGGACAGCCTGGCAGCATTAATAGGGTCGCCATACAGGTAGGATGTGAAACAGGTATTCTGAGAAGATGAATACATAGCAGAAATAGCCTTTTTTTTTCCCAATATGTTTACCAGGCCAGCTGGGGACTAAAACACAGTGCTACATCCATCTGCAATGAGAAATCCTTTCTTTATGCATTAGTACTTACAGTTTGCAAAAATGACACTATGCATCCACTCCTACATTTAAAAAAAAAAAAAAAAAAGGACAGAAATTCATTTATGTCCCTCAGCATGGCAAATAATTTCGGGCTAATATAATGATTGTCATTCTTCAAATGGTCTGCAACTTGCAAACACACTTTTTGTAGTATGGCCATCACAGCAGGACATACTTTCTAATTGTTTCCACCTTCCAGCCTTGAGGAAGGCATTGAGATCATGTAGGTTGTGCCCCTGCAGCAAAGCAGAATCAGCTCCTACTTGCAGCGGGAGGTCCTTCACGCTGTTCTTGCTACTGAAAGCCTTTCCTTCTTAATGTCTGGTCTGACTGTCACAGAATCACAGAATCACTAAGGTTGGAAAAGACCTGTAAGATGATTAAGTCCAACCATCAACCAAAAAAACCCACCACCATGCCCATTAAGCCATGTCGCACAATGCCACGTCCACACGTTCCTTGAATACCTCCAGGGACGGTGACTCCACCACCTCCCTGGGCAGTTTATTCCTTGGCTGCAAGGACATTTCTTTTTTTTTTTTTTTTTCATTCTTCCCAAATCTGTATAGTAAACTGATTATTCCCTTAGTTTTGTAGCAGCTTTTAAAAATGTATCTTAAGACTGCTATCATGCCTTACCCCAGTCTTCTCTGAGGCTTACAGGAACATGGCTTTCTCCCCCATAGAGCACTGCTGGAGGATACTCTGGTGGAAGGGAATGCTCTGCTTCTCTCTGCAGACTGTTCTTCAAGCACAAAGCTATTGCCGCTGTCAGTCACTTGCCCTGATGCTAGGAGTCTTGCTCTCATTTCCCTGCAGAATGCACTAATGCACCTGGAGAGCATGCTGGTTGTGTTTCAGCTGTGGTGCACTCCCTACTTTTTTTAGACTTAGGTTTCTCTCCGGGATATGCGCTGAAGATGGCGTTAACAGTTCGGAAGACAAAGCACCAGGAAATGCATGGATTTGCTTTGCAAATAGTGTATACACAGGTGACAAGGGGAATTACCTGTGTTTTGAGAGACAGTGTTTTGGGGCTGGTAAATGTTTTAGTCCTTTCCTCAGTAAATATTTTCCTATTTTTTTAGTTTCTCTTCTGTAATAGGTAAGTAGCCACTTACACATCTTAAGTTGGCACAATACATGGCAATTGTAAAAAGAAATTCACTGCACTCATTGCTATCCCTTTGTAGGAAGAATGGGTTGGGATGCCATCTACTGTGCAACGGGTCTTAAAATTCCTGGCGAGCAGATATGCAGAGCCATTTACTGGTCAGCAATCTGCAGAGCACATATAGAAAAAGGTTCCCTGGGACTTGCAGAAGATGGATTATGTTCATAAAAATGTATTAGGGCTTTATCTTCAGTGCTTGTTTTTTTGTTTTCCCAAAACAGAAAATAGATAGGGCCAGTATCTATATCACATACAAATACAAACCTTCATTAGCAAATGGTTTGGCAATGCTCAGATGCTTTAAGTGTTTGTAATGCAGTAGGGACAAGAGGTAATAATTAATTCTTATGTTATCATGTTTAATATCTTCATTGATGATCTGGATGAGGGGATCGAGTGCACCCCCAGTAAGTTTGCAGATGACACCAAGTTGGGCGGGAGTGTTGATCTGCTGGAGGGCAGGAAGGCTCTGCAGAGGGATCTGGACAGGCTGGATCGATGGGCCCAGGCCAATTGTGTGAGGTTCAAGAAGGCCAAGTGCCGGGTCCTGCACTTGGGTCACAACAACCCCACGCAACGCGACAGGCTGGAGGATGAGTGGCTGGAAAGCTGCCCCGCAGAAAAGGACCTGGGGGTGTTGATCCACAGCCGGCTGAAGATGAGCCGGCAGTGTGCCCAGGTGGCCAAGAAGGCCAACGCCATCCTGGCCTGTATCAGAAATGGTGTGGCCAGCAGGAGCAGGGAGGGGATCGTGCCCCTGTACTCGGCGCTGGTGAGGTCACACCTCGAATACTGTGTTCAGTTTTGGGCCCCTCACTCCAAGAAGGACATTGAGGTGCTGGAGCGTGTCCAGAGAAGGGCCATGAAGCTGGTGAGGGGTCTGGAGCACAAGTCTGATGAGGAGCGGCTGAGGGAGCTGGGGTTGTTCAGTCTGGAGAAGAGGAGGCTGAGGGGAGACCTCATCGCTCTCTACAACTACCTGAAAGGGGGTTGTGGTGAGGTGGGTGTTGGTCTCTTCTCCCGAGTGATGAGTGATGGGACAAGAGGAAACAGCCTCAAGTCACCCCAGGGGAGGTTTAGGCTGGATATTAGGAAAAATTTCTCCACCAAAAGGGTTGTCAGACACTGGAACAGGCTGCCCAGGGAGGTGGTTGATTCCCCATCCCTGGAGGTATTTAAAAGAACATATGATGTTCACCACTACCTAACTCATACTGTAAACATTTTTGCAAACTGTGCTTAAAATTTCACTTTTGTGTCACCTTAAATAGTGTAACCACACATAGTGAAAGAAATTATCGGCTTGCTTTTGAGGTTTGGAGAGAATAAAACTCAGCACTACTGTTGCATGCAAAAGAACTGCCTGACTGCACTGTTACACCCGAGTACTTACCTGTTAGTTCATTTCAGGGAGTCTGCCAGTAACAAAACTTGGGTCCTTGGGTGAAAAAAAAAATTCTAGTAATAATCAAGAGCTACAGCTCTTCATTGTTAGAGTCAGTCCACATTTCTATTGCTTCCAAACTTGGCATTGATGCTACTGGGTGGCTGTTGCTGGTCTGTAACAGACTTCTCCACCATATTTATTCACCTTAAAACTAGATGTCTTTCTAAAGGTTTTTGATTCTCCAGAAACTGTGGGCTTGATTCAGAAATCTAATAAAACTGTACCCTCATGTTATGAGGGAACAAAATTAGGTCGTATTCTTGAAGTCTGTCAGTATTTAAAAGACAAAATTAAAAATCCTTTACTCCAGTTGTATAATGGCCAAGAGAGTTATCTCCCAGAGGAAAGATGACATGCAGTCTGTTAAAAAGAAAAGATTAATGCATCCAAGTTAACTGGGAAAGAAAGGTGAAACACCAAACAGACCTTTTTGGTCTATCCCACCAAGGTCCAGGTCGGTCATTGCAGACAGATGGTGGATGTATTTATGAGACAGGTGAAGTTAGGAAAACAACATGTTCCTGTTCTCCTTCTTGAAATCAGGAGTCGTGGATACTAAGTCAGGAGAGAAACAAAACCTTAATTTTAAGTATGTTTTAACAGGAGGTTCTAGAGAAGCAGAATGTTGGGCGTAGGGAAGAACATGTAAGGATTACCACAGTGAATGTCAGAAGTCCGATACGGAGGCACTCAGCCCCTTCATACCCAAGACACATCTGTACAAGAGAAAGGGGAGAGACGCCAGTAACAGCTGCCTCCTGCCAACCCTCCTGCCTGACAGAAAGGCTGTTTTGAAAGCAATACCCAGAATGGTTGGATAAAAAAATCAGCGTGTGGTGTGGTCAAAAGGTGCATTGGACAGGAGAGCTTCTTGATTTGGGGACCAGATTTAAACCATCCCTTTTGAAAATCTGGGACAGTGAGATGAAAGAACTTTGAGGAAGTTCGGCTAGCAGGACACAGCTAACTGATCCTTACAAAGCAGGCATGAGGTCCAGCAGCTGGAACAGCAGAAAAAGACAGAAGCCTACCATGGCACAAAGACTTGAAACCCAGTCAGAACATATTTCCACTCTCATTGGTACACATAGAGGCTGTTAACTGTTAAGACCTCAAAAAGAGGACGATAGGGCCAACCAAGAAAAGAGCTCAAATTCTAGCAATCTAACATTGAAGCCCTAGAGCATGTCAGAAGAGATTTTGAGACCAATTTACCAAAGCCATTACAAATAGGTTACATTTTTTCAGGCTAATCAGATTCACAATATTTTAAGATGTCTGAGGCCTGTGGTAGAGCTATATAAAACAACAACAGAAAAAATAAATTGGAAACTGTCATTTGCTTCCAAT
Source organism: Gavia stellata (assembly GCF_030936135.1). Classification (NCBI taxonomy): domain Eukaryota; kingdom Metazoa; phylum Chordata; class Aves; order Gaviiformes; family Gaviidae; genus Gavia; species Gavia stellata. The sequence continues at coordinate 85,542 of NC_082598.1, read as the reverse complement.
AAGCTGAGATGGAGAGGGCACAAAATGAATTTCTCAGGCAGAGGATTTAAAAAGAGATGATTTTTTGACGTGCTACGAATATAAATGCAGGATGCAATGTCACAGCAATGCTCCGGATATTAAAAATTTAAGTAGGTTCAAACAGCCACTAAACAAACTAAAGGAAGAAATACCCATGGTGGGATGAACCTCATAATTAATTGCTGCATCACAATGTTTATTTTGTAGTGGGAAATGGGCTGCAGTTGAACACAGCATTAATTCTTGCACTTCCTGCATGCTAGATCTTGCAACTTCAATGTTCTTTACTGTGATTTTTTTTTCCTAATACAATGATTTTTATTTTTTTTTTTTCAGAAACAGAGGAAAGGAGCTCCAACAGGTAAAAAAATCCTCTTCATAAATCAGTTGGGCTCCTTTTTCAAACTATTTGGACTATCCATCCCCTGGTGCTCCTCTTAGAGAGCAAATACATCATCTGAGTCTTCTCAGAAGTAGAAAACTCAGAAAATTAGATGTCATCATCTGAAATTTCAATGGCCTTTGTGTCCCCCTTTATGTTTTCATTCCATTTACTGGGTGAAAGGGCTACACAACTTAACTTTTAAAAACAATATGGTGGGGTTTTGCATGCTCCAAAGCAGTCTTGTGACCGAGAGGCACACAGCAGCTCCCGTTCTGCGGTGTCTAGTTTTCCAAGGCCTCCCTGCAGGGTTCTGTGCAGCACCAGCTCAATGCAAAGTCCTGACAATAATCCTCCTCACTTGAGAAGCCAGCATCTGCAGCCACCCAAAACACTGTCCTCTTTCATATGGACAAGATCGATGCTTTTAAAGAATACCTCAGTCTTGGAGCTGCAGGCAACAGTTCCTTCCACAATTTTGTAACTCGTGGTTTTGGCATATTAAATTAATTCTAAAGTCACCTCAGAGTGACAGAACCTTGGTCCTCTTCCTTAGGACTCACTGTTCGAGTGTTAGTGGTAAAGGTGCTGGTCAGAAAGAGAAGGCGCTCCCTTTCTCTGGCCAAGCAGTTTTACCTGCAGAGATGAGCACTATCCCTGAGGCTTCTGTTTTCAAACAGGCAGAGTCCAGAATAACCAGCTATGCCTCACTGAGACAGACTGCCCTTTCAGGGGTAGTAAGAGGGTAGCTATACCTTTAAGTGCTTGATTATACAACTCAGTGTTTGACTTGGTCTGCCGCCAGATTAGTGGGATGCAGAGGCAGCAGGAAGAGCAGTCATCGTCTGCAGCAAGATGCACCTAGTCAGTGCTGTGCCGCAGATGGGGGGAAAACCAGTGTAAACTCCTGCTATTTGGTAGTCATTTTATCAGCCTTGAGAAAGAGCTGAAATAACTGAGCAGATTTGAAAGTTAGGTAAAATGAAATACAGAAATTCAAGTTGCAGTTATAGCAGCATTGCAATGTACAGGCTTCCACCACTGAATGGCTGTGGTATTGGACTTTTGATCACCATCTGGCTGGTTTATTTAGAGTCTGCTCAGCACCTTTTACTTTGAAACAAAAAGGCTCAAAACAGGAGCTAACAGTAATTTCTGTTTCTGAATTTCTCATTACTATAGCTTAAATTCTCACTGCTGACAACTGTCAGATTAAGGGAGGAGTTCTTCAGAGATATGGCCAGGAAAAATAACATTCAGGGTCTGGGGTGTACTCACTCTCTCACTAACAAAGCACATGGTCAGGTGTGCGAGGGATGGGGCAAAAGGGAATCTGAGATCCACCTAAACATTCCCAGCCCCTTCTCTGCCAATTGACCAGAAATTTGCTACTGCAACCAGAAAAGAAGAAGAACATCTAGAGACAGGTAAGGCAACAACATCCAACATTGCCTGTCACTCAGTAAAGACAATATTGCCATTGCTAGTAACAGGTCTTACAATAACTTTGCCAGGCATCAGGAGTCAGGTTTTTAAGCTTGTTATCAACTCTTTGTGGGAACTTGCTGTGTGAACCAGAGCTTGGTACCAGACCTGTCTTGCTGATGGGAAGTTTAAGTGTCAGCAGTAAAGGCCTTTGAAATGGAGACCTAGATTGGAAAACAGAGGCCACAGGGCTACGAAGAACTCATTGATGTGCAATTACTGGTTACTGAAGAAGTCCAACCTTAAGACCTCAAGAAAAACTGCCCTAAGCATAAAGAAAAGAAGCAGCAGCTAAGCAAGAACAGTATCAGTGACAAAAAACAGTGAATCAACAGGTTAAGTACCTGACCTGGTCTGGAAAAGTAACTCTTCCCAGCATTGTGCAATATGTAGTCTGGAGAAAAGGACTAAAGGCTAAGAACTGTCTAGAACCCAAACATCTTGTAAAAGGACAAGATCTTGCGTTGGCGAGGGGGAGGAGGGGGGTTATCTCTGTAGGATCATTGAAACTGTAAATGGCCTGCCTGCGTCTCCTTCTCCTGTCTGCCTGCTCCTCTCTCCCCTGACTACCTGCTTCAAGGATTCTGGTTGCCGCTGTCTACACCAAGGACCTTTTGATCAGCCAGTCAATTGCCCAGGGTGATGTTCAGCAGTGTGAGTATGTGTGTGTCTGAGACTGTGTTACCCCTATAAACTCTATGCATTTTTCTCTTTAATCCCCCAATACAGCTGTACTGCACATGAAGTCAATTTTAGGTAATACCAAGAGATGCAGTAATGCATGAAGTCTATATGTTAATTTTGCCAAAATGTGATAAAACCCCAGAGAAGTGGTGTGGTACAAACTTTTTGCTGTTCCTCCGGGCACAGTAGTTCCCACTTACATGAGTGACGTGAAATGGCAAAAAGGGAAGTGGCATATATTGGACCAAAGCAAGAACTAGTGGTTGTCCTGCTGTCCAAAGCCATAACTTCCCTGAGTACCCTGTCTGTCTTATACTCACCATTGCTGCTGGGCTCTTCTGCTGGCATGCACTGTTCCACATCCTCTGGCTCCAGAAAGTCTCTCTTCAAAACCTCAATGACTTGTATTCTTCGGAGATTCACAAGGTCTACATCTTTTAACTTCTTTTCCAGCTGCTTTACCATTTCTCTGCTGGACTGGCTAGTCAAAATTGTGATCTGAAACACAAATCAGAGTGTGCAAGAGCTGCCTCTACCCTAATCCTCTCTTGATAGGCGATGATGCCTATTCTGGTTGAATAGCACAGGTCCCACTATGGAGAAAGTAGAGAAATCTCGCTAAAATATCTCATCTATTCAAAAGCAGATTTAAAAGCATTTTTTTGAGCTTTGTCTTATAGTTAAGCCAATATGAAAGGGATTTGAGCGGTTCACTGCAGGACCACGAACAGGTTTTGTGCCACTGCTGGAAGAAGATGAAGCAATCCACAACTGTCTTATATTCTGTGTTTTGCATTTATGGTCAGTGAGTCTGTGTGTGTATAGGAGGGACTCTGCCTGAGACTTTCCGAGGGACAGCACCACTTCCCATTACTGCATCAATTATAGTTCAAGTAGACTAAATTTGGCCTTCTCCCTTGAAGGCTGAATGCGAATTTTTTTTTTTTTAAATAAGCATATAGTCTATCCTAAAGATGTTTCTTAAGAGAGCAACATTGGTTTGATCCCACCTCCCAGTTTTGATGTAATACTAAGTAAGTGACTGCAAAGAGTTTCTCCATCATTGACTATCAGCAACAGTTTCTAGAAACATGTTGGACATGTTTGACACCAGCTTCGACCCTGAAAGAGTAGTTAGGTGAGGAAGGGGGGGGGGGGGGCGCAGGGGGGAGTGCAGGGAGTATACCTTCTCCATCCAGATCTATCCTTACTGTTTATCTACAAGATACTTCATACTAATGAAGTAGTAATTACGATCTCCTTTATGAACGGACAAAAGTAGGTAACAGGAACTGTTCTTGAGTTGGGGGGGCAGAACCATCTAAAGATACTATTTTTTTTACACATCTATAAATAGAGCATTTCCTAAACTAGTACACCTCAATTTCACAAAAACCTTTAGGTTATGTGATGGAAGCTCATCTGCACGCCCACGAAGGAGAACAGAGACACAGTGACAGGCAGAAGAGCCCAAATAATACCCTGGCCTGGCTGCTGCCCTCAGCCCATCAAAGGCCCATTTCCCCAAGCCTAAAGGAGCACAGGGGACAGTGTCAGACCAGGAAACCAAACAAGGGGCTTGGAGGAAGGGACAGACCACTGCCTGGGCTGTCCCCAGAGAGCCCTTGTCCAGGTGTGAAACCCAAGAAGACAAGTCAAACCCCGAGCACCTTTCTGACTGAGAGCTGGGGTTGTTGCCTAGGGGTGTCGGACACATTGTGGGATGCAGGGGAAAAGCAGTTTGGGATTGCACAAGGCTTATTAAGGGATGTTTAGGGGAGGAACCAAAAGTGGGCAAAGGGATGGAGCTAGGGGATTTGGGAAGGAACATGTGTGGGAAAATAGAGGGGCAAGGGGATAAAAAGAGTCGGTCCCATGTAAACAGTTGGCTGGCCAGTACGCTTGCCCGGTCAAGCCCTGCCCTGATCACCACAGTCTGTCCCACCTTCTTCTTAAATTCCTTCCCAGCTCTGTCCCGGGTGAAGGTTCTCTTCTGTGTGCACATGTGTGTGTGGGGGTCTCAATGCAGCAGCTGGAGCCACACCACGGGCTGAAGGCCCGTGTGTCTGTGGTGCAGCGGCTGGAGCAAGTGTGAGTGAGCATGTGATCATTAGCAAATATCAAAATGGACCAGCCGGTGAATAGGTGAAAGAGCCTGGGAGCAAGGGGGTCTCTAAGGGCGAGACCACGGGCTATCGGAGGGACGAGGGGAGTCCTGGCCAGCTCTGTGTGTGTGTGTACACATGACGGTCTGTACCAGCAACTGGAGTGGGGCTGCAGCCTTGGGGACTCGTACATCCAGATGCCAGCAACTGGGGAGACTGGGACCCAGAAGCAGCTACTGGGCAGACCGAGTGTCTCAGCCCAGCTGCTGGAGGGATCACAGAATCACAGAATCACTAAGGTTGGAAAAGACCTGTAAGATCATCAAGTCCAACCATAAAAAAAAAAACAAAACCAAAAAAAAACACAACAAAAAAACACCAAACCAAAAAAACCACCACACACACCCACAAAAAAAAAAAAAAAACAAAACCACCCACAAACCACAAACCACACCACAACCCACACCAAAACAACCTACCCACACCACACAGCACCATGCCCATCAAGCCACATCCCACAATGCCACATCCACACGTTCCTTGAACACCTCCAGGGATGGGGACTCCACCACCTCCCTGGGCAGCCTCTTCCAGTGTTTCACTACTCTCTCAGTAAAGAACTTTTTCCTAATATCCAGCCTGAACCTCCCCTGGTGCAACTTGAGGCCATTTCCTCTGTCCTAACACTTGTCACTTGGGAGAAGAGACCAACACCCACCTCCCCACAACCCCCTTTCAGGTAGTTGTAGAGAGCGATGAGGTCTCCCCTCAGCCTCCTCTTCTCCAGACTGAACAACCCCAGCTCCCTCAGCCGCTCCTCATCAGACTTGTGCTCCAGACCCCTCACCAGCTCCATCGCCCTTCTCTGGACACGCTCCAGCACCTCAGTGTCCTTCTTGGAGTGAGGGGCCCAAAACTGAACACAGTATTCGAGGTGCGGACACGCTGCAGGGCATCGCCCTCAAGTACGGCATCACGATGGAACAAATAAAGAGGGCAAATAAACTGTTCACTAATGACTGTATATTTCTGAGGAAAACCCTGAATATTCCCGTTATATCAGAGAAACCGTTACTGTTCAATGGACTTAATTCACTGGAGTCTCCTGACAATGAAACTGTTGACAGCTCCCCTTCTTGTGATGAAGGACCAGTGACAGTTCAGGAAGAAAGTAGTTCTTCTCCCAGTCCTCAAGAGGGATCCACATTGCACATATGGAGATAGATATGTGCATGTGTGTATATATATACTCATATATATATTCCTGCTAGTGGATCTCCATCCTGCTCAGCCACATAGGGGAGCAGGCTGAGGCCACTGGTGCAGTCTGTGTTTGTGAGAGTGCTCTGAGTGTCTGTCTGTGATCTGGGTGACCAACCATGTATGTATATATGTGTTATATACGTGTGCTCTGTGTGCTTGCTGGGAATACATGCTCAGCCTCACAACTGGGTGGGCCTGCAGGCATGGAGCTGTGGCAGCCTTGCTGATGTCAGATCAAGCCCGATTTCCCTAACGAAGCATACCTCTCCAACCCAACTTATCCCTAGTGTTTGCCTCTGAGTTACTGGGAATGAAGAAATTATTATGGGCTCCTTTCCGGAACTTATAAAAATGGCTAACAGGGACTGTTCTTCAGCTGGGGGTAGCTGAACTGTCTAAAAGATACAATTATCTTTTGCAGAGCTACAGAGCTCTGCTCTTTTGCAGAGCATTTGCTACACTGATGCACCTTTATTTCATCAAAACCATGGCTGCATTATATCTGTAGCCTATCACCTCCAATTTACCCTTTCCACAACCTGAGTCACGCTAGCACATGCTGGTCAGAGACCGTCTCCAGCACCTCAATGTCCTTCTTGTAGTGAGGGGGACTTGCATAAGCAAATCGCCAGTGGTGCTCTTGTACTATAAATACCGGCCATCATGGTCTCACGCTAAAGAAACTGTACTTCTAACATTACCGTAACGCCTCCTTAAGCGCTTGCATTTCTGCTAGCTCACATGTAAGCAGCTTCTGCCATATTACGTTTCTTCACCCTGCTGCCATTCATAGTCCTGTCCTCGCCTTCCTGCCTCTTCCCACTTAGCCGCAGAGGTCGTGTGCTCGGCTGCCTGCAGCCTGCTCCGCTGCTGCTGCCCTCCAGGCTTTGCCTGGGGTGCGGCGGTGGGATGATGCTGCAGGCAGTACAGCAGCCGTGCGTTCCTGGCATGCAGCTCCGGAGCAGTCTCTTCCACGTGGACGGAAGCATGTGGAAAGCTTTTTGGTTTAACTTGTGTTGCTTTAGAAGCATAACAGCAAAAGCAAAAAAGAGCACTTCTTTCAGAAGAGAAGGCTTCACAAACAGAAACGGTAACTTTCTCTGCTGAGACGAGCCAGTGCACCTCAGTGACAGGTCTGGCCCCTCGCTGCCTGCCTTCTCCTCTCCTGCCCAGCTGTGCATACTCCCTCTGCTAAGCATCTTCCCTCTGCTGCAGGACTTCACAGACAGCGATCTTACTTGTTCCAATTGTTTACTCCTCAGTTGTTTACTGACTGTAATTATATGCCTGTAATTTGCTGTTCCAGCCAGCACCACGGGTTACTGTATCTCCAGTAACAGGGCCACCGAGATGTCAGTTTGGCAATTGGGCATTCATCCATCCACAAAGCATTACATTTTGATGAATTACAAACACTCCAGATAAGTCTTATGTTAAGTCTTAACTGCAAAATACTGGACTCATCTGATTTATGAGGGCACTTAACTAACACATGAAGCTCTTGAAACAGAAGGAAGAAATTGTATTGGTAGAACCTGACAGTCATCCCATCGAAAACCAGACAGAACTAGAGAGTTCCAAAAATTCTGTAAGTAGGGCTGATTTTCTCTTGTCCATGCCTTACAGTTCAATGCCGGAATACTTCTCCTAATATGTTTTCTAATCATAGAATCATAGAATAGTTTGGGTTGGAAGGGACCTTTAAAGGTCATCTAGTGCAACCCCCCCTGCAATAAGCAGGACCATCTTCAACTAGATCAGGTTGCTCAGAGCCACGTCCAGCCTGACCTTGAATGCTTCCAGGGATGGGGCATCTACCACCTCTCTGGGCAACCTGTGCCACTGTTTCACTAATACTTTAAAGTATCACAGAAACAGAATTGCTATTTCTCTTCACAGTGGACTAAATAGAAAACGCTTGTGGGAGATGTTACGTACTCAGTCACCACACATAGTCTACCTCATACAGCTGAATTTAACAGGGTAAATGGCTGCTTTAACTGGCTTAAGTTATCCAGGCTTCACTTCCAAGAAGGTATCGTTTTTTTTCTTCCTTCTTCAAAAAATACAGTATCTGAGCAAAAACATTCAAACGCTTTCTGAGAAAAGGAAGCAGAAATAAAAATCCAACTTACTCTGCATAAAAAAATGCTTGTGATGAAACAAAAACATCAGAAGCAGAAAGCTGCCTTTTTTAGAAACATGACCTTTTGTAAGGGTAAAATACCCTTCTGCCTTTCTGTGATCACCGGCTTTTATTTTTCAACAAAGGCTCGAGAATTGTAGGTGCTCTTCTGCTCACTTCTTGGCTCCTCAGTGATCTGACGATGCTTATTCATCCTCATGAGAAAGACCAAGGCCACCCCTTAGATCCCACTGAGGTCTGTGAAACACCTTTTGTCAGGATTTGCAGAAGACTGAATTTCATCCACAGGTTACATTTATGCAGCATGCAGAACAGGAAGGATTGCTAGCTTGGAGAGAAGTCCTTTGTCCCTGAAACTCTCCACAGAACTAAACTTTGAGCTCAACTTTCCTCAAGATAGGCAAGTATGATGTGTTTGCCTTTTGGAAGCCCTCAGCAGCCTCTCCAGTACCTGTGCTAAAATCAAGTGTACCATAATACTGCAGATCTGTACGTTCTTTGAATTCTCTCTCTAGTTTTATTTTGGATATTTTTCAAATTAAATAGGATCACTATAAATTGTATCCACTAACGAAGCGACAAAAAAGCTATTCTTAATTTAATTTTTCTTTCCTTTTGCTCTAGAAGGCATGTATTCTTGGAAGAAACAATTGATGCATGTCACAAACAGCTCGAAGGGAAGTAAGGCAGCAGAAACAGGGAATGAAATATAGTTAGCATGGAGCAACTCAGAGGGAAGACTAGTGTGACTGATGTCTATGGTATTTGCTGTTGTACAGGAACTGGGAAAATTCAAAGTCGACAGTGTGGACATTATTTTGCATGTGGTAAAGGGAAGGAGACTGTATGTTCAGCTGTCAGTGAGAGGCTTTTAATTTACAAAGACGGCAAGGAGCTCCTCCTACCTGTTCAACTGACCCTCTGCAAGGGTTCTCTAATACTGTATGAGATATTTTCTGGCAGACATTCTTTATGTAGAAATTTAAGTACAGTTTGCTGCATGAAGTTTCTGAAGAATGGCCACATGTCCTGGGTTACAGAGTTCTTGTTCTCCCTAAGAAATCTTTCAAGTTGGAATCCACGCATATTTGAGAGTGGGTTTTTGTTCGCTTGTTGTTTGATTGTTGGAGTTTTGCTGTTTTGTTGGTGGTTTGGGGTTTTTTTTTAAACACAAAATTCTACTACATCATTCTCTGGTTTGGGTATACTGGAATCAATCACACAAATGTTGGTCAGACTGCTGTTCCAGCTAGGCACAACAGCCAGCTCTACATCTTCTCAGATTGCCCTGAGCATTTTTATAAAGACTCTCCTCTAGGGTCTTCTTTAGATGGGACTGAGTATACACATTCAGGACCTTTGCAGCGCCAAGGATAGTGCAAGAAACCATGTGAACTTGCTGTTTTCTGGTACCAGGAAGAAAAACATTTGGTTACCTATCAAAATTATCAGCTAAGTGGTATGTGGTCACATTAATTCCAGGAGAGTGGAGGACACCCAATTTTCCAGGCTGATGCAAGTATACGAGAGCAAATATAACAAATTGGTAAATTGTCAGAAGAGGAAGAATTAGTGTTGCATCTATGCACACTGTTCCTCTGAGAAAATTAAAGCAGATTGTAAAAATGGTGGCCAACACTTTCAAGTATGTAAATAATACCACAGCCTATCACTGCAGCAGGTGTCTTACATGCCCTTGCAATGAAAAGTATAATATATTTGCATAATCTAGAGGAACAAGGATCACTTAGTGGAGTATAAACTCCCTATATTCATGGATAACTTAATTTTGAATGTAGCTATCTCATTCCTTCAAGTATACTAGAAGACATCCTGGACTGTGTTGTGTGTCAAAAAAGGTCTTGTCTCAACAGTGTACTCTGTTTGTTCCAACCCCCAGCTTTGAACCTAAAGCACAAATCACATTTGAAATGGTCAGGAAAAATACCTCAAGGCCCTAAGAAAAAACAGAGAAGCAGTAAATCAGGAGAAAGGCTTCCTGGATAGACATTAGAAGTGAGTCTTAATTTCAGCTAGGAGAGTCTGCCTAATCACAGCGTGACTCTGGAAGGGTTTAAGGATCTAAACACAGAAGAAGGACTGGGGAAATTTCACTCACAGGAGTCTGGATTCCTTTTTAGGACTGACAAAGCTCCAAAACCAGATGGACCCTGAGTCTGTGAAGTCTGAAATGAAAAACAGTTTGGAGCTGATGTTTCCTCATGTCCAGAAGAAAATACTACTTCTATCTGAGTCCTTCCTCTCTTGGTAACTGCCTGTCCTTTCACATCAGTTGATACTACTTTAAAAAAAATACTTCTTCCTGTGAACCTTGCTCTGCTTTCTACATTTGCACATATATTCTCATGTGTTGTTAGCAGCTTCCCTCCCACTTACGCAAGTATACACACCCAGCTGAGAAAATAGCCACTCGCGTGCACCAAAATCCATTAGTTCCTGTCCCAGGACTGCTGTACATACAGTTTTCCCTAGATATGTCCCCTTTTCTACAGCAATCTGCCAAGAGGGATTTGAGGACTTAATAAATTCTTGCAGGATTTCTGGACATTGGATCTCTGAGACAGCTAGATTGCTGAATACCTAAAATCTTCTGGCACATTCACTGTACATAGGGTCATGTCAGAGCCACTGCTCAAGCTAAGGAGTGACAACACACCTATGCAATCGGCTCAGGAAGCACTGGACAGACCTGCTGTGTGCATGTTCATTCCCACTGAGAATCCTGGGGAAACCAGACGCCAGTATGTATGTGCACTGAAATGCCAGACGAACATCAGGCTGTCCTACCGTACCAACTCATGCCACTAACCTGTCCAACAAGACTTATTTAGCTGAAGTCCCTGTTCTTTCTGCTTTCTTCAGGCAAATCATCAATAGCCAGCCCCAAAACTTCACAAAGCCTGAGCAGAAAGGAAATGTTTGCATGTGGTGTTTCAAAACACTTTACTCCCCCCTTCCCAGCGCCTTGTTCCTTAGAAGGAACTTTGGGAACTGCTGTGGCGTGGGATACAGAGTAACACATAGCCTAGAGCTGGAATGAACAGAAATACCTTTCATGATGCAGGAATGCTTATTTAGCTGTAGAACTTGCTTTTAGGCTGTCTTTTATGAAATTGCCTAAGCTCTGTGAGTGTAGGTGGAACATGAGAGATACACATTTATAAAGCACGATTAATGAAGTGGGAAGTGAGAGAGCCAGTGCTCCTAATGCATTGGCAGCTGCATCTTATTGAGGGCCATGTAAAGTGCAAGGAGTGGGGATAAAGTACTAGTGCATCACGATGCAGATAAAGTATTAGTGCATCAGGATTACAGCAGGCACAGTTCCCTGATTTCTCTGGGGCATGGGTAAAGCAATTGGATTGCCCCATTCTTTCTGTGCATGCCATAGAGGTGTCAGAGATTACCCTTCTTCCATTCACCCAATGCAGGGACACATGCCAAGCACAGACATGATGCTTCCGGAGTTTCAGGGCCTGTCTGTTGTACAGAGCTTACAATGGTCTTTTCAGACTTTTCAGTTATTTCACGCAGCCATTGCCAACGATGTATTGTAAGGGACCCCTATTACAATTTGCAGAATAGGAGCCCCGTGGAACTCCCAAGCTGCCACTGAGAAAATAAAAATGCTAATTATAAACAAACCCTCTTATTATTCCAAATACTGACCATATTTTCTTTTTACTCTGAAAACTGATTTGAGGAGGACTGTGCCAAGACAATGACCATTCTGCAGGCTTTTCCTGTCCTTTGCAACTATACCAACTACTCTCAGGATGAAATGCATTTCTTTTGTCTGTACGAGTTCACTTTCAATGAACTGTGGACATGCTTTCAGGCACAATGAGGACCTCTGTACAAACATCCTATTGTATCAGTGGAAGTTCCAGACACTATAACCGCAGTACGTAAGGCTGTAGGCTGAAAGGAAAATCAAGTCCATAAGTACTGTGAATGTCTTTGCCTTTGACACCGTTCTTCTGTGAAAGTAATCAAAATAAAGCTGAAAAAAACATCCGATCTTAAATACCTGGAAATTAAATTCATTTATCTATACTGTAAAGTAAGTCAGTCTCCATAAGCAACTCAAACCTGAATCTGTCTTGTTTCCATGAGCATTCAGAGACTGCCACATGGGTTTTTTTGGAGGGTTTATCTTCTTAATTACTCTCTCCCTCACATGGACCTTAGATACCACACAGACTATCATCCTAATGTGCTAACAAGTGGCAAGTCTGGTGGATGGCTCTCCCTACCTTCCCAACATTTTCTTACCTCAACACAACTGTTGGCTGAGCCTCCTGCTGCTGTGTGTCTGCTGTATTGTTTGAACTGTTGCAATCCATCCTGCACAGCTTGTACCACTCCGTTTCCCCCCTGTGGGAAACAGCCTTCTCTTGGTAGCGAACGGAGCTCCGAAATGCAGGCTTGAATTCGTGCAAAGTTTTCTCTCACTTGCTGCAAAACAGTATTAAATGAAACTGAAAGACTGGAAACGTCAAACTGATGATAAAGTATTTTTCCATAATGTGGAAGGAGGCTTTTGAATTCACAGCCCTGAGATAAGACTGGGGGCAGGAGCCAGGTCATAAAGCAGTGAACAGGGGTATGAATCAAAACCAGGTGATTGTTATGCTAGTAACAACATACATGAGCACTCCTCAAGTTTTCAGCTGTCTACCTGTTGCCTGCTGCTGGCAAAAAGGTAGTAGTTCCGCATGCCCCTCTCCTCTGGCCCTGCATAACAAAGAGGCAGAACTTGAGATATAAATAGAAGCACTGAGGCAGTGTGATATCCCCAGGCCATAGCCACCCCTGCCACATCCGTACTCCTTTACTCATCGGGCTGTGGACCTCTGGAACCTGCGTTCAGGAGGGTCTGGCGTCAGACTGTGGCAACAGGTTCAAAAAGGGGTTCCACAAACTCATGGGTCCAGAAGCAGATACCAAGAGGAATAGCCTCAAATGTATCCTCTATCATTCTTAATACAACAGCTGTGGAACTAGGGGAGTGTGAGGAGAATGAACTGCAGAAAGCGATTGGGCTGGGGCACTCCCCAAAAATAGCCTTTCCTCTTGAGACTGGGCTGACGGACTGTTGGTCTGAATCAGGAGGGCATTTCTTATGCTCTGACACTGCTCTTTTAGGACATTCACCACAGTAATGATTATCAAAAAAGCAAATGCTGATGGAAGGTCTGTGGACCCTCCTGCTTCAAAGATGAGGTACCAGAGCAAGCATTAGAAAGCAAAACTTATTCTACAGCTGTCATTTGTAAAAATGTTTTATTCCTTCAGGCAACAGCTACCCCTGTACAATGGCTGCCCCGAGGACAGCTGGTCTGACTACTTATGGCAAGATGAACATTACAAATGCACAGATTATTAACCCATTGTGCTCCACTACGATGCTTTGTGTCAGTCTCATGGATTGGAGGATATTGGGCCATATTCTCACTGCCTGCTATGGTGATTTCGATTACCTGCAGACCAGGGCTGCTGAACCCTTATATCACGTATGTTGCTCAGCACATCCTTGAATTTGGTATCACTTTATAGTGGTCACCTAAATCCACAGAAGGCAGTCTGAATATGAACCAGGCTGGCCAGGATCATGGTAGACCCCTCTCATGCTCTTTCTCCATGCAATATTAGTTGAGGCTACCTTATATCTATTACCCAGCCGCGAGCTTTCCTTAGCGTAGACATGACAATGCGAGGGAGCACCCAGGATCCAAAGGTGTGTGGAGCAACTCAGCCAGCATTCACATGGATGTCAGCTCCCCTGAGCTTCAACAAGAACTCAGAGGAGTTGAGACACACCCAGCAGGTAAACTGGCAAATTATGGCCATAGGAGAGATTATTAGTGAACTCTACCAAATCTCCTTGAAGCAATATAAGACACTGCTGCCAGAGGTCACCTTCCTCACAGAAGAAGCAACAGATGAACACATGACTCGTTTGCTTGAGACGCTTGGAGCTCTGACTCACTGAACCACTCCTGAGAAGCCATGGTTTACAGCACGGTCTTTCAGTGTGACTAAGTTATGAACCAGGGGCCTCAGGCATGTGTTCACAAACAGGTCCAACGGTTCTGCAAATACGTTGGGGAAGAAAGCTGGGATGGCTCAAACCTCGCCTCAGAATGCTGAAGAGAGCAGTCTTAAGGAAAAAAACTACACGTTGTACTCTGCAGTGCGAGAAGTGTCTGGCCCAGTATGTCAGTTCTGCTGTGAGGTTAGCAATCTTCGATAAATGCACCAAGCAGAGGCAGCCAGGAGCCTCTTCAAAGTGCTACAGCAAAACTCCCTGCAGTTCATATGCCTGCCCTGCAATCCCAGAAGGCAGCTGCAGCTGCCACAGACATAAACCAGCTGTCTCAGGCCAAGTATTGCCCCTAACTGGGGCAAAACAGAGGTCAGCACAGGCTGCAGGGCAGCCTGAAGTCCAGTTAAGTACCTGTCCCTCGGAACTGGCACCAGCAGAGTTCCATTTTCTCTTGTATATGCACAGCTACTTTAAACGTTAACTTAGGCGAGTCTACGCAAGCTGCAGTTCCAACTCTGCAATGTGCTTGGGACATAAGTTAAGCTTCTAAGCACAAATTGTGTTAACTATTTCTGACTGCACCCCTCTTCTAGGCGCCCAGCCCCGTGCCATAGGCCTTGACATGTCTCTTCACATGTGATCCCACCCCTTCATTACACAACTGCAAGAATTTGTAACTTCACACTGTGCATCCAGCAAAACATTTCAATCTGCACCAGTACATTGCTTCCAGAGAAAAGCTACCAAAATGAGAGATCAAAGCTGGCCAGGAGCCCGGGTAGGCACTGTGCTCACTGCCCCGTCTGGCTCCTTCCACATGTTGTACCCTCACCTACTTCACTTTCTTAATTTGCTAGTCCCTGTAGTTAACGTCTTTCTCCCTTGTTTCTTTTTCAGCCCTTTTTGTCAGGGAGTGTCTGGGAGTTGTGGGGGATGGCTGCCCATCCCAAGGGAAAACCAGTAGGAACAGGGCTCATCAGCTGGAGGTGCTCTGCTCCGAGTCTTTACTCAGTCCCACATTAACATTTTTTGTTGCTTTAATGCTTACTTCCTCTCTTGTCACCATCTGTTGTCCTCCACCAAATAATCAAAGAAAGGATATTTACTTTCTTCCTGGTTTCCTTTTCTTTGGCATCCCCCTGCCCTTTCCAGGGAAGCTCTTTGGACTTGTTAGAGTTAGGCCAATAGGGCAAACCAGTAGGAACAGAGACCATAAACAAATGTCCAGGAAAGACTAAGAAAAGGGTAACCATATACGACACTTCCCCAGTTACTCTCCCACTCTATTTTCAGCTCTGGGGCTTTCCTGACTTCGTATGATTTGTCTAATAAGCAACCTTCAATATAGCTCTATCTTTGTTCCTCACTGAGAAGTATCAAGTTGTTCTCTAGCTAGAACAGAAAGTCAGTGTGATAAACAGCATGTCCTGCTGAGAGAAAAGGGGCAAATTCAGGAGCACAGAAAAAGCTATGGAGCCCTGGTATTTCTGAAGAAGGCTGAAACGGAACAGATGTTTATCATATGGAGATGTAAAACTGCTCCTGATTCCAGAAGCTGCAGAGGACCAGATATCATTATTAGTGAAATTACGTCCACTGAAGAAGATAGTCATCTTGCTATGCTTTACTGCTCCTAAAAGAGGAAGAACAGTTCTGAGAAACAGCCTATACTACAACAGCAGATGTGTAAAATAAAGAGATGGCTCACTAGGCAGAACATCCAAGCAAAGCTGGGGAGAAGGGGAGTAGAGGCTCACAGCAGAGTTGTGCGTATCAACTGGGTATGCACTACTGGCTCAAGTCTTTGAGTGTGAACTTCACTGTCTTGGACAAGTCCCAGAGAAACACAGTTGTTATGGCAAAAGAGTTGATGTGATTACCAGTCATGCAAACAGGAGGAGGGGGTTTTTTTTTAGCTCTCTGTACAGCACTGCTGAGTCCAGTATTGGAATGTAGCATCCAAAAAAACAGAAGAGTGAATACATAGAAGGGCTTGGAAGCTATTAAGGGCCTGCAAAAATGCCTTGCAGATAAGACTTATACTTTGCTCTCTTTCATTTACCAGCTAGAAGATTGAGAAGGGACCTGCTTATGTTTAGAGGAAGAAAGTGTAAAATACAAGCAGGTTCTTCAATCTAGCCAAAAAAAAGAAATATATTAACAAATCCCTGGAAGCTAAAGCCAATAAATGCAAATTAGAAACCAGGTGCAAGTTTCACAATTACAGTGATTAACCACTGGAAGAAATTATCAACAGAAGTACTTGACTCTCCATCTTGTAATATCTTGAGATCAAAACTAGATGACTTTCTGGAGGAAGTGCTTTAATGATATATGGGTACTTTAGTGAAATATAATAGCCTGTAATATGAAGGAAGCCAAACAATGACCTAAGGGTTCCTCTGTCTTTAAAAACTGTGATTATCAAGATGAGAAGTTGTTGTTTAAATAAGAAAGACAGCCTGTCATGAGTAGAAGATTCATATGATGGGGCAAGTAGAGGGATTGTGTCAAAGTGCAGTTGTGCTCTGGTGCCCCATGATTACCAAATGAGATCTGAGGTTGCTGTCAGCCAGCACGTGTTAGATCAGTGTCAGGACATACCTAGCAAATACAAAAGCAGGTATTTGGCCTCAAACACTTACAAATTAACTTGGACATAATGCAAAATCACAGGAAACAGGCCTGGAACCAGTTGTGAAACAGATTACCTAGTCCATCCTACAGTGACATACCAGGATGAATTACATGTAAATACATCCTAGGAAGCAAGACAAGTGTCTGTTCTTAAAGCCTCTAATGAGAGTGATTTCACAACATCTCCGTAAAACGTTTCTTTGGTATCCCCTTAGTAATCCTTGTCACATTACCTATAACCTATTCTACAAAATAAACACCACCATTAGCCACAGTCTTCTTGCAGACCACATTTCCTATGATTTTTTTTCCCACTTGGCCTCTACCTTTCCTGAGATGTGAAAACTTGACAAAATATTTCAGAATGTTTTCACCATTGCTGAATAAAGCGGAAGGGTTAATACTGTGTGTTTACACTACATTGCATAAATGAGAGTGCTTAGTATGACTGTTCATAATAGCATGACTTCATAGATTCTTGTGAACTTTACGATGCTTTGTAATCCCAAAATTTTATTGTAGAGTCATTCTCCATCTGTATTTATTCTGCTTTATATCCCTAGATTAGTGAAATATTTGTTCTTACTGACTTAGATCTATGTATTCAAAAGATGTGTAGATATGGCACTTAGGGACATGGTTTAGTGGTGGACTTGGCAGTGTTATGTTTGTGGTTGGACTCGATGATCTTAAGGGTCTTTTCCAACCTAAATGACTCTATGATTTCAGGATATTTCTCAAATTTGGCAAAAAATATTTTGAATTCTGATCTTTCCCCCTTAAATGTCTGGAACCCCTCCCAAAGTGGTAATATTTATGTAATATACAGACCACTTCACCATCCAAATTTTACAGCTGTAGAGTTGTGTTTGATAATCTCGACAGAGAAGCAGTAGAGACAGTGCAGAAAGCAGCATATGAAAGGGAGAGTTACAACAGATGTTTTAGAAGGAAACACCACAAAACCTAATTTATGCACATGAGCAACTTCACAGGTCAAAAATATGACACTCCTCCTTTTAAACATCATTCTTTCATGAAATTCACCTCTTCCATGAAGTCTATGAAACTATGCTCTTTGAAAAATGATTAATTTTTAGATATAAATTTGTTGTAAATCATAACTTCCTTTACCGAACTGCACCCATGTATTGCATTCATGCTTGTTAGATCCCAAGAGACATAATTTCACACATACCGTAAAGGGAAGCAGACACTCCTGCTGGTTCTGCACCACGTAGAGGCTCAGCAGGGGAACACGGCAGGGGCCTGTCAAACTGCATGCCAAACAGAGTGTGTTTTCCAGAGCTTCAGAGAGTACAGAACAAGGGTTGGTCCAGGAAGGTGATGTGACATCCACAATGAGAATCCGTGATGGCTGCTGGCAGTGTACTTTAGTAGCAGGAAATGCTCTCCGTGTTTCCGAGAGCAATTTTCTGCAGTTCATGGCTTCTGAACACGGGTATTAGATGCCCAATTCTCCATCTGCATCTGAACAGGAAAAATTAACAAATAATAGCAATGAGTGAGACTCTCCCTTTCCCATTCACTTGAAAGCAACCTGACACATAGCAGACAGTAATGCATTTGAGTCCTACAGCTTTCTCCAAAGCAATCATTGTCAATACTCTAAGATAAACCTGCAACAAGCGGAAATACATATGGTCAGAAAACAAAATGGTTCAACTAAAGAAAATGCATGGCAGATATCTCTTACAGATGCAACCGGAGCAGTTAAAAATGTTAATAGTGTAGCCATGCTCAGCCCACGGATGAGCTGTGTGATATGCCGGATGATCCCTCAGTATGGCTCAGGTGCGTGGCATCAATCTCCAGCAGAGAAGTGATCTCCAGCAGCTGGTGGATGGCAAGACTTTGAACTGCTACTCCTGTCTCTGCAGTGGCCAAGTGATTATACCCAAACACCAAGGAGAACACAGTCCCCACTCCTTGATACCCAGTATGAGACAAGTAGCTGCCATATCCAAAAAAAGGCCAGCATGATCCAGCAAGAAAATATTGCATATACATAAATTTTACTTTGTGGGCAGTAGAGAACCGACCTTTGTCCTCCAGAGTGTCGAACACCTGGGGTTAGCTCTCTGCACTGGCAAAAGCCTCAAAGAATGCAGCACTAAGGTTGCCCAGCAGTATCTCATACTGTTCAAGAACATGGGAGTGCTGCAAGCCTTAAAAAATCTGTAACGTCAGAAACTCCAACAGAAACAATTTTCAGCCAAAGACCAGCTTTGATTCCCAGAGCTGGCTGGAGATGCTGGGAATGCTATGCACAGAGGTGGCTGTGCTTCATGTGTCACAGAGCTGTGCCAAATGACGCAGAGATTTGTTAGAGCAGCTCGGTGATGCTTGTCAGTGTTCCAGGCGACAGCTTGCACAAGGAAGGAAAGGAGAGATTAGGGCTCCTCAGTTCCCAGCTCCTGTGTGTGTGGGAGGAGAGGTGGTTCTTGTTGCAGTGCCCTGAGAGACCACGGATCCCTTAGGCGCATGAACAGAGTGCGTGGTCAGCACATGTTTCTCCCCCACCTCTTTTTGTATGTTTTCTTCCAAATATCCACCCTTTGGTCCAGCAACACCACTACATATCTCTGCCTGCATAAGGCTCAGCTGGTGCTGTTTTGAAGGACTTCCCCACAATCTTTAAGAAAAGTTTCTGTGAAACAGTAAGCAGAGAAGAAGCGAGAAGCAAACGGGAGGAGTGTACTGTCAGGTCTTGTGTCTTTCCTGCGCCTCACGTGTCCGAAACAGAGGAAAGCACTCAGCCCAGAGTGAACACCTCTTAGTTTGGCCCAAAGGTTTAGGGCAAAGTATTCAAATGCACTCATCTTCAGACCTGAAATATGACGTTTGTCCCCCTCGCTATTTCCCGTCAACGCATACATCTTAAGCACAAGAGCCAGAGTTTTTCTGTTAAAAAATTCTTTTTCTTCCTTCATTGTGAACAAAGATCCTGCCTAAAATCTTCACTAAATCTAAACATATCTGCACAAAGCAGTCAGTGCTGTTTCTAAGGATATAGCAAATGATTTAAAAATGTGTCTTGGTCTTGGTAATAACAGCAGTATGTACCATAGAAGTCTACTTGTGCCCAGAAAAGTATTTGTATAATTGCACATACCTTCTCAATATGAACTAGAATAAATTCTCTCTTCCCACACCCGTGTAAATCCCCAGCAGGCTTAGAAAAAGTTTGAAGCAACCCTGGATTTACGTAGTTGGGCTCTGGTCAGAACCCAGGCCAGTATGCATTCCTGTTATTTGTGTGGCGTATTCACTTGAGACAAGTAACTCTTTTATGGTCACCAAGGAGGCAAGCTACTGTATTTCCTACAGCCTCCAGAACTTTGGAGTCAGAATTTCTGTAAGTCTTGAAAAGAGCAAGAAATGCATTTCTATTTGACTGAAGGATCATCAGAAAAAACCTCTGTATTTCTAGGATGTTTGTCAGTGAAGGCAAAACAGAGTGATCACAGACTGAATTTCAAAAGTGAGGCTAACATTTCAGAACTGGTGAAAATGTTATATATACATATATATATATATATATATATCAGGTACATATGTGTAGGTATCTTGCTTTGACTAGTAACCTGATGTCATTTCATTGGAAAATGAAAAACTGCCAGATACCACTTTAATCAGTGTCTCTTCTGGAGCTTTACAATTTACAGGAGAGTTTACTAAATTATTTCACTGAATCTCGGAAAATATTTGTCTGCATTTTTTGTGATAAGGCTTCATACTACTGAACTCTGCAAGCCCCCAGTGCTTTTTCAAACAAGGAGACAAACCCCATCCTGTAGCCATGCATCTAGAAGAGTTGGGTCTTTGATTTGCATCGGTTTCAGAGAGAAAAATGAGCCTTGATTCTGAAAAAGACGGTTTTCCTAAATTTGAAATAATTCTCTCATTCTTGACACTGTACAGGACTATGCTTATTTTAAACTGCTTCAGTAAAATGGATCCCTCATCAGCTGTGCTCTTTATCAACTGAATGAATTTCATTTCTTCATAAATGTGGTGTCTTAATTAACTTCTGCTTACCAGTATTACCATGATTTACATGCAGTTCTGTGTACAATATTGACACACAGTGTAAACTGCCCACCTCTCTTACAGCCTACACCAGTTACACTTGGCCATGATGAGGTTCAATAACAAAAGAATTCTGTAGAGTCTAACTGGTTGCTATGGTAAAATCGCATCTTCATTTAAGCAGCAAGTGAACTGACAGAGAGCCTAACCTAAGGGATTACACCATAATTCAGTGTGCATGAGTGAAAACTGTTAGTTCTAGCAGCTGATATGACATTAACTCATTGCTCAACAGAACAGAACTTATCAACTGTCAGAGCTAGTTGCTAAGGGTGATGTACATTTTCCCCCAATGCACGAAGACAAATTTTTCAGAACTAGAAAGACAGGGACAGAAAGAAAACTTCGCCATATTGAGTGACTTGTGAGTACCGATGACATTTTGCAGTTGCATATTATCCCATGGGCTTAATTTTTTCCAGTTATACAAAACCATTAAATAATATCCAAGTCTAAAGAAGTGTAAATGAGAGGCAACACCAAAGCCACTGGTTAAAGAGTACTAAGAATAGTCTCCATCTTCTTTCTAATATAAGAACCAGCAAAACTTGGATCCAACCTCACTCTAAGTGGGAAGAAAAAACCCACAAAAATGTGAATAATGAGGTGAAGTATGCCTTACTGGGTAGCTATGCCCTACAGTCCTACAGCTATGAAGAGAACTACTTTGACAGTGGTCTGTTTACAGAGAAGTAGGGAGTAAAACCAAGAAAACCTTGAGATGCAATAATAATGAATACAAGCTATTGGCAAGGAAATGCACACAAAATGGTGAAGAACAGGCCCCAACAAACAGTAACAGTTAACAGGTCTAAGGACGATAAAAACTTATTCCATAAATTATGAAAGAATAAAAGCTACTCCTTAAACACATCAAGAACAAAAGACAATCTCGAAATAGCATAAATCTGCTATTAGCTTATAAGGATAAGATTTTCTTTAATGATTCAGAAAAAGCATTCAATAAATATTTTGATCTGCATTTAGAAAAAAGGACTGATAACTAAATATTATCTTTTCCATCAGTGGTTGGAGAGGATATTAACCTGCAGCTGCTAGGACTGTGAGTTTTACATTTCAGAAAGGGGATCTTTGTGCCCAGGAGCTCTTTGAACCGTTCCTGTTAACCTTTAACTCATCTCGGAGCTGTGCAAGTTCCAGAGCACCGCAGTGTTCCTGTTTAAACAAAGAGCAGGCAAAACAATTCAGATAGCAATAGCCTATTTGTCATAATGTACATGCCAGGCAAACTCATAGGAACAGTGATATAATGCAGTCAATAGCAAATTAAAAAACAGTTGCGTAATTACGCAAAATAAATCTCATTAATCAGTAGATTTTACCAGGGTTACATATAGGCCCAGGTGGTCAAGACAGGAGTGTCAGCAGAATATAATTTGCCTCTACTCAGCATTCAATTCAGCATTCTATTCAGCATTCAATTTAAGTTGCTTTTAGTCACCATATCACTATAAAAAGCAATGAATGCCCTCAATGAATAGATGAAGAGCTCGTTAATGGAGAAATTGCAGATATAAAATCTATGAATGAGGATTATTCAGTAAAATGTTTCTACTGCAGTTATACAGCAATCTGTTTGTTGCTTAATTAGGTAGAAACCAGATGATACATAAAAATTTACCTCATAAAATTGATAGAAGACACAAACACTGACATTGCAAAGAAGAATCATTTATAAAGGCTTAACACAGCTGCTTATCAAACTCGGCTCATTTGCATACTATGCATTTTAATACAGCCAAATGCAATTAACCAAAAGAGCAGCAGAGGTAGCGGAAGGTAAGAGTTTATGTCACATTCAACTCAGCAAGTCCCTGAGCTGCAAATAGTCGGCGGCAGGGAGAGCGCTCTGCAGCAGCATCACTGCAGACTCACCTTCCCACACTCTTCCCAAAGCATTTGCTGTGGACCACAAGTTCACAGAAGAGACGGATCTTGGATCTTACCCTGTGTCACTATTTTAACGTCTTTATCATTTGGAGTTTCAAACTAGCTGGTTTAAAAATGTGCCATTTTCTGATTAAGCTTCGAGACCCTGGGAAACATGAATATTCTCATGTGGAAAACAGATCAAGCTGCATAAATAAGTGGGCTTACTAGCAAAAAAACCAGCAAGCCATGGAAAAGCCTGAGCCGTGAAGTGGCTATGCAGTGTGGATGGCCTCTGTTGTACATCTTTTTGTCTACCTAGCCTAGGAAAGGCATTTATTTAAAATGGTCACGATGAACGGAAGAATAAAAACAAACAAACAAAAAAGCATAAAATCAAGCTACTGAAAACAAAATTATTTAAGATCCTATACAACAGAAGGTATTACATGTTTATCTATACACCAGTGCTATAACCAATAGTAAATAAGGGGCTTTAGGCTTGTGCTTTTATTGACATAAATTCACCATATCTCGGTGAGAATAGTCACTTTATCATAGTGTTAAAATCACTCATTATAACCTTTAGAGTTTTTTTTTTCCTTAAAAGAAAAGGAATTATAACATTATAGGAGCTTAGAAAAAGGTATTTTCTAACTCTGAATCACTAAAAGTGATGCAGCAAATGATTGTGAATGCTTATCAACCAGTGTGTTGACAGATAAGGCAAAACAAGGACAAGCTGATGCATGATGCATAATGCATGTGCCCAAGTGCCCCTATAGAACAACCAGCCAACTCATAAAACCCATCAAGAATGCTCTGAGGAAAGCCGTGTTATCACGAGGGACTTCTGTTTGAGTGATGTGCTGGAACTCTCAAAATAAAAAGTTTTTAGGTATTGTAATATCTTTTTGATGAGATTATATGTATGATTAATGAAGCCTCAGAGGGCATATACTGTCTTGCCTGGCATCTTGATTCAGAAACTAGAATGATATGAAGTCAACATACACACTAAACGGATAAAAACCTGCATAATTCATAAGCCTCAAAACATAACTGTAGACAGGCAATCATCGCTGAGGGTGCTTTAGTAAGTGCACGTGAAATTGTGAAATACACACACGTATCAGAGCAGACAAGAATTGTCCTCCATAGTAATGCTTTACAGACAGACACAAGACTTCTTGAATCCTTTTCAACACAATGAAACAGGATGGAGCAAGAGGGGACTGTTATTTCCCTTCCATCACCCCTTGAAATATCCTTTAACCTGATGGCCAGGACACTTTTCTGAGAGGTAGGGTATCTTAGGTGAACTCTTCACCCTGAGAACAGCATTGAATCCATACCTCGCACATTTCAGATGTCTTTTCTAGCCATTAATCCAGTGTATGAAATGATTAGTGGCAATAACCACATCAGCTGCAGCAGAGGAGTGATCTCTTCTTGTTTTTTGAATGCAGCAATTTAGTTAATGGCACCAGGAGAGAACTCTGGTGTGTGCATCCTCAGTGGAAGCAGCTGCCTCACAGTAACCTAGACCTGAGCGTTTACATGCCAAAGAGGGTAGCATTTAAGATACCGCTTTCCTTTCTCTACTCCCACCTGGCCAGCTGAGGTAATTCCTTGCTCAGGGTTAGACCCAGAAATCTAACACTGTGGTCTGGGTTCTGCACAGGATCTTCCCAGCCGTGGCTGAACAGGGCTTGCACCTGAAGGACCAAAAGCCAGGCTGAAATCACAAACGTCAGACCGAAGAAGCCAGTCTTCTCTTTCTCCATCAACACCAAATTCTGCTGGACTGTGGACAGCAAGAGGCTGAATCAGACAGAACTGCTGTGGGGAGGGTTTTGGGAAGGAGGTTTAGAACAGCTGCTCCTCTCAAATCTGCCCCGTGGGGAGGCAGAAGCTGGTAGAGGAGAGCAGGAAGACATCCTCACAGATCCCGAAGCCTGCATCCTCAGGTGTCCAGTACTTCTGGTGTGTACTGCTGTACACACTGGCCTGCCGTGCAGATTGATTCCCCAGACACTACAGCCGCCCTTCCTAAGCAGTTGCCCCACGAGCTGTACAGTAACACAGAAGACCTAGCAGGCGATAACGTTGCTTCACAGCAAAACTCATGACTAGATTTACAAAGGAAACCCGCAGTTTGGCAGGGGACAATGCTGTGGAGAGCAGCCAGTCCCCTGCTCCAATCTCTCCCTCTTCAAACCACTTTCCTCTACCAAATAAAAATTGGTGCAGGAAACAAAGAAAAAAACAAAAGGGCTTCTGTCAGCTCCTGGGCAGAATAATATAGCAGAGGGCTGCGTCTCCTTACTCTTCCTCCTTCCTACCTCCAAAGCACTTGACACTCTATTGAAGGTTGCAAAAAAGCTGATGCAATTTATCTCAAGTGGTATGATTTCAGGTTATGCTAGAAGCAGTCTCATGATAGGATGTGTAAGACACTAAAGTCATGCTGTATTAGGAATACGGGATTGGTCAGTGAAACTTTCCTTAATATCACAGTTAGCATGTCATGCGGTTTCCTTGCTAACTGGTCAAGACTCACTTTTAAAGTAGCTAGGGCTTCCTGTCCCGCTGTTTCTCTTGACAGGCTGCTCCTAAACCTCAGCGCTCTAGTGATGAGAAACCTTCCAGTAATTTCCACCCTAAACGTGCGGTGTCTGGCCATTGTTACACCATTGTTCTTGTGCCAGCATTATCCTTTCCTTCCCTAACTTTTCTCCTGCAAATTTTACATATTTGCAGAAAAGAATCATACCCCTGCTCAGCTTCACCATGCCTTTTCAAGAGGCAAGGCTTTTCTAGTTACAGCTCATAAAACGGGCTCTGTATTTCCCCAGTTATCCTAGTAACTCTTCTCTGCAGCTGCTCCAGTTTGAGCATTTCTGTACATATTTCACTTCTGTTCATATTTTATTCAAATTACACAAAACATTTCAGATGGCATCTCACAAATTTATAATGGAACTGATACTTCCCCATCACTACTGAATGGCATTTGTCATATATGACAATTGGGAATATGCAATACTTTAAAGTCAGATGATAAACTGAAGTGCATAATTTAGAATGCCTATTTTTTTAATGGCTTTCAATTTTCCTAAGGTGTAGCTTAGGATTTTTCAAGTCTGGAAGTTGTCCTCGAGAGGTTTTATAAAAGAAGGAACAAATTTTACTGGACACAAGTGGCAGAAAGCACAATTTATGTGTTAATGACATGTTAATAACAAATCTTGTTAATCAATAAAATCCCTACAATACTAATGTATGCCCACTGCTTACAAACACAGTTCTGTGTGTTTAGATTGCGTGCTACAACCCAAACGCCTTGTATCCTGGATGGGACCTCTGAGTCTCTAAATTCCAGTCTCACTGTAACATTCTCATAGGTTCATATTTCCTGTACTGGTTTTTTTTCACAGAATCACACAGCATCACAGAATCACTAAGGTTGGAAAAGACCTGTCAGATCATCAAGTCCAACCATCAACTAACACCACCATGCCCACTAAACCATGTCCCGCAGTGCCTCGTCCCCATGTTCCTTGAACACCTCCAGGGATGGTGACTCCACCACCTCCCTGGGCAGCCTCTTCCAGTGCTTCACCACTCCCTCAGGAAAGACATTTTTCCTAATATCCAGCCTAAACCTGCCCTGGCGCAACTTGAGGCCATTTCCTCTTGTCCTGTCACTTGTCACTTGGGAGAAGAGACCAACACCCACCTCACCACAACCCCCTTTCAGGTAATTGTAGAGAGCTTTAGAAAAGCAATACTACCTCATCCACGAGCCCTGTGACTGGATACTCAGAACAAGGGAATACAGCACACACCAGCCTGCTGCCCTTGTCCTCTGGCCCACAAGACCGGCACAGTAACATCTGCACGCTTTAACTACATGTCCCACCTGAGTAGGAGGAAGTGTCAAGGCGGCTGTGGCAGTTGCGGTCTCTAAACCAGGCAGCCTCCCCCACCGCCAGCCAGGTCTGTTCTGCTGCAGTGCTGTGGTAACGGCAGACCCTCTCTGCTCTGCCCACGGGGGTGCCCGCTGCAGAAGGGCACATGCTTAACATGGCAGGTTTCACAGCAAATGGGCAGGCTGGATGACACGGGTGGAACGCTGCCTGTGCCATTCCTCCTCCAGAAACAAATCACAGAATCGTTTACGTTGGAAAAGATCAATGAGTCCAACCATTAACCTAATGCTACCAAGCCCACCGCTAAACCACGTCCCCGAGTGCCAGGTCTACAGACACACTGGGAGGAGGGTCAGGAGGGAGCTTCTCCCCATCCATGGGGAGCCTGCCCACAGGGGACGTGCCCGTGGCAACCACGCTGGGCACAGCAGGGCCCCGCTGCTGGGGACGTGCCCGTGGCGGCCACGCTGGGCCGGGGCACCGGCCAGCCGGCAGCACCCCGTCCAGGCCTGCGAGGCGCCGCCACGGCAGCCATGCCGGGCCTGTGGGGCGAGGGGGGGCCCTGCACGGGCGGGTGGCGGCCGGCGCTGGGGTTACCTGCGCAGCAGGGCCGGCAGAGGTGCCCGGCAGCGGCGCAGCAACGCCGGCGGACGGACGGCTCCCCCTGTCGCCGCCCCGGGCCGCCTCCGGCGGGGCGCCCGCCCGGGCGGGGCGCTGGGCTGGACCCTACTCGCTCCGGCCGGGGCCGCGCCGCACGCCCTCGCCGGCGCGCGCGCAAGGTGGGCAGGGGCAGGCGCGCTGGCGGGCGGGCGCGCCCGGACGTGGCCAGGCAGGCGGAGGCGGAGGCGGAGGCGGAGGCGGAGGCGGAGGCGGAGGCGGAGGCGGAGGCGGAGGCGGAGGCGGAGGCGGAGGCGGAGGCGGAGGCGGAGGCGGAGGCGGAGGCGGAGGCGGAGGCGGAGGCGGAGGCGGAGGCGGAGGCGGAGGCGGAGGCGGAGGCGGAGGCGGAGGCGGAGGCACGCGTGGGCGTCTGCAGGCCCGCCTGGGCGCCTGTGGGCACGCGCCGGTCGGCAGCGGGGCCCGTGAGGCTGGAGAGGGAGGAGGGCGGCAGTCACCGCTGCCTCAGGGCAGCTGTCTCTTTTCTCCGTGCCCCGGACCTCTCGGCTGTTAGGAAACGGCGGTTCAAAGGAAAAACGGCCTTTTTCTGAGGGGATTTCAGAGGCCGCACCTCGAATCCTGTGTTCAGGTTTGGGCCCCTCACTCCAGGAAGGACACTGAGGTGCTGGAGCGTGTCCAGAGAAGGGCGACGGAGCTGGTGAGGGGTCTGGAGCACAAGTCTGATGAGGAGCGGCTGAGGGAGCTGGGGTTGTTCAGTCTGGAGAAGAGGAGGTGAGGGGAGACCTCATCGCTCTCTGCAACTGCCTGAAAGGGGGTTGTGGGGAGGTGGGTGCTGGTCTCTTCTCCCAAGTGACAAGTGTTAGGACAGAGGAAATGGCCTCAAGTTGTGCCAGGGGAGGTTCAGGCTGGATATTAGGAAAAAGTTCTTAACTGAGAGAGTGGTGAGACACTGGAAGAGGCTGCCCAGGGAGGTGGTGGAGTCCCCATCCCTGGAGGTGTTCAAGCAACGTGTGGATGTGGCACTGCGGGACATGGTTTAGTGGGCATGGGGGGATTAGTTGATGGTTGGACTTGATGGTCTGACAGGTTTTTGACCGAGATTCTCACATTGTAGAGGAGACTCAAAGTGTTTTAATATGTTTTTCATCCACCTAAGGCACAAGACTGCCTCTCCTCCCCATAGCTCTGTTTTTCTCCACCATTTTCCAACTGCAGAGGTATTTGTGCATAAAAGTGGTTTTCTTGTTGTGTAGCACAAGGAATGGTCTAACAAAAATGAGTAGCATTGATACCATCATCAGAGCTACCAACAAACATGGTACCTTGGATTCTTTATTACTGCTAATGTGGTATGGTGGGGGAAAACCCATGGTGATGTAGCTCCCAACACTTCTGAAGAACTAGTTTTTAAGCTTAGCCTGTTGACTTTTTCACTGGTGTCATGATACATGTATGATAACACTAAACCATATGACTAAGAGCGTTGTCCAGACGCTCCTTGATGCTGACAGTCTTGGTGCCATGACCACTTCCCTGGGGAGCCTGTTCCAGTGACCGACCACCCTCTCGGTGAAGAACCTTTTCCTAACATCAGACCTAAACTTCTGCTGTCACAGCTTCATTCCATTTCCTCGTGTCCTATGGCTGGTCACCAGAGAGAGGAGGTCAGCTCCTCTTCCTCGGCTGCCCCCCTTGAGGAAGTTGTAGAATTAGAATTAGAATTAATTAGAATGCCTTCATAAGAATAGCCATGTTCTAATCACTAGAAAATACCTGAGCCCACTCAGAGTTGTCTATAACTTAGTCTAGTAATTATAGTTAGAATAGTTCAGTTAAAATATGTAGTAATCACACATTAGAAAACACCTAAAATATATGCATTTTTGTATAATTTTGATTAACTATGTAAATATAAAAATTATTTATTTGCTATTAGTTCCACTTACAACAATTTCAGATGTAATCAATGGTTCAAATAGCTTCAGAAATAGAGTTACTTTGGGATTCCCTACCTTTTCCCTGGCTCTGGCCTGTCTTCCCCACCCACCTCTTGCTTGCAAAGGTTACGCTTCCACGGGGCCAGGGTCTCTGGCGATGAGTGGCTGGCAGGACGATCCCCTGAGGCAGGCTACGCTGCTGAGAGCCAAGACGTGGCCTTGCTCAGAGCCCATATCCATCATGCCATCCTTATCACTGTTCCCCACAGAGGCCATGTATAGGTCCAGACCCATATGCCGCTCCTACTCCGCATTTTTCCTCGTTAGCACATGCTGAAGTCAAAGGACCAGCGTGTGCTCTGAGAAACCTGGGGAAAGAGGAGAGGAGATGGTACGATACGGGGGGCACTGTTTGGTCTACGTGAGGAGGGCAAATCAGACTTGGTGTGAATATCGTAAAGTTTAACAGGCTCCAAGGGGTGTGTTATTGTTCTGCAGTAGTTGTTCGGAATTTGAGTAGTTACATTAAAGAGAATAACAAGCATCTGTTTTCTGGAGGATTATGCAAAGTTTGTTAAATATTCTCTGCATCCCTTCACTTTACATAGTATACTGGATAGGATTTCACTGGGGATGGGATAAAAACTTCCAGTGAAAGGCCTCTGAGACAAGTAGGTAGTATGCTGTTGCTGTACATAAAATGCTTCATACATTTTGGATGTATATATAAGCTTCTAAAAATTACTGAAATTGTGCTTCTAAAAATTACTGAAATCCTGTAAGACAGCTGTTGTGATTTGCTACCAGCGACCAGCCCATTGTTACCTAACAGAATGGAGATGTGGCAATCCAAGCATCAATTTTATTACCTGGAGAAAGGCGCTTTGCCAGGGGTGATGAGGCAAACTGCTTCTCCCATCGGAGTTCGCTGGAGTACGTACAAGCAGGGTGGCCAAGCTTCAGAGAGGTGGCAGGGCAAACCAGCAGCTTTGCTAGAGCCTGTCCCATCCCGTCTGTGCTTTTCGTACATTATTCCATGCTGCCATGGTATCTTTCGCCGTACTTACACTGGTCACTGTGTGAGGCATGGATTGGGGAGGTAAGCACTACAAGTTTGTTCCTTTGACAAGCTTCATGAAATTTTGGCAGGGAAGCCATCCATTAGTCTCTTGCTGGTCACAAGCCCTGTCAGTGAGGACTGATGTGCAAAGGGCTCCCAGTTCTTGCTCCCAGGGTGCTTCCTGCAGTGCAGGAGGGATGCAGTTACTTAGCTCCAAAGGGCTCCCCTTATGCCTCTCCAGAGGGGTACAGCTTTTCCCCCGACATGGGACCTTGAATGTACATTTAGGCACTGCAATGAAAGCAAAAGCAGGAATGAAACCCTCTGCCTGATCTCTGCTCTTCTGATTTCTTTTTAAGGTACACCCTCCACTCCTGAGTTACTCTTTTTTTTTTAATTTTGTTTGTTTTTTTCACATTCACTCTCAAGTTTGCTGTATGTTAATCGGTGCCTAATGCTGCTGTTCTTCAGGGTTTGGATGCCTTAAATGCATCTAAAGGGTAGGAAAAGTAGCCAGTAATTATTAACTGTTCAGTTTCCACGGAAGCACAGAATGTTCTTTTTTCAATTTTGAAATATCGTCAACTAGGCTTTCCATAAATAAGTTCTGGAAAGAAAAATCCTTTTTCCCTCTTCCTTGTACGTGCTTTGAAATTGGAGCATTGTATGTGATAGGTCTTCATATCTATGAAAAACACAGGAGTGCAATTGTTCACCGCACAGCACTT
This sequence comes from Gavia stellata, assembly GCF_030936135.1. Taxonomy (NCBI): domain Eukaryota; kingdom Metazoa; phylum Chordata; class Aves; order Gaviiformes; family Gaviidae; genus Gavia; species Gavia stellata. Next base: position 54,471 of record NC_082598.1, on the reverse strand, counting down.
CCCACATTGCTGTTTGCTGGGACTTGGCACAGAGCCAGTGACCATGGAGCTTACTAACGCTGCTTCTGTTGGTAATAGCCACATACTCCTGCACTTACCCCATTATTTTTCCTTTCAAATATTGGACATTCAGAGACTATTAAAATGGAATCACCTCCAGTGCGGTGTTTTCTTGGTTTTCTTTCAAACCAAAACCACCTGAAGTCAGTAATAGTATGAGCTCTTCAAATGCATTTATTCATGACCAATGAAAATACTGTACAATACCCCAGAAACGCAGCAGGGGAAGGCAATGTGTTGATACTTGCATAGAAGATCAACCTGTTATACATCATGTAGCAATGTCTTTCCCCTTTTCATGCCACAGGCACAGGAGTTAACTTAGGTTCACTGTTGATTTGAAAAAGCCAGACAACCAAAGCAGTCAAAGCTTTCTCTCCTCCACCGTGGACCAGATTCAAGACCAATTCTGTGTTCTGGGTACCCATACACACCTTTATGTGTTGTGTTATATCCAGCTTTCCGTTCCTTTTTTCCTCTCACCTTCTGTCCAGTGCCCTGTCTCTCTTGTTCCTCTCTTGTTCTGTCCAGCTCCCCATGCCTATACCATTCCCCATCACTATTTTGCGCTCTCTTGTTTTTTCTTTTTCTCTTTTTAAAAAGTTCCCTGTGCCTTTTCTTTCACTCACCCATTCCTTTGTCCTGTGCCATGTCCCATTTTTTAGGCCATGGAAGTGACATCAGGAGCGTGACAGGTTGTCAGAAACAGGTCCTCCAGCCCATTGCTGTTTTACATTCTCCATCTCTTTGTCCCAGTCTGCACCTCTCTATATGTTACTCAATCCTTCTCCCCTGTTCTCTGGCCTACTTTTTCTCTCTCCATGTATCCCACTCCCTGTCCGCATCTTTATCCTTCCTTCCTTCTTCATCTCCTGTCTTTTTCTCCTGCCCCCTGACCCTATTTCTTCCTCCTTCTCATCCTTTTCCCAGTACCTTTCTGTCTCTGCTCCTCACTCCTTCTTCCTCATCTCACTTTTTATAATCCTCTGTCCCGCTCCCCATCCCTCTCCTTCTCCATCCCTCTCTGCTGCTCCCTGCCCCTGTCTTTCTCTCTCTCCCCCCGCCCCTTATCTCTGTCTCTGTCCTTGTCTCCCTCTTTGTCTGTCTGTCCTTCTTGTGTCTCTACCACTCTCCTGCTCCCTGCCCCTCTTTTTCTCATCCTGTCCCAGTGTCCTGCTCCCTGACCCTCTCTCCCTCTGTCTTTCCATCTGTCCTTCTCCCCCGCCCCAGTTTCAGTCCTGCTTCCTCTCCTTTTTATTCTCTGTTGCTCTGTCCTGCTCCCTGCCCGTATTCTATTTAATCCCTCTCTGTCGTGCTGCCCATCCGAGGTTTTTTTCTCCATCCTGCTCCCTGTCCTTATTTTTCTCTGTCCTGCTCCCTCTCCCTCTTTCTGCCTCTCTTCCTCTGTCCCTGCTCCTTCTTTCTCCATCTCTGTCCTGCTCCCTTTTTTTCCCCTCTAGCTGAGCCTCTGCCATTTTTCTTGTCCCTGTCTTTTCCGTCTTTCCCTCGCCGTCCCGTTCCCTGCCTCAGGCTCCCTCGCTACACCCGCGGCCAGGTGCCCCGGGGCAGGGGGGTCCGGGGCCCGGAGCCCCGGAGCAGACTGGCTCCCAGGACGGGGTATGTCTATGGCTGAATAAACACTTTTGCCCTCTCCTTTGCACTCCCTTTGCACTGGGTGAGGGGCTGTGACAGAGCCCGGGGGAGGAGGTGACATGCCGTGAGGGTGGGGCGATGGCCCCTGTTCCCGCTGGGCTCCTTCCAGCTGCGGGGGGGCTGGGGGAGCCCCAGGTGGGGCCAGTGAGGCTGCTGGTGATGGCCCCTCCCTTTAAAGGGGCTGCTGGGGAGGGGCTGCCGCCGGTGCTGCCCCGCCCCGGGTGGCCGTGGCGGGGTCGCTGTGAGCCGCAGGAGGAGCGGAGCGGTCGCCGAGCGTGGCCAGGCTGCGGCTGCGGCGCGGGAGAAAAGGTGAGCGGGGCAGGGCGTCCCTTTTGGACCACGAACGTCCCGGGCGGTGGTGGCCCAGGGGGTGGGGGGGGCGCCTCTGCCAAGTGCCGGGGCGGGTGCGGGGGGTTCGCTGGGGGCCAGGGAGCCCCTGCGGAGGGGGGGGCACTGGGTCCGGCGGCGGGGCTGCGCAGTGGACCGGCGGGACAGCCCCGGGGAAGATGGCGGGGCCGGCGGGGGCCGTGTCGGAGGCACGGAGCGGCGGGGGTTTGGGGGTGCCGCGCCGTGTCGGACCCGGGCGGCGCGATCAGCCCGGAGCAGCGCTGGGGAGAGCGGGGCTGCGCTCGCGCCTCGGCGGGGCTGGCGGGTGCGACGTAGCGGGGGGGGGGGGGGGGCAGCAGCGAGCGCGGACAAAAACCCGCCACTGCGCGTGCGCGACGCCCGGTTGCAGTACCGCACTTTGGTCACAGGGCGGCAGCAGCGAGCGAGTCTGAATAGCAGCCAATGCGCATGCGCAGGGCCTGAGCTGCAGTACTGCATCTTAATCACACGGTGGCAACAGAGAGGGCGGAGAGAACCCAGCCACTGCGCATGCGTGGCGTCCAGGCTGCAGTACCGCATTATGGTCACAAGGTGGCAGGAGAGAGAGCGTCCAAAAAGGAGACAGCGCGCATGCGCGGAACCCGTCTGCAGTATCGGACTTCGGTCACATGAGAGAAGCCGCGAGCGCGGCAAAAAAAGCAACACTGCGCATGCGGATCGCTCGGACTGCAGTACCGCACCTTTACTACCAGTTGGCAGCAAAGAGGGACGAGAAGCAGCCACCGCGCATGCGCTACACCCGGGAACCCCGGGGAAGGGTGAGTGTACCGGCACCGAGGCCCAGAGCACAGTCGCCCTCGGGACTTCTGTGCCTTAATGAATAAACACTTGCGGGGCGGGGGGCCGCGCCGTGTCGGAGCTGGGCAGCCCGGAGCAGCGCTGGGGAGCGCTCCCGTCCCGTGGGGGCTTCCGGGTGCGGCGGAGGGCGGGTACGGTGTCCCTGCAGGGTCAGACAGCAGGGCGGGCTGCCTCCGGCGCATGCCGGGAGCTGCCTGTCGGCGGGGGTGGTTCGCGGAGCACGCCGGGAGGCGCAGTCTTCCGGCAGGGGGCTGCCGGGCGGCCGTGCTGTGTTTGCCAGTGCACGCCGGGAGGTGTAGTTTTGGCGGACTCGGCTGCCGGGCAGCCGCATCGCTCTCGGGCGCGTGCAGGGAGGCGTAGTCTTTGCTACCGGCGCGGCCCCCGCTGCGCGGCGCGAGGTGTCGTCTTTGTTGCCGCTTTCGCGTGGTTTTCTGCGGTGCCCGCTTCCCGACAGGCGGTGCGTGCGTGTCACGGCGGCGCATGCGCGGTGGGGCGCCTCCCGGCGTCCCGTCCCGCAAGTCGCGCGCCGCGCATGCGTGCTGGTGCGGGCCGCCGCGCGCTGCTGTTGCCTGGCGACCGCAAGTCTATGCCGCGGGTCCGACTTCCCGCATGCGCGGTGTGGCGCAGCCCGTGCTCACTGCTGCCGCCTGGCGAACACCGCCGGTACTGCAGGCGGGGCGCCGCGGGTGCGCGGCCGCGTGCCGGTGGGGGCGATGGGCTCCCGCGGTGCCTGCGAGGTGCTGCCCCCCGGGAAGGAACCGCCGCTGCCGCCCGACGTGCGCGCTGTCGGCGGGTGCTGGGCGCGGCGCCGGTGCCGGTGCCAGGCAGGCGTGCGGCAGTGCTGCCGCCGCCTCCCTGTGGTGGGCGAGGGCCGAGGCCGCCGGTGAGGCGCGAGGCCTTGGGCGCCTGCGGGGGTGTCTCGTGCCCGGGGGTGGCGGGGCGGGAGGCTGCCAACCGCCCGCTGCGGCAGGCTGCCGGTCAGCTGGAGGCGAGCGGGGCCCGGGCAGCCCCCGGGAGCCAGCCGAGAGCCGGCAGAGGGGAAGGAGGCGGACACCCGCCCAGGCGCAGCCACCGGCTGCCCCCCGACTCGCCAGACCTCCCCCCGAGCCTCCCCCGGCCCCGCAGCTGCCCCCAGCGCCGGCACCTCCCCTGAGGCCTGTCCCGTAGCCCCAGGCTGCCCCAAGCCCTGTCATGATGGCGGCAAGCTGGCCCTCGAATGCGCTTGGTTCTCCCTTAACGACGCGGGTGCCGTCAGCAGCCGTTCAGGGGCTGAGCTACAGCCCCTCCGTGTAGAAGGGCTGCAGCCCCAGGGGATGGTGCTGCTGTGGCATGCCTGTGTGAGAGAGCTGATGAGCTGCTGCAAGGATGTTTCCAACCGAGCAGCGCAACAGGTTGACGGTCAGTTGGAGTCAGTCCCCATGGAGGCAGCTCCCAGGCATTTTTGGAGAGCTGGTGGAGAGGAAGCAGGAAGAGGGGCGGGAGATGGCTGCCCCCACCCCTCCAGGTACCTGGAGGCCTTCCCACCCCCTGGAAAAGGTGCTGGGTGCCTCCCCAACTCAGCAAAACTCCTCCAGCTCTGCTCACCCTCTGCAGCTGCTGCCCCCAGCTCTGGCGCCTGCCCTGAAGCCTGTCCCGCAGCCACAGACTACCCCCGAGGCCTGTCCTCAGGGCAGGGAGCTGGCCCTTGAATACGCTTTATTCTCCATAAACGCAGGTGCCATTAGCATGAGTTTGGGGAAAGAGCAGCGGCTCCACGAGCGCCTGCAGCAGGAGGGCTTCCTGCCTGAGGAGAGCTACCGTAATCGCTAGGGATAACAGCTGCTTGTTCTTTCCCTCTCCCAGAGGCAGCACTGAGGACTTGGTTGTCGGTTTGTCTCCGGGGATGTTGTTCACGCATCTGGCTCAGGTTTGTGTGGCTTGCCTTTGCCCTCATCCTCGTAGCAGCTTGGGCGAAAAGGGACAGCTGGAGGGCTTACTGACTGTGGGTAGGAGCTGCCGTGGCTGAAGCTGGAGAGGCCAGAAAAAGGTAAAGTGCCTGAAGAATAAAACCCAGGGGATCCAGCTGACAGCCGCCTCCAGCTGCGGACAGGAGAGAGCCTGCCTCTCCAGGTGAGGAAGGATCCCTCTTAGCGTAGTCCTCAGCAGATCGGATCACCAGTGTGCACGGCAGGGTCTCTACATGTAAGCAAAAGCACGGGACGGTTATGGAGCGTGTGCGCGTGTGAGGCTATGTATCTGGGAAGCCTCACGTTGTAAGGGCTGTAGGATGCCAATCTAGACTTTTAGGTGGACGACAGTCAAGCAACCGGAGCCACAGAGGAGGAAGAGAGGGGGAGAGAGAGACAGAGAAAGACACGTCTGAACTGTCAAATTCTCCCAGCAGCTCCGAGAGCGGGAGCTGCGTTGAGTCCTGGGGCCCTGTCGCCCCTCTTCTGCATCCCAGTCCCGCCCTGCGCCTCCCCCCCCCTTCTCTTTCTCTCACTGCTGTCATTTTTTTCTGCTTCCCTGGACCTCTCCCTCTCTTCTTCTCCAAGTCTCCCTCTTCCCCTGTCATTCTACCTCTCTATCTTCTTCTCTCTGTGCTTCTGCCCTGTTCCCCCTCACTCTTTTTTTATCCTCTGTCTCTGTCCTGCAGCCCATCGCTATTTTTGTCTTTCCCCATCCATCTGTCTGTCTGTCTTCCTGTCCCAATCTTTTTTATTTCCTCCCTGCCTGCCTTTTAGCCCTTCACAATTCCCACCCCCCACACCTCTCTCTGTCTGGCACCATGTCCCTATTTTTAAATTCCTCTCTCTCTGCCCTGTATTCTAGATACACTTTTTCTGTCTTAGATTTTCTCATTCCAGGTCCCTGTCCCTGTGTTTTAATTTCTTCCCTCTCTAGCCTATAGCCTGTTTTTTTCCTTTACCGTTCTCTCTCCGTTTGGCTCCCTGTCCCTGTTTTTTAGTTCCTTTGTCTCTGCCATTTTAGCTCATTGAGGTTTTTCTGGTGTTTCTCAGTCTCTCTCTGTCCACCTCACTGTCCCCTTTTTTTAACTCCTCCCTCTCTGCCCTGTGGCCCATCACTATTCTTTGCTCTTCTCCATCTCTCTCGGTCTGCTTCCCGGTCCCTTCCTCCTCTCTGGCCTGTAGCCCATTGCTATTTTTTTTTTTTCTTCCGCTCTGCCTTTGTCTTTCTCTGTGGCTCCCTTTCCCTATTCTTCAGTCCCCCCTCTTTGTCCCGTAGCAGCTGGCTGTTGTATTGTCTTGTTAGCTGGGGCGGGTAGGGGCTGCAGGGCTGGGTTCTGTGAGGAGACACCAGGAACTGCCCCGTGTTGGATGCAGCCAGTTCCAGCTCAGAGACCGCTCTGCTGCTGGTCAAAGCTGAGCCCATCAGCAATGCTGATAGTGCCTCTGGGATGACGTATTTAAGAAGGGCTAAAAAATGCTGTGGAGAAGCTGTGATAGAGAAAATGTGAGTGTGAAACAGCCCTGCAGACTGTGTAGCTTTGTGGTTTGGTTTGTGCTCTGTACCTGTCCACCTTCCCCCCATCATTTGTCGTCCCGGCTCCCTGTCCCTGTTCTTTCATTCCTCCCTCCCTGCCCTGTTTGTTGCTTTTTTGTCTGTCTGTCTCTCTCTCTCTGTGTCTGTGGAAAGGGCATCCGCCTGACCATTGCTGAAGAGAGAGACAAGAGACTGGCGGCCAAGCAGAGCAGCAGGTGAACTGCAGCTTGGGCTGGCAGTGGTCCTTTCAGTGTATGGATTAAACCGTTTACCAAATGGCTGTGTGACTGGCTGGGCAGCATCGCAGGGCTGAGGGGAGCCGTGCCGTGCCAGTGCGAGGCCACACTCTGCTCTCTGGAAGGGCCTGCTGGTCTGGGGAGGCTCCTGGCAATCAGAGCAACTGCCAGAGCCGTCTTCCAGAAAGGTGAGGAGGAGCGGTGGGAGAACCTCCAGGCTGCTCTGACCCCAGGAAGGTGGTGGCACAACCGCTCCTGGATGTCGTTCCCAGGGACGTGCTGGAGGAGCAGGGGACTGGGAAGAGCCAGCTGGGCTCTTCCCGGGGCCAATGGTGCCAGACAGGCTTGAGGCCCTCTGGGATTGCCCCCGACCGGGGCCCTGAGCAGAGAGGGGAGGCTCTGCAACCAGCACCAGCGGTGGGTGGTACATTGGCCGGTCGGTTGGGCGCCAGGGGTGGTGGCGCTCGGCGTCCCAAGCCTGGCTGGCGGCTGCTTACAGGGGAGGTCCCTGACGGGCTGCTCTTGTTCAGTGGCTTTCCTCGGAGGTGGAACGTGCGAGGGATCGTGCGAGGGATCGTGCTGCCAGCCAGGCCAGGGGAGGTCCCCGCGCTGGGGGTGGCAGTGGCGGTGCTGGCAGTTGGGCTACTCTTGGGAGGGACTTGGCTGGAGCAGTGGAATGGGCTGCCGGGGACCCCAGGAAGTCTGGCAAAGGCAAGCGCCAAGCACTGGCCTGGGGATGGGCAGAGGTGCGGCTGGGGCCGGGTGGCTGGACAGCAGCAGTGGCTGTGGGAAAGGCCCCGGAGGCCAAGGCGCACAGGGGTGGGCAGCGTGCCCGGGCAGCAAGGACAGGCCTGCAGCCCAGGCTGTGCTGCAAGGGCATGGGTGGCACCGTGGGGAAGGGGTTCCTCTGCGCCGCTGGGCCCAGGGGAGGCCGTGCCTGGGCGCTGGCTGTGGGCTGGGGCTGCCCGGGTCCCGGCAGACACGGCCACGGTGGAGTGAGGCCAGCGGAGGCCCCAGCTGGTTGGGAGCTGGAGCACCAGAGGCACGGGCAGAGGCCAAGGACGTAGGCTCTGCTCAGCCTGGAGAAGAGGGAGCACAGGGGCTCTCCAGCTCTGCCTGCCTGTCTTTCTCCTGAGATGGAACAGGCACTGACGAGCACTGGGGGAAAATGGTCATCTTGTATTGGCTTCAGAAAGCTTCCACAGCCGAGCGGAGGCTGGCAGCAGAATGTCCTCAGGGCAGCTGAATGCCTGGGGTGCTGTCCATGCACCCATCCCTCGCGTGCCTCCCCTTGCTGCTCCTTCTGGATGCTGTGCAGGCTCAGGGCCAGCTGCCATCTTCAGAGATACACATAGTGCTGGCAGCGGGGCGCTGTTCCTCTTGCTGTCCCATGATGCAGGTACAGCGGAAAGCTGTGCGCAGAGCCCTGAGCGCCCTCCTGAAGAAGGAGGGCCATCGCCATCGAGCTGGGGTGTGCGGGAGGGCGGCCATGCCTGTGGGGGAAGGAGAGCTGTAGGCAAGGGGCTGGGCGGGTGACAGGCAAGCTCCCGCCTGCCACTCGCCACTGAGGGCTTTCCCCAGGGAGGGGTGGCCAGGGCACGGCCAGGCCCCAGGTGAACAGTGCTGCCGGCCTGGCCTGGGTGCCGCTCACTGGGAGAGCCGGGGCAGTGCTCGACTCGGGGATGTACCTGGGTCATCCTCGGGCATGTCCCTGGAGGCGGAGGAGGGCTGTGCGTCGCCTCTGTGCTCTGAGGCCGCCTGCATGGGGAGAGCAAGAGCACAGGTAGGGGAGGGACGGTATGTCAGCGGGATGACACGGAGAGCATCAGGCATCTCCCTGCCGCACACAGCCCAGGCACTGCGTCTGCCTCTGGCACCTCGGGGTGCCCGCTGCTGACCACACGTGCCTGGCTCACCTGTTGCTGAGGGTCCCGAGCCAAGGGAGAAGCCACTGGGTCTCTTTCGTTATCCGCTGCTGGGGCAAGGTGGGGTGTGCCAGTGTCTGCTGCAGGGTTTTGAGGCATTGAAGAAGCCACTTCATCCTTGTGTGCTACCAGGGAGACAATGGCTGTGCTGGCCTCTCCTTGATGGTCTCCAGACATGGGAGAAGCCATGTTTTCTCCATCCTGGCATGCCGTGGGGATGAGAGGGGCTGTGCTGGCCTCTCCCTGAGGCTCTCCAGCCGAGGGAGACTCGGTGTCCTGAGGTGCTGCTGGTGTTCTTGCTGCCGTTGCCACATCCATGCTTTGTGCCAGGTCCCGCTGTGGCGCCGGCTGCTGCCTGGGTCCCTGGCTCCCAGTGAAAGCCTTGCCCAGGGCCTCATTCACGAGGCACCGGGCTGTCTCCCGCAGAGCTGCCTCATAGGCTGCGGGGCTGTGCGGGGCAGGTTCTTGGCTCTCTGCCTGTGCTGCACCGGCCTGCTCGCCCAAGACAGGAGAAGCTGGTGCCTTGCCCTCCATTTGTGCCCCGGGAGCACAGTGCCCCTCCTCAGGAGCTCCGGCCAGGGCAGAAGCTGCCAGCTCGGCATCCGTCAGCCCTGCCGGGGCAGGAGACACGCTGTGCAGGTCGCTGTCTGCCTCTCCTGCCGCCTCTGTGCCTGTGCTGCTGGGCCAGCCGGGCCCCTCCTGGGGACCAGCGTGGTCATCCTGGAAGAGTTCCGGGACCAAGGGGTTGGCCCAGATGTTGTAGAAGGTGGTGTCTTCCCCTTGGGACAGCTCTCTGTTGCTGCCGTCTTCCCACTCCTCCTCCTCCCGCCCTATAAAGATCTTCAGTCAGTGAGAGAGAACAGAAACAACACTGAGACAACTCACACAGTGCTTATTGTCACTGTGTAATGCATCTTTTCCTCCAAGTAGTATTTTTACAGTAGGAAGATGACGATGCAGGAATATGCGATAGAAGGTGTTCATGAAAACCCAAAACTCATTAAGAAATTCACAGTACGTAAACACTTGTGACTGTGGAGGATGTCATGCTCTTTCACATTTCCTAGCTCAGTCTCTGCTTTCAAGGAGGCTTTGTTCAGGTTAAACAGTTGTCAGTGCTAATTCTACCCTTTCTCACTCAGGGAGAACTGACCATGACAAGTGACGTGGAGAACCTGCAGAATGCCCTCTTCTTGGACACGGTGCCCGAGTCCTGGATAAAGAGAGCTCACCCTTCCACAGCCAGCCTGGGCACATGGTTTGCTGACCTCCTCACTCGCGTCAAGGAGCTGGAGGCCTGGACAGGAGACTTTTCCTTACCCTCCTCAGTGTGGCTTGCTGGGTTCTTCAATCCCCAGTCTGTCCTGACAGCCATCATGCAGTCCACAGCCCGAAAGAATGAGTGGCCTTTGGACAAGATGGCTTTGCAGTGCGACGTGACAAAAAAGAACAGAGAAGATTTTGCCAGTCCTCCCCGGGAAGGAGCATATGTTCAGGAATGGGAAAGATGTGAAAGACGGGCTCTCCTCTGCAGCCTAGAGTGGGTATCCAGGGTGGTCAGATGAATCCCCCCTTGGAGTTGTGTGTCATGTCCGTGAAGGGAGCTCAGGGTGGCCAACTTGGACTGATGCATCTGGTTTTTACAGGGTGGATCTCAACCTCGGTGTACGTTGACTAAGCTGTGGTCGGTACTCATGGCGTTACTACAGACAGAAGACACGGAGGCCCCTCGGACGGAGCGGGGCCGCCCGGGGCGGGCGGGGCCGTGCCTACCGGGGGGGGCTGTGGGCGGCGCGGCGCCCCTGCAGTTTGGGCGGACCGGGCGGGCGGCCCCAGCAAATCAGTGCCGGGCGGCGTCACGCGGGCTCGGCCCCCGGCCCTGCGGCGCGGGGGGGGCTCTGCCTCTGCCGGCCCGGGCCCGCCCCGGCCCCGGGGGGCTCGCCCCATCCCGGGGTGCGGGGGGCAGGCGGGGAAGGACGCCCCTGGGGCGGGGGGCGAGGGGGGCGCCGCCGGAGCGGCTCTCCAGCCTGGCCCGGCCGGGGCGCACACCGGTGGGGGGGGTCCCGTTCTCCCCCCCCGCCCCGTTCCCGCTGTCTGCAGACTGGAAAGGGCGACAGATCCCCATTGCCATGGGAACACCACATTCTGCAGAAGAGCTGCCAACCCCCCCCCTCCCCCGGCAACGTGGGAGTTGTTTTGCTGGGAAAGGAGGGTGCTCTGGAAATGGAAGGAAGAGCTTGGCTTGGGCTTTGCTGAGGAAGGGGGGAGGTATTCCCCCTCCCCAAATGAGTAGAGCTCAGGGGCCTGACGAGGCCAGCCTGCACCAAGTCACCAAAGAGCCATGCAACACAGGTCTCCTCCACGGGGGAACTGGTGGTGGGAATGGCAGGAGACACAGCTGAAGCTCCGTCTGTGATGCCACTGGCCACAAGCCTTAAGTTTTAGACCTAGGGCTGGCGGCAGTGAGGATGCAAACAAGGGCTTGCTCCCTGCAGGCTCCTGTAGCTGCATGGTTGGGAAAGGGCTAAGCAGAGCTGCTTCTGCACAGGCAAAATGTCCTCGGACCCAGAAAGCAGCCTGGCAAAAGACCTCTTCCGTGCTCTTGGGCAAGGCGGAGATGACAGAGGAGGAGGGCAGCATCAGGGAGCTGCTCTCCCTGGGAGTTTGGGTCCCAAGGCACCCTAGGGAGGAGCAGCGGCATGCAGGATGGCCTGCCCTGTCCTCACCTCCTCCTACACCCCCTGGCTGGGCTCTGCAAAAAGGGCTGGCACTGTGAAAGGTGAGATGAAAAGTCGTATTGAATGAAGGGTTAAGTCACTGACGGTCCCTGGCTGAGACCCTGCTGTGATACATAAAAGCTTTACTTGCATAGTTTTAGTTATTTGCTGAGCAGAGTTGATAGTAGGATGTTTCAAGACGTGTAACCCCCTTCCTGACAAGATCAAATGGGCCTTGAGGTAGCTCATTATGCCTCCTGAGTATATCATTGATAACAGGGACTCGGGATGTTTGTGTCAAGATAAGCGCCAAAGAACTAGTTCAAACTGACCCTTTTGTAACATTCCGAGGCCAAAGGATGGATGAGCCAATTCCATGACCATGTATGGACAAAGGAAGGCCAAAGTTCAACTAGCGGACAGCGTGAGGAAGACTATGAATGACCACCGGAGGGTGAAAAGACCCTAACCCTAATTTTACTGCGCATGCTTGGACTATGCAAATGAATTCCGGGAACTCATCCACGTAAGACCGCCCTTTTTAGAATTCTGATGTATATGTATGATTTTTCGGTATATGAACTGAGGTGCTTTGCTAACCCGTTGGAGCATTCGTGGTGGACAAATCCCCAGCGCTGCCCAGCGCTGTATTAAAGAGTGCCTGCTTAATAACAAACTAGTTGTTACTGAGTTATTCATCTCGGAAAACTGTCCCGATCGCGGGCTCGGTACCGACTTTGTTGTTTCACTTCTGCATATCCCTGCTGCCTCCAAGGGTGCTCAAGGGCTGCGCCTCCCGCATTCCCTCCTCCTGTAGCACTCTGAGCATCCTGCAGGGCTGGAGGTCTTTGCTCAGCCTGGTCTGCTCACCAGCACACCCTTTCTGGCCCTAGCATTTTGGTCTAGCAGGAAACAAGCAAATAGAGCTCACCAGGCCCAGCCTGGAGCTCAGCAGTGTGGCAACTGCAGAGACTGAGGGTCCCCTTGAGCTTCCATACAGCTCAGAGGTTTTCCCAGCGCACAGGGGCTTGAATTTGGCTCCCCTCCTGCCTGTCCCCCAGCCAGGCAACGTCGTCCCCTGGCCAGGCACAACCTGTTTGCCAGCAAATGGCAAAGGAGCCGTGGTTGGCTGGGGTCTCCCAGCTGGAACCAGGGGTTTTCTGGCTGGAACGTTTTTGCCAGTAGCCAGCTCTGACCTGCTCAGTCCCAAAATAGGGAGTCAGGACTCCTGGTTTCCCTGCAAACAATTAAAATGCACCAAATAGGCCAGGGAAGGACTGATGCTGAATGAAAGTCTGCTGGACACTTTCAGAGATTCAGAAGAAAGGCATGAAAAAAGCCCAGAAGGTCAAAGAGTCAACAAGAACCTGCTGGTGATTTTTACTAGACTGTCTGCTCCTTGCAGCAATGTCTGTCTGCAGGTATGCCCAGCACCTAGACCAGGCCAGGGCTACTTGCATTGCCAAGACACACAAGGAATGCAAACACTAGCCCTACTGCTGCAGCCCGTGTGTCCATCAGCTGAGGGTGGGGTCCCTTTAGCCTCTCAACACTGCCTGCCTCCCCACAGTGCAGAAAGGCCTAACCCCCCCCGACAAGCCTGAGCTCAGCTCCTCTCCATGACCCTGGCAGGACCGTGTTTCTTGCTGTCCCTCCCCGGAGACACTGACTGCTCTGGCAAGCTCTGTACTCTATTTTTAATAGATTAGCCCTGACCTCCACTTGTGTGGATAAATACAGCATCAACCACGCTGCCAAGCCGTTTTTCTCTTGGTTAACACATTAATCCAAGCTGCTCTATTTGTCTTTCCTCCACAGACTCATATTGCTCTGGATTCATTTTGCCAAACAAATTGCACAAGCTGGACTGCCCATTTACCCAGTGCTGCTTGATTATAGGGGTTATTTATGAAACAGCAAGACGTATGGCATTAAGCTTCTTAATAATAATAATAATGAGAGAAGGGAAGGGGGAAAGTGTTTTTTATTACAGACAAAATCTCCTGCCACAGGTGATAAATTCCAGACACTTTTTCCAGTTGCTCTTGTGCTGTTGGCATGATGAATAGCACAGGCACCAGCACGCAGCTCGGCTGCAGGAGCGTGGCCATGGGCTGCAAGGAGAGGAGGGAAATGCCAGAGCATACACACGAGGTGAGGCTGGCTGAGGCGTGCTGGGGCCACTGGCCAGCAGTCACCAGGCAGTTCACTTCCCCGGAGGAGTCACACTGGTTGCAGCGATACAGACCGCCCCCAGCCCTGCCTACCATCATCACCATGCCTGGAGTCCCTCCATTGCAGGCTCAGAGGGACCTCAGAGGCGGTGGGAGGGCAGGTGACATGGCCTCGCCAGTCCCCTGCCGGCATTGCTCCTCCCAAAGCCCAGCTGCGACAATCAAGTGATTACTGGAGAACCCTGTGTTTGAGGAGCAAATTATCCTCTAACTCTGGGGTTGCAAAGCAGAGCATGAAGAAAGAACATAGCACAGAGAAGAGGAAGCCTCAAGCTACTTACTACTGAGCACTCAAATCTGTAAAAACTGCATCTCCAGCCCAGTGAGAATCTAGGCCAGGTCCTCTCCTTCTCCTACACTGTTCCCATGTTGGATAGCATCCATACATGCAGCTAGTTTTTCTACTGCAACCTGTATAATTTCCGGCCGGTACTCAGACTGCCCAAGATACTTAGTTTCTGCATAACTAAACTGCTTTTGAAACCATTTCCCCCTCTTCTCTCTGAGAAGTTTGGAACCACTCCATTCACCACAAGCAGAGCCCAGTTAGGTCTCTGAACTCATCCCCCTCTAACCTGGCCATCCTGGCTCTAGTGACAGCTTACTGCAATTCAATCAAAACTTCTTTCAAAGGGAGATGCTTGATTAAGGGCCTGGGAGACCTTGAAAGTACAGTCATTCCTTCAAGAGGAAGGTAATTAATTTTTTAATCAGTGGGCACTGATCTCAAGGTCAGAGAACAGAGTCAGCAGCAAACTCACTCCCACATGTACATAGCGGAGTCCTGCCACAGTATTGGAGATTTCAGGGAAAGTGTTGGGAACTAGACTTGGTGCACACCAACCTGCAGAGCTGCTGCATCATCTCATCCTTCTCCCTGGTGGGAGCAGTGTGGGCCATTCCCCTGGGGCAGAGGCACCTTGTGCTTCTTCCCCCCTCACCTCTGACGCGAGCAAAGCTCCTGGTCCTGGTCTTCCCTTCTCACCCTGTCCCAAAAAAGGAAAAACCACCAAGCTTGCAATCAGAGGCAGCATCAGACTCCAGAGATGATTCATTCCTTAGCAGCCAAGACTCCCCTCACTGTCTTACAGGGCAGACCCTGGCAATGGGATAAACAAGCTCAAACGCTGAGACTAAAGGCTTTCCCCCGGCAGATGCAAATGGTTCTGCAGTACCAGCCTCAGCTTCTGCTTTCTTGTTCATCAGCTAGCACAGACCTGGGGATGCTGGGCAGGCAGAGTTAATCAGGCCTCTTTTGTGATTATAGTGAACTCCTGCATTTCATGGCCTGCATCCTAAACCTGCTTTCTGATTCCCCAAGGGAGAGGGATTTACGCTTTCAATTTTATGTCTAGTTAGTTAATGGTCCATTACTGTCAAAAGGATCAGTAGCTAGAAGTTAAATCCTACAGGATTTACGATAAGGAAGAACCAAAGGCTGCGGAAGAAAACGTGCCAGACAGAGGGCACGGGAAACACAGAGGGGCGTTTGCAGGTCCTCAGCGCTGTGACACTGGTGGCTGGACGCTGGCCCGGTGACGGCTCTAGAACAAGGTCCACCCCATCACACCCTGCTGGCTGCTTCTCCCTTATATACGGTACCAAGTTTCTGCCTCAGGTATCTCCTTGGAGAACATCTACCAGCAGGCTGCCCGGAGCTAGGGAGTTCAAGTAGAGTAAATTCCTCGACTTCCAGCAAGCAGGGATCTGAGTTGCCAGCCACAGAGAAAGGTCCCCACTCTCCGTATTGAGCCAGTTACCAGACCCCCATCCTCCAGCAGGATTCACCACCAAGACCAAGTTCAGCTGGGGCAAACAGGCACCATGCTGGCTCTGCGTATCTCCTCCCTGCACCTATCTAGCAAACTCTAG
Source organism: Gavia stellata (assembly GCF_030936135.1). Classification (NCBI taxonomy): domain Eukaryota; kingdom Metazoa; phylum Chordata; class Aves; order Gaviiformes; family Gaviidae; genus Gavia; species Gavia stellata. The sequence goes on along the minus strand of NC_082598.1, from coordinate 39,106 downwards.
GCAAGCCCAAGTCTGCAGAAGACAGCGTGACCTTACTTGAGCACGGTCTGTCAGGGACTCTACTTCCCTACCGCTACAACTGGAGTAATAGTACTCCAAACCTGCTGGAAACTAGAGGGGCTGAGAAAGGCAATGCCATAGTACACATACAGTACAAAACAGATTTTGATGGGACCTCCAGAGTCCAAGCTACCTCTCAGACAGGATTCTGCTTGTTCCCAACATAGTTCCGCTTTAGTCTCTCTCATGGAAAAATACAGAACTTGAGGATGGCATACTGCAGCCCTCACCTTCCCAAAACGGTTCTCCAGAGCCTCTCGAGGGGGAAGTGAGGTCCTGTTTCCCCCACCCCACAAAAGAGTTTGCTTGGGCTTTTACCCCTACCCAGAGCTGAGCTAACATTGCAGACTCTGTAGGATTTGGCCCGTGAACCACTGGCCAGTATTGCTGAGTGACCTTGAAAGCTACTATACTTCCACACTCGAGCATCACTTCGGTGAAGGTAGGCCATGGCATCCCATTAAACTGCATGGGAAATCAGGTGGCCAACACTTTGTTAAGCTCTGGCCTACCTTCCATTAATGCCACTCACAGAAGGATCCCAAGCTCTGCTGTGGGTAGAAAATTATGCAGCTACCTCTGAAGCAGGACACCGTCACTATTCCATAGCACAGAGAAGCAGCCCTTGCTGCAGGCAACCGGAGGCTCAAAGCAAACCAGTAGCTTTGGCAGGAATGGGTTTGCCTTGTTCATGTTGAATTCCTCCCCCCTCCCCACCAAGAGGCGCTGAAAGGTCTCCACTTCCTTAGCAAGATAAAGGCTTCTGTGAAGTATACACAAGCCTGCCAATAGCTGAAAATGTCCGCCTGCTTCTGATCTCATCCCCTGAGATGCACGGTGTTGCTGCTGTCAGAGCAGAGGTATTAAAGCAGCTACGCTGAAAGGTCTGTCAATATTACAGAGCTTGCTGTGCAGGGGTTTATAACCTGCCCATAAAAACCTCACTCCAAGCTGAAGCAGGGCAAACAAGGTCCCCATGCCCCTTGAGTGGGGTAGTGTTATTTTCTTTTTATTTTTGCAAACAAGGAAACAATTTATTCTGCTGCCTGAAGTTTTTCTGAGTTGTAAATGGTGCCAAAGAGACAGAGTTTGGCTAGATGGGGGATAGGAAAATATTTAAGTGATCAAAGAACAGTTACTGACTGTGTTTCACAAGAGGCTGGAAATTATTTTATAGGTCAAGGTAGCTTGAGCTGCAGCCAGGCAGGCAGCACAGTGCAACTCTGAGGTCTACAGCCATCAAGGCAGGTTCAGGGTCCTTCCTCAGCCTGGTCCATACCTGCAAAAGAAGAACACATTAGGTCTGGAAAGACAATCCAGGAGAGCTCCCACTTCTAAGCCCCTCACTCCCTCACCACCAAACACAGATATGCCAGCAGTGTTGCTGGCCCTGGAAAGCCTGGGACAGAGAAGGCAGACTTCAACACTGTTCAGAGACACTACTACCAGTCTGGCTTTCCAGCAATGCTGTAACTCTCTCCCTGCCAGCACTCCCCACTGAAGTCTGCCTTGCCCCTTTGATACAACCATACAGCTTCCTGGAACTCATTACACACATGAGACACATCATTGCCAGCATTCAGAAGTTGTACTGCTATTACTTTCAACCATTTCATCTAGTAAGCTTCTAAGAGATCAGCATTTTTTAACTTCTTCCCACTCCCCCTTCCCGTACAGCTAGGAGCAGTCCTCCCCACTGAAATCTGTGCTTCTCTGCTAAAAGCCTGCCGCAGTAACTTAGACCTACTAGCATAGACACAAAATAGAGCTGTAGGACTCATGACAAGGTGAGTCCATAAAGCTCACTTTCATCCCTCCTATCTACCCTACCAGGGAAGACAAGGCTAAACCCGGAAAACCCAAGGATCATTAAAAAAAAAATCAAAACCCACCCTACCAGTGGACTGCAGTCCATAAACAAAACATAGGACTTTCGGCTTCTACAATGCGTTTCTTTTCACATGTAAGAACAGACCACGGCAGGACCTTAGGATCCAACCTGCTCCACCCCAACAAGCCTCACGATCCTTGGGGAAGACTGCAGCACTACGCTGGTTCTCAGGAGCATACTCCAGCAAAAGGCAATGCTGCCCTCGGGCGCTTCCTAGCAGAATAACCGGTCTGCCCACCAGTCACCAGAGCTAACACAGGGGCTGCAAGCCACGGGTGTTAACATCACGCTGCTTCTCCCCCCATCCCTCATACAGGCCAGCTTCCCTGTATCATGCAGCTTTATCATGGAGAGCCATAGCACCCTGGGCTCCCTAAAAGACTACACTGGGAAGAGATAACCGACCACGCTCACTGACCCACCCCTCACCCCAATAGCACAGACCACCTCTGCCAGGGAAAGCCATCAATTACACGCAGCAAGGTGCAAGGGGCTGTGCTCACTCTCACCCGTGCAGGCCAGGGAGCGGTTTTCTTCCCCTCCCCCTGTTAAAGCTGTTTCTGACTCAGCTGGTGTCAGCGTAAATTCCCTCCTGTATCTCAACAGCAAAAGCACTGAATGTCGTGTTAAGGAGAATGGAGGAAGCAGCTAGCTCTATCCAGTCATTGCTTTGCATGAGGAGGACACGTGGAGACTTCAGGGCAGTTTTTGTTGGCCCTTCACGCTTGATTAATTCATATTTACAAAGTTTGCTTCGTTTGAATACAGCTTTTTGTGGTTTATTTCTAACATATTTTCAGAAGTGTAGCCCTGGCCTGCCAGCGCAGACAGGAATTGCATTAAAATAGGCTGTGGTTTAGTTCCTAGCATTTATTTACTATTCTTGTAGTAAACAGCAGATTACATTGTTTGTGATGCTTCATAAATACCCTTTTTGTTAAGTGTGTGTTTGTATGTAAGTAGAACCTTCCCCTGTGTCTGTATGCATGCATGATTATAGTAGCACTGTTTTCCTCTGACAGTACGTGTTTTTCATCTAATTCTTTCCCTATCTTTTTCATTTTGCCCATCTCTCTCTCCCTGCTGCTGATTTTAATCAACAGAACTTTCCATTTTTCCTTTGGTTGCAAATAACTTGTTCTTTGGGGGGTTTCTGAGTTTCACACTAATGTGTGGCTTCAGAAATACCTATAAGTACTTCCTTCAAGTTAAGAAATAGCAAGAAAGAAAAGGAATCTTACTGAGTAAGATGCTCAGAAACATGCATATTTCCCCCGTGTAACAGCTGCATAAATTCCAATAACATGTATTTTGAGAAATATCTTTTCTTTACTATTGCTAGCCCTAGCCTAGATTGTGGTCATGATCCTAAACATTGCTTTTTTGGAGTATCTTGCCCAACACACTTTTTGACTGAAATCTGAATCTCTTCAAAACAGGAATTCACAACATTAAAAAAAAAATCACAACATTAAAAAAAATCTACCCTGTGTAAAGAGTAAAATGACACATCATGTTAGGACTGACTCATCACAAACACCCTCCACTGCTCCCATAATAAAGAACTATGTAAATAAACACAGTTTATATGTATATAAACATAGTAAATAAAGTATGTAAATAACCATAGTAAATAAAGTCAAATGATTGACTTTATCCTTGCAATAACAAGCTGAGAAACTTACTTGTTCAAAAGGTTTCTAAACCAGCATATGAACTTAAGCAGCAATTTCTTTTTGTTTTTTTAATAATCTCATGTTTATAAACTTGTTTTATAAGCTTTATAATCTCATGATTTATAATCTTGTTTCAGGACTTTGAATGTCTCAGAGGGCTCAGTTTAGCAAGCTAGGAGAATATTGTGATACTCAGACTGGCCAGTGCTTTGTATCCAGGAATTTCAAGGCAAAGAAAAGTACAAATCCAGTTGCAGGGAGAGGAAGGATGCAGGCTTGAGAAGCAGAGCTAGGAGGAGATAGCATAAATCTTTTTGCCTACATTTTTTTCCTGCCATTGCACAGGAAGGGTGGAGAAGGGGGGCTTCTTGATAAGCTGTTTTTTAAAAGAAACCGAGGAGACCACTGAAAAATAGCAATAATTTCCTGGTCATATACTCTACAGTGACAGTATTTTTGCATGTTAAAGGGCCTAAAATATTTTGTTCAGAATTCAACTCCAGAATTATATAAATGCAAGGATTAATGGATTTGCTCAAGAAATCAGGCTGGGCTGCACCTGTGTGCTATTAATTGTGCCTCAGATGCTGCCAATGAGAGCTTCTGCCTCTGGCACCCCAGGAATGCAGCTGGGATCCCTATAAGTAGCTTCCCAACAGTAGGTGAGGGTTTCTGCTTGTGCTGTGGTCTGGTGTGAGGGAGCTGAGAGGTGCTGGAAGGGTCCTCAATGTGTTCAGGATTAAAGCTTCAGAGAAAAATGGGCTGATACAGGTATTTGGCTGGAGGTTGGGTCTAAGTGTTTTTGGAAACAGAGTTTCTAAAATATTTTTTGGGGTTGTGGACTTCATGAAGGGGCTTACATTTTACTTAAGTGATTACCTAGGGAGGGTAGGGTAGGTAGGGTATTTGTCAAATGTTTTCTAGCTCTGAGTTAAGAACTACAATGCTGAGGGAGGGCCAGTGAGGCTGGGTGGTCCTGTAAGTGTTGCAATGCCAGTGGGAGCTGTGCCTGAGCAGGAAAGTCAGGTAGCTCATGGAAGGGGTACAGAGGGATGGTGCTTCAGGCTTAGCTTAGCCTGGGTGATGCGGTGCCTGCTGTTGAAAAATGGATGGCTTGATGCCTGCCAAAATGTGGGCGCTTTAAAAACGTGGTAGAGGATCACTGTTCAAGAATGGCTTTGAGACCTCTTTGCAGGGTCCTATCTCCTTTGGGAGGTCTTCAGGGGCCTTGGGGGAGGCTAGGGCATTGCTGAAGGGATGCTGGTCTGCCCTGTAATTTAACATAGCAACAGACCATGATGATAAATCTCCCCCTTGCTTGGGAAGATTAGGGGTCAACTGCTCTGAGTTTGTGGGCTATGCTGGTGGCCTGCTCTCCAGACCAGATTTGTCAGGCAATATAAATGGTCCTGGGCGATGCAGAGTCTAACCTGGCGGTGGGGGGAGGCGCTTTGCAGCACTGAGATGCACTTTGGGTGGTAAAGCCTGTGTTAGTAGCTTGCTTTGGCTTTACTTAGGTCAATTACCAGTGTGCTTACTCTGGGATAAACACTCCTGTAGCTTTTCCGAAGTGGTTTGACCCTGGAGGCTTGAGTCGGCATGTGGGGGCTGAGCTGCCCGCCTTCCCGGGTGCTCTCTGCTGGGCGTTGGGGCTGCGCTGCCTGTGCTGCCCCTTCCCCTTCCTAAGCAGCACTGGGGCCATAAGGGGCTCTGAGCACCGGGCAGGAGGCTGGTCCCAGGCTGCCCCAGAGCTCTGGGCTCTGCCCATGCCTCCCCCAGGGCACAGGCCTGGAGCTTTCCAGGCAGCCTGCCTGCCTGGCCAAAGGCCTTGTCAATGGCTGCAGGCATAGGCACCTCTTACGGAGCTCACTGGGCACAAAATAATGCCATGAAAATCCTAGGGGGAAAAAAAACTGGAGAGAGAAGGCTGCTCTGCCAGACCTGGCATTGTGTGTTGCTGCTGGCATCTGCATTATTGTCTGCTATAAAGCTGTCCCCTGCCTTGAGACTGTTCCCTTCCAACAAAATTTCTAGTACCTTTTTAGAGTATAGCTGTAGCAGACTGCTGTTTTGCATTGATTAGTACTGGATCCCCATGTTGGTGGATCACCTGGCAATGAAGGTGTTACCTATACCAGTGCACAAACAGGTTTTGTCCCCTTTGCTGGCACATGCAGAGCTGTTTGTGCTGGCTGTGTCAGCTGCAGGAGCAGAGATGATAGCCCATCTGGCATAAACCTGCTGGGACAAATCTTCCTCTGTCAGACAAAATAATACACTGGAACACACCTGACTCAGCAGAGTGAACTTACACTGATGAAGAAGTTCATGTTGGCACAGTAACTCCAAGCTGGTAGCAGACACCCAGGGCCTGGATGTGAGCTTCCAGTTCTGCTAGACGTCAGCTCTTTAGCTCATGAGAGTGCTAAGACTCTCTAGAGAAGATAATTCATGAATCGGCTATGGGGTCCTGCTTTGCCTTGCTCAGGGGTTCTTCTTGAGGCTCTTGAGTATTGGAAACTGAAGTGTCAAGTCCCCTGGAGCCGAGATCCCTAGATAGCTCACCACCTCACCCATGAGGCTACAATATAATCCTGGCCTGCCCGTTGCTATTGCGGTCAGCCTGATCATCAAAGCTGCTGTGCCGAGGTTGCAACAGCCCCATGCAATGCATGGCATCCTGGCTTGTATCAGAAACAGTGTGGCCAGCAGGCCTAGGGAAGTGATGGTACCTTTGTACTTGGCACTGGTGAGGCTGTGCCTTGAGGTCTAGGGCACAACTCTTGGGAGGAGCGGCTGAGGGAGCTGGGGTTGTTCAGTCTGGAGAAGAGGAGGCTGAGGGGAGACCTCATCGCTCTCTACAACTGCCTGAAAGGGGGTTGTGGTGAGGGGGGTGTTGGTCTCTTCTCCCAAGTGACAAGCGACAGGACAAGAAGAAATGGCCTCAAGTTGCACCAGGGGAGGTTCAGATTGGATATTAGGAAAAACTTCTTCACTGAAAGGGTTGTCACACATGGGAATGGGCTGCCCAGGGAGGTGGTTGAGTCGCTATCCCTGGAGGTATTTCAAAGATGTGTGGATGAGATGCTTAGGGACATGGTTTAAGTGGTGGACTTAGCAGTGTTAGGTTAACGGTTGGACGTGATGATCTTAACGGTCTTTTCCAACCGAAACGATTTTATGATGGAGTAGGGGGACTCAAATGTCACCCTGGTATTCAAAGTACACTGGCTCAATGCTCTAAGTTCTCTCTTCTGTACCTGCCTGAGCAAGCTGAAGGGTATGGCCAGCAGCTAGCCCTGTGGCGTTGGAGAGTCCTGAGTCAGTTTTATAGGCAGAGACCACTCAGCCCTGGTGCCTCTGCTGACGCGAGGTTGCTCGCGTTTGTCGCTGGCAGTTTTCCCTGCCCCATGACTACAGCAGTTGCCCAGTCAGGTAGGATCCCTGGGGAATTATCCACAGGGTTGCAGTCTGACCCAGGACCTTATTTAAAGGAAAATGTACATTTTCCTGCTAACCATGAGAACCTCTGTGCAGGTGGAAAGATCAGAGAGTTCTAGAAAATACATGCTTAAAAATGCATAGGAAACCAGCCTTATTTCCTTAACTTTTATAGCTCTGTCTGACCACGCATTCCAGTGCAAAGACAGCATACTTATTCCCTTTGGAATTATTACTGGCAGAGGAATGATACTGCCAAAGCGTTTGTTATGGGAAAACAGCAGCACAAATGTGGCAAAGATCAAAATGGATGTATTTATGTAAAAATCACCTTAAGTAGGCGCATGTGGTGAGAACTCGGGGGAAGTCACATCAGAGCACATAATGCTTATTTGGAGTTTAAAAAAACAATAAAGGAAATGAGAGGGCCTCTTGTGTCAAGCCAAGCTCTGGAGTAGCCTGTGGACTGCCGGGGGCTGGCTGGAGCAAGCCAGAGGACTCGGCCGGGTCTAGCTAGGCAGGGCAGGTGGAAAGGCGATGAGAGGTGCTGGGGCCAGGATGCAGGTGCGGGAAGAGCTCACGCAGGGGGGGCGGTGGGGGACAGAGCGGGGACAGGCGGGTGTGCGGGGAGGAGGGGGCAGAGCCGGTGGGCGGGGCCGGCCTCAGGTGAGAAGCGGTGGTGGGCTGCGAGTGGTCTGGGCGGGAGAGCCGATGGGGTGCCCGCGTGTCGCTGAGGGGGCTGTGAGTGTCCTGAGGGTCACAAAGGGGCGGGAGGTGCCCCGTGTGTCGCTGAGGGGGCTGTGAGTGTCCTGAGGGTCACAAAGGGGCGGGGGGTGCCCGCGTGTCACTGAGGGGACTGTGAGTGTCCTGAGGGTCACAAAGGGGCGGGGGGTGCCCCGTGTGTCGCTGAGGGGGCTGTGAGTGTCCTGAGGGTGACAAAGGGGCGGGAGGTGCCCGTGTGTCGCTGAGGGGGCTGTGAGTGTCCTGAGGGTGACAAAGGGGTGGGGGGTGCCCCGCGTGTCGCTGAGGGGGCTGTGAGTGTCCTGAGGGTGACAAAGGGGCGGGGGGTGCCCCGCGTGTCGCTGAGGGGACTGTGAGTGTCCTGAGGGTCACAAAGGGGTGGGAGGTGCCCCGCGTGTCGCTGAGGGGACTGTGAGTGTCCTGAGGGTGACAAAGGGGCGGGGGGTGCCCGCGTGTCGCTGAGGGGGCTGTGAGTGTCCTGAGGGTGACAAAGGGGCGGGGGGTGCCCCGTGTGTCGCTGAGGGGGCTGTGAGTGTCCTGAGGGTGACAAAGGGGCGGGGGGTGCCCCGCGTGTCGCTGAGGGGGCTGTGAGTGTCCTGAGGGTGACAAAGGGGCGGGGGGTGCCCCGTGTGTCGCTGAGGGGGCTGTGAGTGTCCTGAGGGTGACAAAGGGGCGGGGGGTGCCCCGTGTGTCGCTGAGGGGGCTGTGAGTGTCCTGAGGGTGACAAAGGGGCGGGGGGTGCCCGCGTGTCGCTGAGGGGGCTGTGAGTGTCCTGAGGGTGACAAAGGGGCGGGGGGTGCCCCGCGTGTCGCTGAGGGGGCTGTGAGTGTCCTGAGGGTGACAAAGGGGCGGGGGGTGCCCGCGTGTCGCTGAGGGGACTGTGAGTGTCCTGAGGGTGACAAAGGGGCGGGAGGTGCCCGCGTGTCGCCGAGGGGGCTGTGAGTGTCCTGAGGGTCACAAAGGGGCGGGGGGTGCCCCGCGTGTCGCTGAGGGGGCTGTGGGTGTTTTGAGGGTCGCCAAGGGGGGGCGGCGTGTTGCTGCTGTGCCGCCGTGGGCTACGCGGGTGCATCGCTCCCGCGCGTCTCAGGGGGGCGCCTCTCGCCCTCAGCCGCGCGCGTGCCTGCCCTCCCTCAGCGGCGGGGCGGGGCGTGTCGCTTTTGCGCCTCTTGGGGCACGTCAGGCGCCGACGGCGCCGGGTTTGAAACCGCGCTGCCTGACTGCTCCGCCGTTCAGCGAGAGGGACGGCAGCCACGCGGGCTGAAATGCGCGCCTGCGGCTGGGGTGCGCTGTGCAGGGTTTGGTAATGGGTCTTGGAGTGGCCGTGGGGCAGGCTTTGGGCTGTTGCACAGGGAGGGAGTGCTGGGCAGCTGCCTCAGGGGACAGCACAGTGTTTCAGTGCAATTTCTGAGGGAAAAGCTGAGGTATTTTAGAGGGGACAGTGAGCTTTATGGGGGGGGGGGGGGAGCTGAAGTAACTTAAAAGGGTCAGAGAGGGGACATCTTGAGGGTAAAATGTGAGATAATCTATAGGGGACAGGATGAACTTATTGGCGGGAAAAGCTGAGGTAAGTTAGAGGGGACAGAGGTGACATTTTTGACAGAAAACCTGAGGTAATTTAGATGAAACAAAATGACCTTTTTTGGAGGGATGAATCTGGGGTGATTTAGAGGGGGAAAAATGAGCATTTCTGAGGGAAAGTGCTGTAACTCAGAGAAGACAAAGGCTGCATTTTCGACAGAAAATCTGGGATAACTTAGAGGGTATAGAGGTGATATTTCAAGCTGAATAGCTGGGGTAATTTAAAGGGGACAAACTAAGTGTTTTTGTAGGAAAATCTGAGGTAATGTAGAGGGGACAGGTGGCATTGGGGAGGGAATAGTTGAGGTAATTTAGAGGGGAACCACCAGACAGTTTTTATGGAAAATCTGAGGCACCTCAAAATGGACGGAGTAAGCATTATCAATGGAAAGCCTTAGGTTTCTTAAGAGGAACAGAAACAGTATTTTTGAGGGGCAAGTTTGAGGTAACTGAGATGATAGGGAAAGTACCAGGAGAGACCTCCATCATTTATCAGAGTAAAATTGAGGATGGTTAGGATGGGGTGAGCATGTTTGAGGGCAGTATATAAGGTACCTTAGGGAAGATATTGGCAGCATTTTTGTGGGAGAAGCCATGGTGTTGCAAGATGCTAAAAGTAGGAGGAAGGATGAAGACGTTAGGAGGTCATGCTACATGATTTGTGTAGTTATTAGGGCTCTAAGGTGCAGGACAGCTGAAAAGAGGGTAATGGAGAGGGATTTTCATTAAAAAAAAAAAAGGCATCCGCATAGAAATTGATTCAAAATAACAACTTAACAAAGGTATTTTCTATTATTTAGAGTTCTGAAGCCCAGTTTTAACAGAAATGCATGGACATAATCTGCCTGGAGGAAAGGAGATAAAGGATCAACTGGTACTTAATGGTGAGTTCAGCAAAAGGATTACTTGCAGTGAATGGGCAGGAGGGGTGGAGAGAGAGAACATGGGGCTGGGTAAGAAAGGAGAGGAGGATGCATGAAGCAAAAATTGTAGTTGATAAGGGTTGAAGACAGAACAGGGACTTAAAGTAATGCTGCTCCAGGAGTAAGTCCTTCTCTAGGTTTAGAAGTTAGGAGTTGGCGCTTCTCAGGCCTAAGTGTGTCCTCCTTCCTTGGCAGCAGCTGGCGGAGAAGAAAGAAGAGGCGTCGTGTGGAACGGCGAGGCAAGAGTGAGCGAGAAGAGGAGCGGCGTCGGGCTGAAGAGGGGGCACGAGAAAGGCGCTCTGGGCAAAGGGACCTCCCTGTCAGCAGGGCGCGGTCACGTAAGAGCCTCGCGAGCACCTTTGGGGTGCCCTTGGCTGGCGTTGCGCTGGGCGACCGCCCTGTAAGCAGGGCTCGGTCTTTGCTTTTGCTGTTGTTGGCCTTTTGCCACCTTGCTCCTTTGGCTGCCCGGAGAGAGTGGCAACCCTGTAAGGAGGGTGAGAGCCACCGTCTCCGCACCCGAGGGGGAAATGGAGCTCTCTGGACCCCAAGCCCACCCTGTAAGCAGGGGAGGGCCCTTTCCCTGTCCCCCTCCTCTGGCCCCGCGGCTTTCTGCCTGCTGGCGGCCTGGCCCGCGTGACCCCCTGGAGTCGGGGCGTGTCACAGCGTTTGCCCCTTGGCCACCCGTGAAGCCCCTTGGCGTGTTGAGGCCCCCCTGGCCTCCACGCAGCAGCCCGGGGGGCAGGTCTGAGGCTCTCCTCTCCTGCTCGGCGGTAGGGATGGCTCCCCAGCCATTGGCGGCACAGAGCTCGCGCTCCCTTCTGGGAAGTTCTGTCTGTGTGTCCTTGTCCTTGTTGGTGTGAGTGAGCTTGTCCTTTAGGCCCCTGTTAAAGTTGCTGCAGCTTAGCTTAAACTTCCAGGAGGGAAAGAAGGGCTCTGTGCAGCTACGGGGAGTCCCCTCAGAGCCCGCGAGCGGAGGGAGAGTGCGGGCTTGCCCCTTCTTTCTGAGGACGGAGCGAAGGCGCTTAGTCGTAGCACGGGCAACGCGACCCGCCTGTAGTCAGGGCCTGGGTCTCTGCCTGCGTGGCTGCCTGTCCTGCTGGCGACCTGCCAGCGTGACCCCCTGGAGTCGGGGCGTGTGTCACGAGCTGTGGAGCCCTCTGTCCCCAGGAGCAGCCCGACCTCCCTGTAAGCAGGGCCGGGGAGGCTCCTTTAGCCAGCCTACAGGAACGAGCCCTCCCTCGCCCTTTAGAGGGTGCAGGTTGAGGAAGCGCTGTGCCGGAGGGCGCAGTCCCGCCTTTGGCGCTGCTTTTGGCTGGGGCGACCTCCCCGCGGTTGGGGTCGAGGTCGCTCCCTGGGCTCCTGAAGATGTGGTGTTGTGCTGCAGCCAGGATGGCCAGCCCGTAACTCGGGCGCGGGTCGGAGCCTCGGGCTCCGTGGGGCTTGTTGGGAGTGCGTGCCGAGCCGAGGGGGACCGCCCTGTAAGCAGGGCTGCGCGTGCCCCCCCGTGCTTGGAGGGACCCCCTGTAAGCAGGCGGGTGCCCCTGGCCCCGGCCTTTCTGAGGCGTGGGGCCAGGATGCGTGGGGCTGGGCGTGTGCCCCCCCTGTTCTCGGGGCTGGGGCCCCGGCCCCCCCGGCCTTTGGCTGTGAAGCTCCACTGCCTGGCTGTTGAGTCTCGTTCCTGTTGCTGCAGGGGAAGGCCGAGCTCTCTGGCTCCCTGGGTGTCGACCCGCCTGTAACTGGGGTCTGGGTCTGGGAGCCTTTGTGCTCAGCTGGCAGCCTGTGTGGGGTGACCGCCCCGTTAGCGGGGTGTGGGTCAGGGTGCCCCTGAATGCGGAGAGAAGGAGCCTCCGTGGGCCTTTGGGACCAGGGCTGCCCTGTAAGTCAGGGCCCGGCCAGTGCCCTGGAGTCCCGGGTGCTTTGCAGTCCAGGCAGCGGCTCGAGCCCCCTGTAAGCAGGGGTGCAGCCTCTTTGGCCGCTGCCTTGCATGCCCAGCTCCATTTGCCCAGGGTGCCCGCCTCCGAGGCCAGCTCCAGCACCGGCTGGGACTCTGCTGTGCGTCGCTTGGGTGAGACAAGCTGAAGTAGGAGGGGTGGTGTGGAGGTGGGGTCTCTGTGGGCGGGCGGGCGGGTGGGTGGGTGGCGGCTGGGTTTGTGCCTTGAGGAGCTCCCTCCAGGGGTAGGGGACCCCGTGTCCTTTGGGCGGAGGAGTTGGCGCTTCTCAGGCCTAACTGTGTCCTCCTTCCTTGGCAGCAGCTGGCGGAGAAGAAAGAAGAGGCGTCGTGTGGAACGGCGAGGCAAGAGTGAGCGAGAAGAGGAGCGGCGTCGGGCTGAAGAGGGGGCACGAGAAAGGCGCTCTGGGCAAAGGGACCTCCCTGTCAGCAGGGCGCGGTCACGTAAGAGCCTCGCGGGCACCTTTGGGGTGCCCTTGGCTGGCGTTGCGCTGGGCGACCGCCCTGTAAGCAGGGCTCGGTCTTTGCTTTTGCTGTTGTTGGCCTTTTGCCACCTTGCTCCTTTGGCTGCCCGGAGAGAGTGGCAACCCTGTAAGGAGGGTGAGAGCCACCGTCTCCGCACCCGAGGGGGAAATGGAGCTCTCTGGACCCCAAGCCCACCCTGTAAGCAGGGGAGGGCCCTTTCCCTGTCCCCCTCCTCTGGCCCCGTGGCTTTCTGCCTGCTGGCGGCCTGGCCCGCGTGACCCCCTGGAGTCGGGGCGTGTCACAGCGTTTGCCCCTTGGCCACCCGTGAAGCCCCTTGGCGTGTTGAGGCCCCCCTGGCCTCCACGCAGCAGCCCGGGGGGCAGGTCTGAGGCTCTCCTCTCCTGCTCGGCGGTAGGGATGGCTCCCCAGCCATTGGCGGCACAGAGCTCGCGCTCCCTTCTGGGAAGTTCTGTCTGTGTGTCCTTGTCCTTGTTGGTGTGAGTGAGCTTGTCCTTTAGGCCCCTGTTAAAGTTGCTGCAGCTTAGCTTAAACTTCCCAGGAGGGAAAGAAGGGCTCTGTGCAGCTACGGGGAGTCCCCTCAGAGCCCGCGAGCGGAGGGAGAGTGCGGGCTTGCCCCTTCTTTCTGAGGACGGAGCAAAGGCGCTTAGTCGTAGCGCGGGCAACGCGACCCGCCTGTAGTCAGGGCCTGGGTCTTTGCCTGCGTGGCTGCCTGTCCTGCTGGCGACCTGCCAGCGTGACCCCCCTGGAGTCGGGGCGTGTGTCACGAGCTGTGGAGCCCTCTGTCCCCAGGAGCAGCCCGACCTCCCTGTAAGCAGGGCCGGGGAGGCTCCTTTAGCCAGCCTACAGGAACGAGCCCTCCCTCGCCCTTTAGAGGGTGCAGGTTGAGGAAGCGCTGTGCCGGAGGGCGCAGTCCCGCCTTTGGCGCTGCTTTTGGCTGGGGCGACCTCCCCGCGGTTGGGGTCGAGGTCGCTCCCTGGGCTCCTGAAGATGTGGTGTTGTGCTGCAGCCAGGATGGCCAGCCCGTAACTCGGGCGCGGGTCGGAGCCTCGGGCTCCGTGGGGCTTGTTGGGAGTGCGTGCCGAGCCGAGGGGGACCGCCCTGTAAGCAGGGCTGCGCGTGCCCCCCCGTGCTTGGAGGGACCCCCTGTAAGCAGGCGGGTGCCCCTGGCCCCGGCCTTTCTGAGGCGTGGGGCCAGGATGCGTGGGGCTGGGCGTGTGCCCCCCCTGTTCTCGGGGCTGGGGCCCCGGCCCCCCCGGCCTTTGGCCGTGAAGCTCCACTGCCTGGCTGTTGAGTCTCGTTCCTGTTGCTGCAGGGGAAGGCCGAGCTCTCTGGCTCCCTGGGTGTCGACCCGCCTGTAACTGGGGTCTGGGTCTGGGAGCCTTTGTGCTCAGCTGGCAGCCTGTGTGGGGTGACCGCCCCGTTAGCGGGGTGCGGGTCAGGGTGCCCCTGAATGCGGAGAGAAGGAGCCTCCGTGGGCCTTTGGGACCAGGGCTGCCCTGTAAGTCAGGGCCCGGCCAGTGCCCTGGAGTCCCGGGTGCTTTGCAGTCCAGGCAGCGGCTCGAGCCCCCTGTAAGCAGGGGTGCAGCCTCTTTGGCCGCTGCCTTGCATGCCCAGCTCCATTTGCCCAGGGTGCCCGCCTCCGAGGCCAGCTCCAGCACCGGCTGGGACTCTGCTGTGCGTCGCTTGGGTGAGACAAGCTGAAGTAGGAGGGGTGGTGTGGAGGTGGGGTCTCTGTGGGCGGGCGGGCGGGTGGGTGGGTGGCGGCTGGGTTTGTGCCTTGAGGAGCTCCCTCCAGGGGTAGGGGACCCCGTGTCCTTTGGGCGGAGGAGTTGGCGCTTCTCAGGCCTAACTGTGTCCTCCTTCCTTGGCAGCAGCTGGCGGAGAAGAAAGAAGAGGCGTCGTGTGGAACGGCGAGGCAAGAGTGAGCGAGAAGAGGAGCGGCGTCGGGCTGAAGAGGGGGCACGAGAAAGGCGCTCTGGGCAAAGGGACCTCCCTGTCAGCAGGGCGCGGTCACGTAAGAGCCTCGCGGGCACCTTTGGGGTGCCCTTGGCTGGCGTTGCGCTGGGCGACCGCCCTGTAAGCAGGGCTCGGTCTTTGCTTTTGCTGTTGTTGGCCTTTTGCCACCTTGCTCCTTTGGCTGCCCGGAGAGAGTGGCAACCCTGTAAGGAGGGTGAGAGCCACCGTCTCCGCACCCGAGGGGGAAATGGAGCTCTCTGGACCCCAAGCCCACCCTGTAAGCAGGGGAGGGCCCTTTCCCTGTCCCCCTCCTCTGGCCCCGCGGCTTTCTGCCTGCTGGCGGCCTGGCCCGCGTGACCCCCTGGAGTCGGGGCGTGTCACAGCGTTTGCCCCTTGGCCACCCGTGAAGCCCCTTGGCGTGTTGAGGCCCCCCTGGCCTCCACGCAGCAGCCCGGGGGGCAGGTCTGAGGCTCTCCTCTCCTGCTCGGCGGTAGGGATGGCTCCCCAGCCATTGGCGGCACAGAGCTCGCGCTCCCTTCTGGGAAGTTCTGTCTGTGTGTCCTTGTCCTTGTTGGTGTGAGTGAGCTTGTCCTTTAGGCCCCTGTTAAAGTTGCTGCAGCTTAGCTTAAACTTCCCAGGAGGGAAAGAAGGGCTCTGTGCAGCTACGGGGAGTCCCCTCAGAGCCCGCGAGCGGAGGGAGAGTGCGGGCTTGCCCCTTCTTTCTGAGGACGGAGCAAAGGCGCTTAGTCGTAGCGCGGGCAACGCGACCCGCCTGTAGTCAGGGCCTGGGTCTTTGCCTGCGTGGCTGCCTGTCCTGCTGGCGACCTGCCAGCGTGACCCCCTGGAGTCGGGGCGTGTGTCACGAGCTGTGGAGCCCTCTGTCCCCAGGAGCAGCCCGACCTCCCTGTAAGCAGGGCCGGGGAGGCTCCTTTAGCCAGCCTACAGGAACGAGCCCTCCCTCGCCCTTTAGAGGGTGCAGGTTGAGGAAGCGCTGTGCCGGAGGGCGCAGTCCCGCCTTTGGCGCTGCTTTTGGCTGGGGCGACCTCCCCGCGGTTGGGGTCGAGGTCGCTCCCTGGGCTCCTGAAGATGTGGTGTTGTGCTGCAGCCAGGATGGCCAGCCCGTAACTCGGGCGCGGGTCGGAGCCTCGGGCTCCGTGGGGCTTGTTGGGAGTGCGTGCCGAGCCGAGGGGGACCGCCCTGTAAGCAGGGCTGCGCGTGCCCCCCCGTGCTTGGAGGGACCCCCTGTAAGCAGGCGGGTGCCCCTGGCCCCGGCCTTTCTGAGGCGTGGGGCCAGGATGCGTGGGGCTGGGCGTGTGCCCCCCCTGTTCTCGGGGCTGGGGCCCCGGCCCCCCCGGCCTTTGGCCGTGAAGCTCCACTGCCTGGCTGTTGAGTCTCGTTCCTGTTGCTGCGGGGGAAGGCCGAGCTCTCTGGCTCCCTGGGTGTCGACCCGCCTGTAACTGGGGTCTGGGTCTGGGAGCCTTTGTGCTCAGCTGGCAGCCTGTGTGGGGTGACCGCCCCGTTAGCGGGGTGCGGGTCAGGGTGCCCCTGAATGCGGAGAGGAGCCTCCGTGGGCCTTTGGGACCAGGGCTGCCCTGTAAGTCAGGGCCCGGCCAGTGCCCTGGAGTCCCGGGTGCTTTGCAGTCCAGGCAGCGGCTCGAGCCCCCTGTAAGCAGGGGTGCAGCCTCTTTGGCCGCTGCCTTGCATGCCCAGCTCCATTTGCCCAGGGTGCCCGCCTCCGAGGCCAGCTCCAGCACCGGCTGGGACTCTGCTGTGCGTCGCTTGGGTGAGACAAGCTGAAGTAGGAGGGGTGGTGTGGAGGTGGGGTCTCTGTGGGCGGGCGGGTGGGTGGGTGGCGGCTGGGTTTGTGCCTTGAGGAGCTCCCTCCAGGGGTAGGGGACCCCGTGTCCTTTGGGCGGAGGAGTTGGCGCTTCTCAGGCCTAACTGTGTCCTCCTTCCTTGGCAGCAGCTGGCGGAGAAGAAAGAAGAGGCGTCGTGTGGAACGGCGAGGCAAGAGTGAGCGAGAAGAGGAGCGGCGTCGGGCTGAAGAGGGGGCATGAGAAAGGCGCTCTGGGCAAAGGGACCTCCCTGTCAGCAGGGCGCGGTCACGTAAGAGCCTCGCGGGCACCTTTGGGGTGCCCTTGGCTGGCGTTGCGCTGGGCGACCGCCCTGTAAGCAGGGCTCGGTCTTTGCTTTTGCTGTTGTTGGCCTTTTGCCACCTTGCTCCTTTGGCTGCCCGGAGAGAGTGGCAACCCTGTAAGGAGGGTGAGAGCCACCGTCTCCGCACCCGAGGGGGAAATGGAGCTCTCTGGACCCCAAGCCCACCCTGTAAGCAGGGGAGGGCCCTTTCCCTGTCCCCCTCCTCTGGCCCCGCGGCTTTCTGCCTGCTGGCGGCCTGGCCCGCGTGACCCCCTGGAGTCGGGGCGTGTCACAGCGTTTGCCCCTTGGCCACCCGTGAAGCCCCTTGGCGTGTTGAGGCCCCCCTGGCCTCCACGCAGCAGCCCGGGGGGCAGGTCTGAGGCTCTCCTCTCCTGCTCGGCGGTAGGGATGGCTCCCCAGCCATTGGCGGCACAGAGCTCGCGCTCCCTTCTGGGAAGTTCTGTCTGTGTGTCCTTGTCCTTGTTGGTGTGAGTGAGCTTGTCCTTTAGGCCCCTGTTAAAGTCGCTGCAGCTTAGCTTAAACTTCCCAGGAGGGAAAGAAGGGCTCTGTGCAGCTACGGCGAGTCCCCTCAGAGCCCGCGAGCGGAGGGAGAGTGCGGGCTTGCCCCTTCTTTCTGAGGACGGAGCGAAGGCGCTTAGTCGTAGCGCGGGCAACGCGACCCGCCTGTAGTCAGGGCCTGGGTCTCTGCCTGCGTGGCTGCCTGTCCTGCTGGCGACCTGCCAGCGTGACCCCCTGGAGTCGGGGCGTGTGTCACGAGCTGTGGAGCCCTCTGTCCCCAGGAGCAGCCCGACCTCCCTGTAAGCAGGGCCGGGGAGGCTCCTTTAGCCAGCCTACAGGAACGAGCCCTCCCTTGCCCTTTAGAGGGTGCAGGTTGAGGAAGCGCTGTGCCGGAGGGCGCAGTCCCGCCTTTGGCGCTGCTTTTGGCTGGGGCGACCTCCCCGCGGTTGGGGTCGAGGTCGCTCCCTGGGCTCCTGAAGATGTGGTGTTGTGCTGCAGCCAGGATGGCCAGCCTGTAACTCGGGCGCGGGTCGGAGCCTCGGGCTCCGTGGGGCTTGTTGGGAGTGCGTGCCGAGCCGAGGGGGACCGCCCTGTAAGCAGGGCTGCGCGTGCCCCCCCGTGCTTGGAGGGACCCCCTGTAAGCAGGCGGGTGCCCCTGGCCCCGGCCTTTCTGAGGCGTGGGGCTGGGCGTGTGCCCCCCCTGTTCTCGGGGCTGGGGCCCTGGCCCCCCCGGCCTTTGGCCGTGAAGCTCCACTGCCTGGCTGTTGAGTCTCGTTCCTGTTGCTGCGGGGGAAGGCCGAGCTCTCTGGCTCCCTGGGTGTCGACCCGCCTGTAACTGGGGTCTGGGTCTGGGAGCCTTTGTGCTCAGCTGGCAGCCTGTGTGGGGTGACCGCCCCGTTAGCGGGGTGCGGGTCAGGGTGCCCCTGAATGCGGAGAGAAGGAGCCTCCGTGGGCCTTTGGGACCAGGGCTGCCCTGTAAGTCAGGGCCCGGCCAGTGCCCTGGAGTCCCGGGTGCTTTGCAGTCCAGGCAGCGGCTCGAGCCCCCTGTAAGCAGGGGTGCAGCCTCTTTGGCCGCTGCCTTGCATGCCCAGCTCCATTTGCCCAGGGTGCCCGCCTCCGAGGCCAGCTCCAGCACCGGCTGGGACTCTGCTGTGCGTCGCTTGGGTGAGACAAGCTGAAGTAGGAGGGGTGGTGTGGAGGTGGGGTCTCTGTGGGCGGGCGGGCGGGTGGGTGGGTGGCGGCTGGGTTTGTGCCTTGAGGAGCTCCCTCCAGGGGTAGGGGACCCCGTGTCCTTTGGGCGGAGGAGTTGGCGCTTCTCAGGCCTAAGTGTGTCCTCCTTCCTTGGCAGCAGCTGGCGGAGAAGAAAGAAGAGGCGTCGTGTGGAACGGCGAGGCAAGAGTGAGCGAGAAGAGGAGCGGCGTCGGGCTGAAGAGGGGGCACGAGAAAGGCGCTCTGGGCAAAGGGACCTCCCTGTCAGCAGGGCGCGGTCACGTAAGAGCCTCGCGAGCACCTTTGGGGTGCCCTTGGCTGGCGTTGCGCTGGGCGACCGCCCTGTAAGCAGGGCTCGGTCTTTGCTTTTGCTGTTGTTGGCCTTTTGCCACCTTGCTCCTTTGGCTGCCCGGAGAGAGTGGCAACCCTGTAAGGAGGGTGAGAGCCACCGTCTCCGCACCCGAGGGGGAAATGGAGCTCTCTGGACCCCAAGCCCACCCTGTAAGCAGGGGAGGGCCCTTTCCCTGTCCCCCTCCTCTGGCCCCGCGGCTTTCTGCCTGCTGGCGGCCTGGCCCGCGTGACCCCCTGGAGTCGGGGCGTGTCACAGCGTTTGCCCCTTGGCCACCCGTGAAGCCCCTTGGCGTGTTGAGGCCCCCCTGGCCTCCACGCAGCAGCCCGGGGGGCAGGTCTGAGGCTCTCCTCTCCTGCTCGGCGGTAGGGATGGCTCCCCAGCCATTGGCGGCACAGAGCTCGCGCTCCCTTCTGGGAAGTTCTGTCTGTGTGTCCTTGTCCTTGTTGGTGTGAGTGAGCTTGTCCTTTAGGCCCCTGTTAAAGTTGCTGCAGCTTAGCTTAAACTTCCCAGGAGGGAAAGAAGGGCTCTGTGCAGCTACGGGGAGTCCCCTCAGAGCCCGCGAGCGGAGGGAGAGTGCGGGCTTGCCCCTTCTTTCTGAGGACGGAGCGAAGGCGCTTAGTCGTAGCGCGGGCAACGCGACCCGCCTGTAGTCAGGGCCTGGGTCTCTGCCTGCGTGGCTGCCTGTCCTGCTGGCGACCTGCCAGCGTGACCCCCTGGAGTCGGGGCGTGTGTCACGAGCTGTGGAGCCCTCTGTCCCCAGGAGCAGCCCGACCTCCCTGTAAGCAGGGCCGGGGAGGCTCCTTTAGCCAGCCTACAGGAACGAGCCCTCCCTCGCCCTTTAGAGGGTGCAGGTTGAGGAAGCGCTGTGCCGGAGGGCGCAGTCCCGCCTTTGGCGCTGCTTTTGGCTGGGGCGACCTCCCCGCGGTTGGGGTCGAGGTCGCTCCCTGGGCTCCTGAAGATGTGGTGTTGTGCTGCAGCCAGGATGGCCAGCCCGTAACTCGGGCGCGGGTCGGAGCCTCGGGCTCCGTGGGGCTTGTTGGGAGTGCGTGCCGAGCCGAGGGGGACTGCCCTGTAAGCAGGGCTGCGCGTGCCCCCCCGTGCTTGGAGGGACCCCCTGTAAGCAGGCGGGTGCCCCTGGCCCCGGCCTTTCTGAGGCGTGGGGCCAGGATGCGTGGGGCTGGGCGTGTGCCCCCCCTGTTCTCGGGGCTGGGGCCCCGGCCCCCCCGGCCTTTGGCCGTGAAGCTCCACTGCCTGGCTGTTGAGTCTCGTTCCTGTTGCTGCGGGGGAAGGCCGAGCTCTCTGGCTCCCTGGGTGTCGACCCGCCTGTAACTGGGGTCTGGGTCTGGGAGCCTTTGTGCTCAGCTGGCAGCCTGTGTGGGGTGACCGCCCCGTTAGCGGGGTGCGGGTCAGGGTGCCCCTGAATGCGGAGAGAAGGAGCCTCCGTGGGCCTTTGGGACCAGGGCTGCCCTGTAAGTCAGGGCCCGGCCAGTGCCCTGGAGTCCCGGGTGCTTTGCAGTCCAGGCAGCGGCTCGAGCCCCCTGTAAGCAGGGGTGCAGCCTCTTTGGCCGCTGCCTTGCATGCCCAGCTCCATTTGCCCAGGGTGCCCGCCTCCGAGGCCAGCTCCAGCACCGGCTGGGACCCTGCTGTGCGTCGCTTGGGTGAGACAAGCTGAAGTAGGAGGGGTGGTGTGGAGGTGGGGTCTCTGTGGGCGGGCGGGCGGGTGGGTGGGTGGCGGCTGGGTTTGTGCCTTGAGGAGCTCCCTCCAGGGGTAGGGGACCCCGTGTCCTTTGGGCGGAGGAGTTGGCGCTTCTCAGGCCTAAGTGTGTCCTCCTTCCTTGGCAGCAGCTGGCGGAGAAGAAAGAAGAGGCGTCGTGTGGAACGGCGAGGCAAGAGTGAGCGAGAAGAGGAGCGGCGTCGGGCTGAAGAGGGGGCACGAGAAAGGCGCTCTGGGCAAAGGGACCTCCCTGTCAGCAGGGCGCGGTCACGTAAGAGCCTCGCGAGCACCTTTGGGGTGCCCTTGGCTGGCGTTGCGCTGGGCGACCGCCCTGTAAGCAGGGCTCGGTCTTTGCTTTTGCTGTTGTTGGCCTTTTGCCACCTTGCTCCTTTGGCTGCCCGGAGAGAGTGGCAACCCTGTAAGGAGGGTGAGAGCCACCGTCTCCGCACCCGAGGGGGAAATGGAGCTCTCTGGACCCCAAGCCCACCCTGTAAGCAGGGGAGGGCCCTTTCCCTGTCCCCCTCCTCTGGCCCCGCGGCTTTCTGCCTGCTGGCGGCCTGGCCCGCGTGACCCCCCTGGAGTCGGGGCGTGTCACAGCGTTTGCCCCTTGGCCACCCGTGAAGCCCCTTGGCGTGTTGAGGCCCCCCTGGCCTCCACGCAGCAGCCCGGGGGGCAGGTCTGAGGCTCTCCTCTCCTGCTCGGCGGTAGGGATGGCTCCCCAGCCATTGGCGGCACAGAGCTCGCGCTCCCTTCTGGGAAGTTCTGTCTGTGTGTCCTTGTCCTTGTTGGTGTGAGTGAGCTTGTCCTTTAGGCCCCTGTTAAAGTTGCTGCAGCTTAGCTTAAACTTCCCAGGAGGGAAAGAAGGGCTCTGTGCAGCTACGGGGAGTCCCCTCAGAGCCCGCGAGCGGAGGGAGAGTGCGGGCTTGCCCCTTCTTTCTGAGGACGGAGCGAAGGCGCTTAGTCGTAGCGCGGGCAACGCGACCCGCCTGTAGTCAGGGCCTGGGTCTCTGCCTGCGTGGCTGCCTGTCCTGCTGGCGACCTGCCAGCGTGACCCCCTGGAGTCGGGGCGTGTGTCACGAGCTGTGGAGCCCTCTGTCCCCAGGAGCAGCCCGACCTCCCTGTAAGCAGGGCCGGGGAGGCTCCTTTAGCCAGCCTACAGGAACGAGCCCTCCCTCGCCCTTTAGAGGGTGCAGGTTGAGGAAGCGCTGTGCCGGAGGGCGCAGTCCCGCCTTTGGCGCTGCTTTTGGCTGGGGCGACCTCCCCGCGGTTGGGGTCGAGGTCGCTCCCTGGGCTCCTGAAGATGTGGTGTTGTGCTGCAGCCAGGATGGCCAGCCCGTAACTCGGGCGCGGGTCGGAGCCTCGGGCTCCGTGGGGCTTGTTGGGAGTGCGTGCCGAGCCGAGGGGGACCGCCCTGTAAGCAGGGCTGCGCGTGCCCCCCCGTGCTTGGAGGGACCCCCTGTAAGCAGGTGGGTGCCCCTGGCCCCGGCCTTTCTGAGGCGTGGGGCCAGGATGCGTGGGGCTGGGCGTGTGCCCCCCCTGTTCTCGGGGCTGGGGCCCCGGCCCCCCCGGCCTTTGGCCGTGAAGCTCAACTGCCTGGCTGTTGAGTCTCGTTCCTGTTGCTGCAGGGGAAGGCCGAGCTCTCTGGCTCCCTGGGTGTCGACCCGCCTGTAACTGGGGTCTGGGTCTGGGAGCCTTTGTGCTCAGCTGGCAGCCTGTGTGGGGTGACCGCCCCGTTAGCGGGGTGCGGGTCAGGGTGCCCCTGAATGCGGAGAGAAGGAGCCTCCGTGGGCCTTTGGGACCAGGGCTGCCCTGTAAGTCAGGGCCCGGCCAGTGCCCTGGAGTCCCGGGTGCTTTGCAGTCCAGGCAGCGGCTCGAGCCCCCTGTAAGCAGGGGTGCAGCCTCTTTGGCCGCTGCCTTGCATGCCCAGCTCCATTTGCCCAGGGTGCCCGCCTCTGAGGCCAGCTCCAGCACCGGCTGGGACTCTGCTGTGCGTCGCTTGGGTGAGACAAGCTGAAGTAGGAGGGGTGGTGTGGAGGTGGGGTCTCTGTGGGCGGGCGGGTGGGTGGGTGGCGGCTGGATTTGTGCCTTGAGGAGCTCCCTCCAGGGGTAGGGGACCCCGTGTCCTTTGGGCGGAGGAGTTGGCGCTTCTCAGGCCTAAGTGTGTCCTCCTTCCTTGGCAGCAGCTGGCGGAGAAGAAAGAAGAGGCGTCGTGTGGAACGGCGAGGCAAGAGTGAGCGAGAAGAGGAGCGGCGTCGGGCTGAAGAGGGGGCACGAGAAAGGCGCTCTGGGCAAAGGGACCTCCCTGTCAGCAGGGCGCGGTCACGTAAGAGCCTCGCGAGCACCTTTGGGGTGCCCTTGGCTGGCGTTGCGCTGGGCGACCGCCCTGTAAGCAGGGCTCGGTCTTTGCTTTTGCTGTTGTTGGCCTTTTGCCATCTTGCTCCTTTGGCTGCCCGGAGAGAGTGGCAACCCTGTAAGGAGGGTGAGAGCCACCGTCTCCGCACCCGAGGGGGAAATGGAGCTCTCTGGACCCCAAGCCCACCCTGTAAGCAGGGGAGGGCCCTTTCCCTGTCCCCCTCCTCTGGCCCCGTGGCTTTCTGCCTGCTGGCGGCCTGGCCCGCGTGACCCCCTGGAGTCGGGGCGTGTCACAGCGTTTGCCCCTTGGCCACCCGTGAAGCCCCTTGGCGTGTTGAGGCCCCCCTGGCCTCCACGCAGCAGCCCGGGGGGCAGGTCTGAGGCTCTCCTCTCCTGCTCGGCGGTAGGGATGGCTCCCCAGCCATTGGCGGCACAGAGCTCGCGCTCCCTTCTGGGAAGTTCTGTCTGTGTGTCCTTGTCCTTGTTGGTGTGAGTGAGCTTGTCCTTTAGGCCCCTGTTAAAGTTGCTGCAGCTTAGCTTAAACTTCCCAGGAGGGAAAGAAGGGCTCTGTGCAGCTACGGGGAGTCCCCTCAGAGCCCGCGAGCGGAGGGAGAGTGCGGGCTTGCCCCTTCTTTCTGAGGACGGAGCGAAGGCGCTTAGTCGTAGCGCGGGCAACGCGACCCGCCTGTAGTCAGGGCCTGGGTCTCTGCCTGCGTGGCTGCCTGTCCTGCTGGCGACCTGCCAGTGTGACCCCCTGGAGTCGGGGTGTGTGTCACGAGCTGTGGAGCCCTCTGTCCCCAGGAGCAGCCCGACCTCCCTGTAAGCAGGGCCGGGGAGGCTCCTTTAGCCAGCCTACAGGAACGAGCCCTCCCTCGCCCTTTAGAGGGTGCAGGTTGAGGAAGCGCTGTGCCGGAGGGCGCAGTCCCGCCTTTGGCGCTGCTTTTGGCTGGGGCGACCTCCCCGCGGTTGGGGTCGAGGTCGCTCCCTGGGCTCCTGAAGATGTGGTGTTGTGCTGCAGCCAGGATGGCCAGCCCGTAACTCGGGCGCGGGTCGGAGCCTCGGGCTCCGTGGGGCTTGTTGGGAGTGCGTGCCGAGCCGAGGGGGACCGCCCTGTAAGCAGGGCTGCGCGTGCCCCCCCGTGCTTGGAGGGACCCCCTGTAAGCAGGCGGGTGCCCCTGGCCCCGGCCTTTCTGAGGCGTGGGGCCAGGATGCGTGGGGCTGGGCGTGTGCCCCCCCTGTTCTCGGGGCTGGGGCCCCGGCCCCCCCGGCCTTTGGCCGTGAAGCTCCACTGCCTGGCTGTTGAGTCTCGTTCCTGTTGCTGCGGGGGAAGGCCGAGCTCTCTGGCTCCCTGGGTGTCGACCCGCCTGTAACTGGGGTCTGGGTCTGGGAGCCTTTGTGCTCAGCTGGCAGCCTGTGTGGGGTGACCGCCCCGTTAGCGGGGTGCGGGTCAGGGTGCCCCTGAATGCGGAGAGGAGCCTCCGTGGGCCTTTGGGACCAGGGCTGCCCTGTAAGTCAGGGCCCGGCCAGTGCCCTGGAGTCCCGGGTGCTTTGCAGTCCAGGCAGCGGCTCGAGCCCCCTGTAAGCAGGGGTGCAGCCTCTTTGGCCGCTGCCTTGCATGCCCAGCTCCATTTGCCCAGGGTGCCCGCCTCCGAGGCCAGCTCCAGCACCGGCTGGGACTCTGCTGTGCGTCGCTTGGGTGAGACAAGCTGAAGTAGGAGGGGTGGTGTGGAGGTGGGGTCTCTGTGGGCGGGCGGGTGGGTGGGTGGCGGCTGGGTTTGTGCCTTGAGGAGCTCCCTCCAGGGGTAGGGGACCCCGTGTCCTTTGGGCGGAGGAGTTGGCGCTTCTCAGGCCTAAGTGTGTCCTCCTTCCTTGGCAGCAGCTGGCGGAGAAGAAAGAAGAGGCGTCGTGTGGAACGGCGAGGCAAGAGTGAGCGAGAAGAGGAGCGGCGTCGGGCTGAAGAGGGGGCACGAGAAAGGCGCTCTGGGCAAAGGGACCTCCCTGTCAGCAGGGCGCGGTCACGTAAGAGCCTCGCGGGCACCTTTGGGGTGCCCTTGGCTGGCGTTGCGCTGGGCGACCGCCCTGTAAGCAGGGCTCGGTCTTTGCTTTTGCTGTTGTTGGCCTTTTGCCACCTTGCTCCTTTGGCTGCCCGGAGAGAGTGGCAACCCTGTAAGGAGGGTGAGAGCCACCGTCTCCGCACCCGAGGGGGAAATGGAGCTCTCTGGACCCCAAGCCCACCCTGTAAGCAGGGGAGGGCCCTTTCCCTGTCCCCCTCCTCTGGCCCCGCGGCTTTCTGCCTGCTGGCGGCCTGGCCCGCGTGACCCCCTGGAGTCGGGGCGTGTCACAGCGTTTGCCCCTTGGCCACCCGTGAAGCCCCTTGGCGTGTTGAGGCCCCCCTGGCCTCCACGCAGCAGCCCGGGGGGCAGGTCTGAGGCTCTCCTCTCCTGCTCGGCGGTAGGGATGGCTCCCCAGCCATTGGCGGCACAGAGCTCGCGCTCCCTTCTG
Organism: Gavia stellata; assembly: GCF_030936135.1. Taxonomy (NCBI): domain Eukaryota; kingdom Metazoa; phylum Chordata; class Aves; order Gaviiformes; family Gaviidae; genus Gavia; species Gavia stellata. Next base: position 13,622 of record NC_082598.1, on the reverse strand, counting down.
GGAAGTTCTGTCTGTGTGTCCTTGTCCTTGTTGGTGTGAGTGAGCTTGTCCTTTAGGCCCCTGTTAAAGTTGCTGCAGCTTAGCTTAAACTTCCCAGGAGGGAAAGAAGGGCTCTGTGCAGCTACGGGGAGTCCCCTCAGAGCCCGCGAGCGGAGGGAGAGTGCGGGCTTGCCCCTTCTTTCTGAGGACGGAGCGAAGGCGCTTAGTCGTAGCACGGGCAACGCGACCCGCCTGTAGTCAGGGCCTGGGTCTCTGCCTGCATGGCTGCCTGTCCTGCTGGCAACCTGCCAGCGTGACCCCCTGGAGTCGGGGCGTGTGTCACGAGCTGTGGAGCCCTCTGTCCCCAGGAGCAGCCCGACCTCCCTGTAAGCAGGGCCGGGGAGGCTCCTTTAGCCAGCCTACAGGAACGAGCCCTCCCTCGCCCTTTAGAGGGTGCAGGTTGAGGAAGCGCTGTGCCGGAGGGCGCAGTCCCGCCTTTGGCGCTGCTTTTGGCTGGGGCGACCTCCCCGCGGTTGGGGTCGAGGTCGCTCCCTGGGCTCCTGAAGATGTGGTGTTGTGCTGCAGCCAGGATGGCCAGCCCGTAACTCGGGCGCGGGTCGGAGCCTCGGGCTCCGTGGGGCTTGTTGGGAGTGCGTGCCGAGCCGAGGGGGACCGCCCTGTAAGCAGGGCTGCGCGTGCCCCCCCGTGCTTGGAGGGACCCCCTGTAAGCAGGCGGGTGCCCCTGGCCCCGGCCTTTCTGAGGCGTGGGGCCAGGATGCGTGGGGCTGGGCGTGTGCCCCCCCTGTTCTCGGGGCTGGGGCCCCGGCCCCCCCGGCCTTTGGCCGTGAAGCTCCACTGCCTGGCTGTTGAGTCTCGTTCCTGTTGCTGCGGGGGAAGGCCGAGCTCTCTGGCTCCCTGGGTGTCGACCCGCCTGTAACTGGGGTCTGGGTCTGGGAGCCTTTGTGCTCAGCTGGCAGCCTGTGTGGGGTGACCGCCCCGTTAGCGGGGTGCGGGTCAGGGTGCCCCTGAATGCGGAGAGAAGGAGCCTCCGTGGGCCTTTGGGACCAGGGCTGCCCTGTAAGTCAGGGCCCGGCCAGTGCCCTGGAGTCCCGGGTGCTTTGCAGTCCAGGCAGCGGCTCGAGCCCCCTGTAAGCAGGGGTGCAGCCTCTTTGGCCGCTGCCTTGCATGCCCAGCTCCATTTGCCCAGGGTGCCCGCCTCCGAGGCCAGCTCCAGCACCGGCTGGGACTCTGCTGTGCGTCGCTTGGGTGAGACAAGCTGAAGTAGGAGGGGTGGTGTGGAGGTGGGGTCTCTGTGGGCGGGCGGGCGGGTGGGTGGGTGGCGGCTGGGTTTGTGCCTTGAGGAGCTCCCTCCAGGGGTAGGGGACCCCGTGTCCTTTGGGCGGAGGAGTTGGCGCTTCTCAGGCCTAACTGTGTCCTCCTTCCTTGGCAGCAGCTGGCGGAGAAGAAAGAAGAGGCGTCGTGTGGAACGGCGAGGCAAGAGTGAGCGAGAAGAGGAGCGGCGTCGGGCTGAAGAGGGGGCACGAGAAAGGCGCTCTGGGCAAAGGGACCTCCCTGTCAGCAGGGCGCGGTCACGTAAGAGCCTCGCGGGCACCTTTGGGGTGCCCTTGGCTGGCGTTGCGCTGGGCGACCGCCCTGTAAGCAGGGCTCGGTCTTTGCTTTTGCTGTTGTTGGCCTTTTGCCACCTTGCTCCTTTGGCTGCCCGGAGAGAGTGGCAACCCTGTAAGGAGGGTGAGAGCCACCGTCTCCGCACCCGAGGGGGAAATGGAGCTCTCTGGACCCCAAGCCCACCCTGTAAGCAGGGGAGGGCCCTTTCCCTGTCCCCCTCCTCTGGCCCCGTGGCTTTCTGCCTGCTGGCGGCCTGGCCCGCGTGACCCCCTGGAGTCGGGGCGTGTCACAGCGTTTGCCCCTTGGCCACCCGTGAAGCCCCTTGGCGTGTTGAGGCCCCCCTGGCCTCCACGCAGCAGCCCGGGGGGCAGGTCTGAGGCTCTCCTCTCCTGCTCGGCGGTAGGGATGGCTCCCCAGCCATTGGCGGCACAGAGCTCGCGCTCCCTTCTGGGAAGTTCTGTCTGTGTGTCCTTGTCCTTGTTGGTGTGAGTGAGCTTGTCCTTTAGGCCCCTGTTAAAGTTGCTGCAGCTTAGCTTAAACTTCCCAGGAGGGAAAGAAGGGCTCTGTGCAGCTACGGGGAGTCCCCTCAGAGCCCGCGAGCGGAGGGAGAGTGCGGGCTTGCCCCTTCTTTCTGAGGACGGAGCAAAGGCGCTTAGTCGTAGCGCGGGCAACGCGACCCGCCTGTAGTCAGGGCCTGGGTCTTTGCCTGCGTGGCTGCCTGTCCTGCTGGCGACCTGCCAGCGTGACCCCCCTGGAGTCGGGGCGTGTGTCACGAGCTGTGGAGCCCTCTGTCCCCAGGAGCAGCCCGACCTCCCTGTAAGCAGGGCCGGGGAGGCTCCTTTAGCCAGCCTACAGGAACGAGCCCTCCCTCGCCCTTTAGAGGGTGCAGGTTGAGGAAGCGCTGTGCCGGAGGGCGCAGTCCCGCCTTTGGCGCTGCTTTTGGCTGGGGCGACCTCCCCGCGGTTGGGGTCGAGGTCGCTCCCTGGGCTCCTGAAGATGTGGTGTTGTGCTGCAGCCAGGATGGCCAGCCCGTAACTCGGGCGCGGGTCGGAGCCTCGGGCTCCGTGGGGCTTGTTGGGAGTGCGTGCCGAGCCGAGGGGGACCGCCCTGTAAGCAGGGCTGCGCGTGCCCCCCCGTGCTTGGAGGGACCCCCTGTAAGCAGGCGGGTGCCCCTGGCCCCGGCCTTTCTGAGGCGTGGGGCCAGGATGCGTGGGGCTGGGCGTGTGCCCCCCCTGTTCTCGGGGCTGGGGCCCCGGCCCCCCCGGCCTTTGGCCGTGAAGCTCCACTGCCTGGCTGTTGAGTCTCGTTCCTGTTGCTGCAGGGGAAGGCCGAGCTCTCTGGCTCCCTGGGTGTCGACCCGCCTGTAACTGGGGTCTGGGTCTGGGAGCCTTTGTGCTCAGCTGGCAGCCTGTGTGGGGTGACCGCCCCGTTAGCGGGGTGCGGGTCAGGGTGCCCCTGAATGCGGAGAGAAGGAGCCTCCGTGGGCCTTTGGGACCAGGGCTGCCCTGTAAGTCAGGGCCCGGCCAGTGCCCTGGAGTCCCGGGTGCTTTGCAGTCCAGGCAGCGGCTCGAGCCCCCTGTAAGCAGGGGTGCAGCCTCTTTGGCCGCTGCCTTGCATGCCCAGCTCCATTTGCCCAGGGTGCCCGCCTCCGAGGCCAGCTCCAGCACCGGCTGGGACTCTGCTGTGCGTCGCTTGGGTGAGACAAGCTGAAGTAGGAGGGGTGGTGTGGAGGTGGGGTCTCTGTGGGCGGGCGGGCGGGTGGGTGGGTGGCGGCTGGGTTTGTGCCTTGAGGAGCTCCCTCCAGGGGTAGGGGACCCCGTGTCCTTTGGGCGGAGGAGTTGGCGCTTCTCAGGCCTAAGTGTGTCCTCCTTCCTTGGCAGCAGCTGGCGGAGAAGAAAGAAGAGGCGTCGTGTGGAACGGCGAGGCAAGAGTGAGCGAGAAGAGGAGCGGCGTCGGGCTGAAGAGGGGGCACGAGAAAGGCGCTCTGGGCAAAGGGACCTCCCTGTCAGCAGGGCGCGGTCACGTAAGAGCCTCGCGGGCACCTTTGGGGTGCCCTTGGCTGGCGTTGCGCTGGGCGACCGCCCTGTAAGCAGGGCTCGGTCTTTGCTTTTGCTGTTGTTGGCCTTTTGCCACCTTGCTCCTTTGGCTGCCCGGAGAGAGTGGCAACCCTGTAAGGAGGGTGAGAGCCACCGTCTCCGCACCCGAGGGGGAAATGGAGCTCTCTGGACCCCAAGCCCACCCTGTAAGCAGGGGAGGGCCCTTTCCCTGTCCCCCTCCTCTGGCCCCGTGGCTTTCTGCCTGCTGGCGGCCTGGCCCGCGTGACCCCCTGGAGTCGGGGCGTGTCACAGCGTTTGCCCCTTGGCCACCCGTGAAGCCCCTTGGCGTGTTGAGGCCCCCCTGGCCTCCACGCAGCAGCCCGGGGGGCAGGTCTGAGGCTCTCCTCTCCTGCTCGGCGGTAGGGATGGCTCCCCAGCCATTGGCGGCACAGAGCTCGCGCTCCCTTCTGGGAAGTTCTGTCTGTGTGTCCTTGTCCTTGTTGGTGTGAGTGAGCTTGTCCTTTAGGCCCCTGTTAAAGTTGCTGCAGCTTAGCTTAAACTTCCCAGGAGGGAAAGAAGGGCTCTGTGCAGCTACGGGGAGTCCCCTCAGAGCCCGCGAGCGGAGGGAGAGTGCGGGCTTGCCCCTTCTTTCTGAGGATGGAGCGAAGGCGCTTAGTCGTAGCGCGGGCAACGCGACCCGCCTGTAGTCAGGGCCTGGGTCTCTGCCTGCGTGGCTGCCTGTCCTGCTGGCGACCTGCCAGCGTGACCCCCTGGAGTCAGGGCGTGTGTCACGAGCTGTGGAGCCCTCTGTCCCCAGGAGCAGCCCGACCTCCCTGTAAGCAGGGCCGGGGAGGCTCCTTTAGCCAGCCTACAGGAACGAGCCCTCCCTCGCCCTTTAGAGGGTGCAGGTTGAGGAAGCGCTGTGCCGGAGGGCGCAGTCCCGCCTTTGGCGCTGCTTTTGGCTGGGGCGACCTCCCCGCGGTTGGGGTCGAGGTCGCTCCCTGGGCTCCTGAAGATGTGGTGTTGTGCTGCAGCCAGGATGGCCAGCCCGTAACTCGGGCGCGGGTCGGAGCCTCGGGCTCCGTGGGGCTTGTTGGGAGTGCGTGCCGAGCCGAGGGGGACCGCCCTGTAAGCAGGGCTGCGCGTGCCCCCCCGTGCTTGGAGGGACCCCCTGTAAGCAGGCGGGTGCCCCTGGCCCCGGCCTTTCTGAGGCGTGGGGCCAGGATGCGTGGGGCTGGGCGTGTGCCCCCCCTGTTCTCGGGGCTGGGGCCCCGGCCCCCCCGGCCTTTGGCCGTGAAGCTCCACTGCCTGGCTGTTGAGTCTCGTTCCTGTTGCTGCGGGGGAAGGCCGAGCTCTCTGGCTCCCTGGGTGTCGACCCGCCTGTAACTGGGGTCTGGGTCTGGGAGCCTTTGTGCTCAGCTGGCAGCCTGTGTGGGGTGACCGCCCCGTTAGCGGGGTGCGGGTCAGGGTGCCCCTGAATGCGGAGAGAAGGAGCCTCCGTGGGCCTTTGGGACCAGGGCTGCCCTGTAAGTCAGGGCCCGGCCAGTGCCCTGGAGTCCCGGGTGCTTTGCAGTCCAGGCAGCGGCTCGAGCCCCCTGTAAGCAGGGGTGCAGCCTCTTTGGCCGCTGCCTTGCATGCCCAGCTCCATTTGCCCAGGGTGCCCGCCTCCGAGGCCAGCTCCAGCACCGGCTGGGACTCTGCTGTGCGTCGCTTGGGTGAGACAAGCTGAAGTAGGAGGGGTGGTGTGGAGGTGGGGTCTCTGTGGGCGGGCGGGTGGGTGGGTGGCGGCTGGGTTTGTGCCTTGAGGAGCTCCCTCCAGGGGTAGGGGACCCCGTGTCCTTTGGGCGGAGGAGTTGGCGCTTCTCAGGCCTAAGTGTGTCCTCCTTCCTTGGCAGCAGCTGGCGGAGAAGAAAGAAGAGGCGTCGTGTGGAACGGCGAGGCAAGAGTGAGCGAGAAGAGGAGCGGCGTCGGGCTGAAGAGGGGGCACGAGAAAGGCGCTCTGGGCAAAGGGACCTCCCTGTCAGCAGGGCGCGGTCACGTAAGAGCCTCGCGGGCACCTTTGGGGTGCCCTTGGCTGGCGTTGCGCTGGGCGACCGCCCTGTAAGCAGGGCTCGGTCTTTGCTTTTGCTGTTGTTGGCCTTTTGCCACCTTGCTCCTTTGGCTGCCCGGAGAGAGTGGCAACCCTGTAAGGAGGGTGAGAGCCACCGTCTCCGCACCCGAGGGGGAAATGGAGCTCTCTGGACCCCAAGCCCACCCTGTAAGCAGGGGAGGGCCCTTTCCCTGTCCCCCTCCTCTGGCCCCGCGGCTTTCTGCCTGCTGGCGGCCTGGCCCGCGTGACCCCCTGGAGTCGGGGCGTGTCACAGCGTTTGCCCCTTGGCCACCCGTGAAGCCCCTTGGCGTGTTGAGGCCCCCCTGGCCTCCACGCAGCAGCCCGGGGGGCAGGTCTGAGGCTCTCCTCTCCTGCTCGGCGGTAGGGATGGCTCCCCAGCCATTGGCGGCACAGAGCTCGCGCTCCCTTCTGGGAAGTTCTGTCTGTGTGTCCTTGTCCTTGTTGGTGTGAGAGAGCTTGTCCTTTAGGCCCCTGTTAAAGTTGCTGCAGCTTAGCTTAAACTTCCCAGGAGGGAAAGAAGGGCTCTGTGCAGCTACGGGGAGTCCCCTCAGAGCCCGCGAGCGGAGGGAGAGTGCGGGCTTGCCCCTTCTTTCTGAGGACGGAGCGAAGGCGCTTAGTCGTAGCGCGGGCAACGCGACCCGCCTGTAGTCAGGGCCTGGGTCTCTGCCTGCGTGGCTGCCTGTCCTGCTGGCGACCTGCCAGCGTGACCCCCTGGAGTCGGGGCGTGTGTCACGAGCTGTGGAGCCCTCTGTCCCCAGGAGCAGCCCGACCTCCCTGTAAGCAGGGCCGGGGAGGCTCCTTTAGCCAGCCTACAGGAACGAGCCCTCCCTCGCCCTTTAGAGGGTGCAGGTTGAGGAAGCGCTGTGCCGGAGGGCGCAGTCCCGCCTTTGGCGCTGCTTTTGGCTGGGGCGACCTCCCCGCGGTTGGGGTCGAGGTCGCTCCCTGGGCTCCTGAAGATGTGGTGTTGTGCTGCAGCCAGGATGGCCAGCCCGTAACTCGGGCGCGGGTCGGAGCCTCGGGCTCCGTGGGGCTTGTTGGGAGTGCGTGCCGAGCCGAGGGGGACCGCCCTGTAAGCAGGGCTGCGCGTGCCCCCCCGTGCTTGGAGGGACCCCCTGTAAGCAGGTGGGTGCCCCTGGCCCCGGCCTTTCTGAGGCGTGGGGCCAGGATGCGTGGGGCTGGGCGTGTGCCCCCCCTGTTCTCGGGGCTGGGGCCCCGGCCCCCCCGGCCTTTGGCCGTGAAGCTCCACTGCCTGGCTGTTGAGTCTCGTTCCTGTTGCTGCAGGGGAAGGCCGAGCTCTCTGGCTCCCTGGGTGTCGACCCGCCTGTAACTGGGGTCTGGGTCTGGGAGCCTTTGTGCTCAGCTGGCAGCCTGTGTGGGGTGACCGCCCCGTTAGCGGGGTGCGGGTCAGGGTGCCCCTGAATGCGGAGAGAAGGAGCCTCCGTGGGCCTTTGGGACCAGGGCTGCCCTGTAAGTCAGGGCCCGGCCAGTGCCCTGGAGTCCCGGGTGCTTTGCAGTCCAGGCAGCGGCTCGAGCCCCCTGTAAGCAGGGGTGCAGCCTCTTTGGCCGCTGCCTTGCATGCCCAGCTCCATTTGCCCAGGGTGCCCGCCTCCGAGGCCAGCTCCAGCACCGGCTGGGACTCTGCTGTGCGTCGCTTGGGTGAGACAAGCTGAAGTAGGAGGGGTGGTGTGGAGGTGGGGTCTCTGTGGGCGGGCGGGCGGGTGGGTGGGTGGCGGCTGGGTTTGTGCCTTGAGGAGCTCCCTCCAGGGGTAGGGGACCCCGTGTCCTTTGGGCGGAGGAGTTGGCGCTTCTCAGGCCTAAGTGTGTCCTCCTTCCTTGGCAGCAGCTGGCGGAGAAGAAAGAAGAGGCGTCGTGTGGAACGGCGAGGCAAGAGTGAGCGAGAAGAGGAGCGGCGTCGGGCTGAAGAGGGGGCATGAGAAAGGCGCTCTGGGCAAAGGGACCTCCCTGTCAGCAGGGCGCGGTCACGTAAGAGCCTCGCGGGCACCTTTGGGGTGCCCTTGGCTGGCGTTGCGCTGGGCGACCGCCCTGTAAGCAGGGCTCGGTCTTTGCTTTTGCTGTTGTTGGCCTTTTGCCACCTTGCTCCTTTGGCTGCCCGGAGAGAGTGGCAACCCTGTAAGGAGGGTGAGAGCCACCGTCTCCGCACCCGAGGGGGAAATGGAGCTCTCTGGACCCCAAGCCCACCCTGTAAGCAGGGGAGGGCCCTTTCCCTGTCCCCCTCCTCTGGCCCCGCGGCTTTCTGCCTGCTGGCGGCCTGGCCCGCGTGACCCCCTGGAGTCGGGGCGTGTCACAGCGTTTGCCCCTTGGCCACCCGTGAAGCCCCTTGGCGTGTTGAGGCCCCCCTGGCCTCCACGCAGCAGCCCGGGGGGCAGGTCTGAGGCTCTCCTCTCCTGCTCGGCGGTAGGGATGGCTCCCCAGCCATTGGCGGCACAGAGCTCGCGCTCCCTTCTGGGAAGTTCTGTCTGTGTGTCCTTGTCCTTGTTGGTGTGAGTGAGCTTGTCCTTTAGGCCCCTGTTAAAGTCGCTGCAGCTTAGCTTAAACTTCCCAGGAGGGAAAGAAGGGCTCTGTGCAGCTACGGGGAGTCCCCTCAGAGCCCGCGAGCGGAGGGAGAGTGCGGGCTTGCCCCTTCTTTCTGAGGACGGAGCGAAGGCGCTTAGTCGTAGCGCGGGCAACGCGACCCGCCTGTAGTCAGGGCCTGGGTCTCTGCCTGCGTGGCTGCCTGTCCTGCTGGCGACCTGCCAGCGTGACCCCCTGGAGTCGGGGCGTGTGTCACGAGCTGTGGAGCCCTCTGTCCCCAGGAGCAGCCCGACCTCCCTGTAAGCAGGGCCGGGGAGGCTCCTTTAGCCAGCCTACAGGAACGAGCCCTCCCTCGCCCTTTAGAGGGTGCAGGTTGAGGAAGCGCTGTGCCGGAGGGCGCAGTCCCGCCTTTGGCGCTGCTTTTGGCTGGGGCGACCTCCCCGCGGTTGGGGTCGAGGTCGCTCCCTGGGCTCCTGAAGATGTGGTGTTGTGCTGCAGCCAGGATGGCCAGCCCGTAACTCGGGCGCGGGTCGGAGCCTCGGGCTCCGTGGGGCTTGTTGGGAGTGCGTGCCGAGCCGAGGGGGACCGCCCTGTAAGCAGGGCTGCGCGTGCCCCCCCGTGCTTGGAGGGACCCCCTGTAAGCAGGCGGGTGCCCCTGGCCCCGGCCTTTCTGAGGCGTGGGGCCAGGATGCGTGGGGCTGGGCGTGTGCCCCCCCTGTTCTCGGGGCTGGGGCCCCGGCCCCCCCGGCCTTTGGCCGTGAAGCTCCACTGCCTGGCTGTTGAGTCTCGTTCCTGTTGCTGCGGGGGAAGGCCGAGCTCTCTGGCTCCCTGGGTGTCGACCCGCCTGTAACTGGGGTCTGGGTCTGGGAGCCTTTGTGCTCAGCTGGCAGCCTGTGTGGGGTGACCGCCCCGTTAGCGGGGTGCGGGTCAGGGTGCCCCTGAATGCGGAGAGAAGGAGCCTCCGTGGGCCTTTGGGACCAGGGCTGCCCTGTAAGTCAGGGCCCGGCCAGTGCCCTGGAGTCCCGGGTGCTTTGCAGTCCAGGCAGCGGCTCGAGCCCCCTGTAAGCAGGGGGTGCAGCCTCTTTGGCCGCTGCCTTGCATGCCCAGCTCCATTTGCCCAGGGTGCCCGCCTCCGAGGCCAGCTCCAGCACCGGCTGGGACTCTGCTGTGCGTCGCTTGGGTGAGACAAGCTGAAGTAGGAGGGGTGGTGTGGAGGTGGGGTCTCTGTGGGCGGGCGGGCGGGTGGGTGGGTGGCGGCTGGGTTTGTGCCTTGAGGAGCTCCCTCCAGGGGTAGGGGACCCCGTGTCCTTTGGGCGGAGGAGTTGGCGCTTCTCAGGCCTAACTGTGTCCTCCTTCCTTGGCAGCAGCTGGCGGAGAAGAAAGAAGAGGCGTCGTGTGGAACGGCGAGGCAAGAAGTGAGCGAGAAGAGGAGCGGCGTCGGGCTGAAGAGGGGGCACGAGAAAGGCGCTCTGGGCAAAGGGACCTCCCTGTCAGCAGGGCGCGGTCACGTAAGAGCCTCGCGGGCACCTTTGGGGTGCCCTTGGCTGGCGTTGCGCTGGGCGACCGCCCTGTAAGCAGGGCTCGGTCTTTGCTTTTGCTGTTGTTGGCCTTTTGCCACCTTGCTCCTTTGGCTGCCCGGAGAGAGTGGCAACCCTGTAAGGAGGGTGAGAGCCACCGTCTCCGCACCCGAGGGGGAAATGGAGCTCTCTGGACCCCAAGCCCACCCTGTAAGCAGGGGAGGGCCCTTTCCCTGTCCCCCTCCTCTGGCCCCGTGGCTTTCTGCCTGCTGGCGGCCTGGCCCGCGTGACCCCCTGGAGTCGGGGCGTGTCACAGCGTTTGCCCCTTGGCCACCCGTGAAGCCCCTTGGCGTGTTGAGGCCCCCCTGGCCTCCACGCAGCAGCCCGGGGGGCAGGTCTGAGGCTCTCCTCTCCTGCTCGGCGGTAGGGATGGCTCCCCAGCCATTGGCGGCACAGAGCTCGCGCTCCCTTCTGGGAAGTTCTGTCTGTGTGTCCTTGTCCTTGTTGGTGTGAGTGAGCTTGTCCTTTAGGCCCCTGTTAAAGTTGCTGCAGCTTAGCTTAAACTTCCCAGGAGGGAAAGAAGGGCTCTGTGCAGCTACGGGGAGTCCCCTCAGAGCCCGCGAGCGGAGGGAGAGTGCGGGCTTGCCCCTTCTTTCTGAGGACGGAGCAAAGGCGCTTAGTCGTAGCGCGGGCAACGCGACCCGCCTGTAGTCAGGGCCTGGGTCTTTGCCTGCGTGGCTGCCTGTCCTGCTGGCAACCTGCCAGCGTGACCCCCCTGGAGTCGGGGCGTGTGTCACGAGCTGTGGAGCCCTCTGTCCCCAGGAGCAGCCCGACCTCCCTGTAAGCAGGGCCGGGGAGGCTCCTTTAGCCAGCCTACAGGAACGAGCCCTCCCTCGCCCTTTAGAGGGTGCAGGTTGAGGAAGCGCTGTGCCGGAGGGCGCAGTCCCGCCTTTGGCGCTGCTTTTGGCTGGGGCGACCTCCCCGCGGTTGGGGTCGAGGTCGCTCCCTGGGCTCCTGAAGATGTGGTGTTGTGCTGCAGCCAGGATGGCCAGCCCGTAACTCGGGCGCGGGTCGGAGCCTCGGGCTCCGTGGGGCTTGTTGGGAGTGCGTGCCGAGCCGAGGGGGACCGCCCTGTAAGCAGGGCTGCGCGTGCCCCCCCGTGCTTGGAGGGACCCCCTGTAAGCAGGCGGGTGCCCCTGGCCCCGGCCTTTCTGAGGCGTGGGGCCAGGATGCGTGGGGCTGGGCGTGTGCCCCCCCTGTTCTCGGGGCTGGGGCCCCGGCCCCCCCGGCCTTTGGCCGTGAAGCTCCACTGCCTGGCTGTTGAGTCTCGTTCCTGTTGCTGCAGGGGAAGGCCGAGCTCTCTGGCTCCCTGGGTGTCGACCCGCCTGTAACTGGGGTCTGGGTCTGGGAGCCTTTGTGCTCAGCTGGCAGCCTGTGTGGGGTGACCGCCCCGTTAGCGGGGTGCGGGTCAGGGTGCCCCTGAATGCGGAGAGAAGGAGCCTCCGTGGGCCTTTGGGACCAGGGCTGCCCTGTAAGTCAGGGCCCGGCCAGTGCCCTGGAGTCCCGGGGTGCTTTGCAGTCCAGGCAGCGGCTCGAGCCCCCTGTAAGCAGGGGTGCAGCCTCTTTGGCCGCTGCCTTGCATGCCCAGCTCCATTTGCCCAGGGTGCCCGCCTCCGAGGCCAGCTCCAGCACCGGCTGGGACTCTGCTGTGCGTCGCTTGGGTGAGACAAGCTGAAGTAGGAGGGGTGGTGTGGAGGTGGGGTCTCTGTGGGCGGGCGGGCGGGTGGGTGGGTGGCGGCTGGGTTTGTGCCTTGAGGAGCTCCCTCCAGGGGTAGGGGACCCCGTGTCCTTTGGGCGGAGGAGTTGGCGCTTCTCAGGCCTAAGTGTGTCCTCCTTCCTTGGCAGCAGCTGGCGGAGAAGAAAGAAGAGGCGTCGTGTGGAACGGCGAGGCAAGAGTGAGCGAGAAGAGGAGCGGCGTCGGGCTGAAGAGGGGGCACGAGAAAGGCGCTCTGGGCAAAGGGACCTCCCTGTCAGCAGGGCGCGGTCACGTAAGAGCCTCGCGGGCACCTTTGGGGTGCCCTTGGCTGGCGTTGCGCTGGGCGACCGCCCTGTAAGCAGGGCTCGGTCTTTGCTTTTGCTGTTGTTGGCCTTTTGCCACCTTGCTCCTTTGGCTGCCCGGAGAGAGTGGCAACCCTGTAAGGAGGGTGAGAGCCACCGTCTCCGCACCCGAGGGGGAAATGGAGCTCTCTGGACCCCAAGCCCACCCTGTAAGCAGGGGAGGGCCCTTTCCCTGTCCCCCTCCTCTGGCCCCGTGGCTTTCTGCCTGCTGGCGGCCTGGCCCGCGTGACCCCCTGGAGTCGGGGCGTGTCACAGCGTTTGCCCCTTGGCCACCCGTGAAGCCCCTTGGCGTGTTGAGGCCCTCTGGCCTCCACGCAGCAGCCCGGGGGGCAGGTCTGAGGCTCTCCTCTCCTGCTCGGCGGTAGGGATGGCTCCCCAGCCATTGGCGGCACAGAGCTCGCGCTCCCTTCTGGGAAGTTCTGTCTGTGTGTCCTTGTCCTTGTTGGTGTGCAGTGAGCTTGTCCTTTAGGCCCCTGTTAAAGTTGCTGCAGCTTAGCTTAAACTTCCCAGGAGGGAAAGAAGGGCTCTGTGCAGCTACGGGGAGTCCCCTCAGAGCCTGCGAGCGGAGGGAGAGTGCGGGCTTGCCCCTTCTTTCTGAGGACGGAGCGAAGGCGCTTAGTCGTAGCGCGGGCAACGCGACCCGCCTGTAGTCAGGGCCTGGGTCTCTGCCTGCGTGGCTGCCTGTCCTGCTGGCGACCTGCCAGCGTGACCCCCTGGAGTCGGGGCGTGTGTCACGAGCTGTGGAGCCCCTCTGTCCCCAGGAGCAGCCCGACCTCCCTGTAAGCAGGGCCGGGGAGGCTCCTTTAGCCAGCCTACAGGAACGAGCCCTCCCTCGCCCTTTAGAGGGTGCAGGTTGAGGAAGCGCTGTGCCGGAGGGCGCAGTCCCGCCTTTGGCGCTGCTTTTGGCTGGGGCGACCTCCCCGCGGTTGGGGTCGAGGTCACTCCCTGGGCTCCTGAAGATGTGGTGTTGTGCTGCAGCCAGGATGGCCAGCCCGTAAACTCGGGCGCGGGTCGGAGCCTCGGGCTCCGTGGGGCTTGTTGGGAGTGCGTGCCGAGCCGAGGGGGACCGCCCTGTAAGCAGGGCTGCGCGTGCCCCCCCGTGCTTGGAGGGACCCCCTGTAAGCAGGCGGGTGCCCCTGGCCCCGGCCTTTCTGAGGCGTGGGGCCAGGATGCGTGGGGCTGGGCGTGTGCCCCCCCTGTTCTCGGGGCTGGGGCCCCGGCCCCCCCGGCCTTTGGCCGTGAAGCTCCACTGCCTGGCTGTTGAGTCTCGTTCCTGTTGCTGCGGGGGAAGGCCGAGCTCTCTGGCTCCCTGGGTGTCGACCCGCCTGTAACTGGGGTCTGGGTCTGGGAGCCTTTGTGCTCAGCTGGCAGCCTGTGTGGGGTGACCGCCCCGTTAGCGGGGTGCGGGTCAGGGTGCCCCTGAATGCGGAGAGAAGGAGCCTCCGTGGGCCTTTGGGACCAGGGCTGCCCTGTAAGTCAGGGCCCGGCCAGTGCCCTGGAGTCCCGGGTGCTTTGCAGTCCAGGCAGCGGCTCGAGCCCCCTGTAAGCAGGGGTGCAGCCTCTTTGGCCGCTGCCTTGCATGCCCAGCTCCATTTGCCCAGGGTGCCCGCCTCCGAGGCCAGCTCCAGCACCGGCTGGGACTCTGCTGTGCGTCGCTTGGGTGAGACAAGCTGAAGTAGGAGGGGTGGTGTGGAGGTGGGGTCA